>NC_025993.2:56576866-56834283 GCF_000442705.2 Elaeis guineensis
GATCATCTTCCACCTGCTGTCCAGCAACTGCACTCACTAATTTTGAGCCACTTCTTTCTCCCTTCTTGCTCTTCCATAGTGGACATTCTCGCTTGAAGTGCCCGAACTCGTTGCACTTGAAGCATTTCATCTCTTTCTTTCCCTTCCTGGACTTGGACCGCCCTCTGGACTTGCTTCTACCTCTGCCTCTACCTATCCTCTCCCCTACTGCCAAACCCTCCTGGGGAGCCCGATCTCTGGTCAACTTTTTCCTTTGCTCATTAGACCTCAGCACCGAGACCATGTCCTCATATTCCAGAGTCTCCTTGCCGTAGAGCAGTGTAGTCACCAAAGAGTCATATGATCCTGGCAGCGAACACAGAAGCAACAGGGACTTGTCCTCCTCATCCAGCTTCACCCCGATATTCATCAACTCCATGCACAACTGGTCAAACCTCTGAATGTGGCCAATCACATCAGATCCCTCCTGCATCCGAAGACTGTACAACCTCTTCTTCAGCATTAGCTTGTTGCACATATTCTTCTCCATATACGTGGTGTGCAACTTCGACCAAAGGCCCTTCGGGGTCTTTTCTTCTAGCACCAAAAATAACGCCGCATCCGTCAAACACCCTCTGATCACCGAGCATGCTTTCTTCTCCAACGATGCCCACTGTCTATCTGTCATTCCCTCAGGCTTCTCATCCAAAGCCTGATCCAGATCTGCTTGCACCAGAAGATCCTCCACTCGAATTTTCCACATGAAAAAAATTTTCTTGCCATCAAACTTCTTGAAATCGACCTTCATATTACTGCCCATGACTGGATCCAAGCCAAACAAGCAATATAAAATCAAGAAATGTAGAATATACCTTGATGGTACCTTACTGAAAATTTTTAGCACTTGGGATCTTCAACTTCTCACGCTCGGAACTGCTTCCTCACCAATGTGGCTCTGAAACCAACTATTGTAGCATGATCCCAGCTCCTCCCACGGACCTTGGGTGTAGCAAAACTAGCAACGAACAAATCTAGAGACTTCTGGACTCGATCGAAGGCCCTTGATGAAATCAGCCTGGTTGCTGTCTTTTTCGTCAGCCTTTCGTTCTAGATGAAGAACGCCTCTAAGATCACCTCTAAAAATTCCAAGATCTAGTACCCAACCAGATCAGGCCTGGATCGAGGTCTTCTAATTTGTAGATCTCAAATTGGAGTATTCTAGATAGGAAAGAAGGTAGATAGAACCAGACCTTCCAGATCTGTCCTGCTGCAGCCTTTCTTGTAGATCTGTTGATGGAGATCTCACCCGCACCTCAAACAACCTCAGATCAACTCCAGATCTGAGATGAACTTATACCAACCTCATAGCAAGAGATTCTAAGTTCTGAACCTGATGTTTGGGTGGCTTCAAGAGAGGGAGAGGCAATATGGTTGGCGGCACAATGGGGGAGGGGCTCAAAACCCTAACGCCTCCCCTGCTTTTCTTGCCTTCTATAAACCTGGCGGCAAGAAACCCTAGGATTTCTTGCTCCTGGGCCATGGAGAATAGCTGGAGAGAGGGAGAAGAGAGAGAGAGACTTGGGAGAAAAAGTTTTCGTATTCCTTGGCTTAATCAAACCTATACAGTGCATGTATATATAAACACAGGGTCAAGTGACCCAAACCCAAAACTCCCTTGACCAACTCTATGGGAGATTAGGTTAACCCAAACCCATGTACACCCATGACTTGACCTAATCTCATCTATCCTGAACCTAGACCTGGCCCATAAAGAGTTGGTCCCTTGAGGCCCACATAACCTAGACCTCAAGAACCCGAAAGGCCCACAGCCTTTCAACCTAAGGCCCAACTAGCCCTAGAGCCTCCATGAAGCCCTCAAGAATGATGGACCTTGGCCTTAGCCTTGGTCCCCTGGGCCTTGGGCATACTACCTGGATCACAATAATGCACTCAAATCGGCTTGTTACCTTCTAAATAGGGTTTCGAGTAAGTCTGTAACCAAAACGCCATATGAGATATGGATAGGACGTAAGCCAGTACTCTCGCACCTTAGGGTTTGGGGGTGTCCAGCTTATATTAAATATTTAATTATGGACAAGCTTGGACCTAGGTTTGACAAGTGTAATTTTATAGGGTACCCAAAAGAGATCAAAGGGTATTACTTCTACCTAGCTGATGAGTGAAAAGTGTTTGTCAGCCTTAAGGCAAGCATTTTGAAAAGGAAGTTCTTTGGTGAAGGGACTGTTGCCTCTAAAGTCGAACTTGACAAAATTCGACAGGTGGAAAATCCGACGCAAGTTGCTGAACCTGAATCAGATTTGATTAGATCAGATCCAGAGCCCATTGTTCAAGCACCCTTAAGGCGATCTGATAGAGTACCACGTCAACCAGACAGATACTATGATTTCTTGGTCCGAAATGACGATCCTATCGAACTTGATGAAAATGATGAGGATCCGATCACCTACATGGATGCAATGCAGAGACCCGACTCTGAGAAATGGCTAGAGGCCATGAAATTTGAAATGGAGTCCATGAAGGTCAACGATGTGTGGACATTGGTTGACCCATCCGAAGGAGTAAAACCCATAGGGTGTAAGTGGGTCTTCAAGAGGAAGAGGGGCGCAGACGGAAAGGTGGAAACCTATAAAGCCCGTCTGGTTGCCAAGGGATATCGTCAACGTTATGGTATAGACTATAACGAGATGTTTTCTCCTGTAGCAATGCTCAAATCCATTAGGATTATGCTTGCGATAGCTGTCCATCTGGACTATGAAATCTGACAGATGGATGTGAAGACAGCTTTCCTAAATGGAGAGCTGGACGAAGAGGTATATATGATACAACCTGAAGGATTCACATCCACAGATGAGTCTAAGGTGTGCAGACTACAGAGGTCCATTTATGGACTTAAGCAGGCATCCCGGAGTTGGAACATATGTTTTGATAGGACAATCAAGACGTATGGCTTCATTAAGAATGGAGAAGAGTCCTGCATTTATAAGTGGGCTAATGGTCCAGTAGTAGTATTTCTTGTATTGTATGTGGATGACATTCTCTTAATGGGAAATGATATCCCTGCATTACAGGGAATAAAGATTTGACTGTCATCACAGTTCTCCATGAAGGATCTGGGAGAAGCTTCCTACATCCTAGGGATGAGGATCTATAGGGATAGATCTAAAAGGTTGCTTGGTTTATCCCAATCTACGTACATAGATACTATGCTGAAGAGGTTCAGCATGGAGAATTCCAAGAAAGGCTATCTACCAATAGGCCATGGAATTTCTCTCTCGAAGAGGGATTGTCCGACAACACCTCAAGAGAGAGAGCGTATGCGTAGGATTCCATATGCTTTGGCAGTGGGATCTATCATGTATGCCATGACATGTACACGACCAGATGTGGCATACTCACTAGAGGTAGTGAGTAGATACCAATCTGATCTAGGAGAGAATCACTGGAAGGTTGTTAAAACCATCCTAAAGTATTTAAGAAATACTAAGAACCAGTGGCTTGTTTATGGTGAATCGGACTTGAGACTTATAGGGTTTACAGACTCTAGTTTTCAGTCTGATCACGATGACAACAAAAGTGTATCGGGATTTATTTTTACCTTTAATGGTGGGGCTATCTGCTGGAAGAGTTCTAAGCAACACACAGAGGTTGATTCAGTTTGCGAGGCGGAGTATGTCGCTGCATCCGATGCTGCCAAAGAAGCTGTGTGGCTGAGGAAATTCATCACCGAGCTCGGAGTAGCACCCTCCCTTGTTGGTCCAATTCTGCTCTACTATGATAGCTCTGGAGCCATTGCTCAGGCGAAGGAACCCAAGGCACATCAACGGACGAAGCATATTCTGCACCGCTACCATCTCATCCGAGAAATTATGGATCGAGATGACGTCGACCTTCAGAAGATCGACGGAAAGGAGAACCTAGCCGACCCATTCACTAAAGCCATTGCGGTGAAGGAGTTCGATGACTACAAGTCGAAGATGGGTATTAGATACTGCACCGATTGGCTTTAGGCCAAGTGGGAGATTGTTGGGAATAGTATCCCAAAGCTAATCATCAGTCTGTTGATGGTTGTGCTCTTTTTTGTATATGTACATGAATTATGAATTAATAAAAATTATTTTGATATTTTTCATCACAAAATGTTTCATCTTCTAATGAACTCCTATGTTGTGGTGAAGTCCTTAGGACTATTTAGACTCGACAAAGGAGGATTTGTCGTTTAGTCCTTAAATCTGTTCGCGATCAAATGATACGTTGTTACCAAGGATGACAACGTTTATCAAGCATAGGTCGTTGTGTGCCATATAGGTTTGTTGTCCTCTTAACCAATGAGTGTGGAGACACTGGTATGGCATACAGGTGAGATATAAGGGTACATCTGCACTGAACGTGACCGACTCTGGAGCTATTTCTGTTGTCAAAATTTGCTCTGATGGAATATGGGTATAAATATCCCTCCGATCTGAGACCGCCATGGTGACTTGCAAGCAACTCACTGCACATAGGCACTGGACTACCTGAATTTCTAATTCAGTGACGGAAGGCTGCCGGGTGTAGTCAAGTACTTGACTTGTTGGTGTGTGTGTCAAGATGGGATTGACCACTCTAGTTTAGGAGCTGTGTACAGTCATGTTTCAATTTAGCAAAACCTTGGCCAAGATAGTCTTTGTGTGGAGTCACAGGACTGTTTGAGTTGAGCACGATTCGGATGATCTAATCAGGGTTGACAGTTTAACCCTGAGTCATCCTAAACACAGAGGTCAAAAGGATGAATTATACAGTAACCATATTCACGTAGGTTCTTAGTGTTGCAATTACGACTATTTGACCTATCCGATCATTGGGTACCATTGCTAGATGGTCACTTCGATTAGTACAGAAATTGGTTCCTGTGCTACCAGCTTAGGTTTGAACCTGTGGGGTCACACACATTAGAGATTCCTATCTGATCTGATAGCTGGTGAAGAGTTCTTCATGTTTGGGATTCTGTGATCGAGAATCAAGATTCTCTGATCATGAATTCCACACATTTTAGTTACCGGGGTCAAGAGTCCCACTGGTTTAGGACTCTTTGATCAGGGTTACATATCGATGAATTCTGATGTCCGATTATCCATCAGATTTGGACTCAATATTTATGAGAGGTTTAATTAGTGATTTGATCACTAATTAACTCAATTTGATTGAGTAATTAATTTTGGATCAAGTCCAATTGAATTGGATTCAATTGGGTTTGACCCAATTAGGTTAAGAGTTGACCTAATTATCGAGATGGTTTGGTCTCTGATTTGATCAGGGGTTGGACTTAATCAATTTCTAATTTGATAAGAATTTTATTGAGCCTAATTAAGCCTAATTTAGTTGGATTTAAATTAGTCTAATTGGGCCTAACTTATTTGGTTCAATTAGGTTGGTTTAAATAATGAAACCACCTTGACCCATTCTCCCTGTGCCACCTCACTTCCACTGCACCCATTTGAATTCACGAGAAGGAAGTTCTCATAAATTTTTCCTCATGCAAAGCCCTCCTCACGCCCTACTTTAATGCACCAAATGAGTGGATAAGGATGATTGGTTGGCCATTCAAATTCAAAACAAAGTTTGAATTTGAATGAGCAACCAATCTTAGCGCCTTGACCTTATCCTCTTTTAATGCCCTATTGATTACACGAGAAAATGTTTCTCAAGAAATCACTCATGCACAAATTAAGCCACGCCCTCCTCTTCTCATGCCCTTAGTGGATAGGAATAAATTAGTTTCCATTTGAATTCAAAATTTGATTTGAATTCAAATGTACAATTACTCATCTTTATCCTCTCACGTGGATAAGATGTTTGACATTATTTTAAAAGGAGGAGAAGAGTGGGGCGTGTGCAAGAAAAATTTTGGAGAGAAAATCTAGGCGTGAGGAATCCTTGTGTGCAAGGTGAAGGTCAATATCCTTTCGAGAGAAAAAAAAAGAAAAGAAAGAAAAAGTATACGCAGGGTTTCAGTGAGTTCTTCAAGGTTTCAGCCTGGAGTTCGGAAAGTGAGAAGGTGAGCTACGAGTTGTCGTGAGCCCACCAAATTTTAGGAAGATCTTCAACATCCTCTCAAGCACATCTGTTGATGATCTGAAGCATCCAAAGAATTGGCAGACATCGATCGAAGGAGTTCGATTAGCATCGACCGTCGAAAGGGCTCTACAACGAGCTAGCACTCGTGAGGAGTCGATCAGATTGGGAGCTTCGTGTGGATGATCCGTAGAGGCCAGACATGCTGCATGGCTGCATCGTGATGATCAGACTCTCCCAATGATGATCATATTATGACGATCTACTACCCATACAAAGGTATTGTGTTCTGAACACATTACAGTAAAGTGTTTACTGTTCAAATTCGAATTTCAAATTTAAATGCATGCATGCTATATATCATATTTAGATCTTAGTGTAGGATAAATTTTTATTAATTAATTAGATTAATTAATAATTTTCACTGTAAAATAGTGATTTTGAAAAAGTTTTAAAATTACTATTTTACCCCTGCACTGATTTTCTCCACAATGGGTTGGTTGTCCTCTTAACCAAGGAGTGTGGAGACACTGGTATGGCATACAGGTGAGATGTAAGGGTACATCTGCACTGAACGTGATCGACTCCGGAGCTTTTTCTGCTATTAAGATTTGCTCCGATGGGATATGGGTATAACTATCCCTCCGACCTGAGACCGCCACAGTGACTTACAAGCAACTCACTGCACTTAGGCACTAGACTACCTGAATTTCTAATTCAGTGACGAAAGGCTGCTGGGTGTAGTCAAGTACTTGACTTGTCGGTACGTGTGTCAAGATGGGATTAACCACTCCAGTTCAGGAGCTGTGTACAGTCGTGTTTCAATTTAGCAAAATCTTGACCAGGGTAGTCCTAGTGAGGAGTCACAGGACTGATTGAGTTGAGCACGATTCGGATGATCTAATCAGGGTTGACAGTTTAACCCTGAGTCGTCCTAAACATAGGGGTCAAAAGGGATGAATTATACAGTAACCATATTTGCGTAGGTTCTGAATGTTGCGACTGTGACTATTCGATCTATCCAAATGTCGGGTACCATTGCTAGATGGTCACTTCGATTACTACAGGAATTGGTTCCTATGCTATTGACTTAGGTTCGAACCTGCGGGGTCACACACATTAGAGGTTCCTATCTGATCTGATGGCTGATGAAGAGTCTTAATGCTCGTGAACTTTGAGTCCTACGTGTCTAGAACATTGTGATCGAGAATCAGGATTTTCCAATCATGAGTTGCACACATTTTGGGTACCGGGGTCAAGAGACCCACTGGCTTGGGACTTTTTGATCAGGGTTTCATATCGATGGACTCTGATGCCCGATTGCCCATCAGATTTGGACTCAATATTTATGAGAAGTTTAATTAGTGATTTGATCACTAATTAACTCAATTTGATTGAGTAATTATTTTTGGATCAAGTCCAATTGAATTGGATTCAGTTGGATTTGACCTGATTAGGTTAAGTGTTGACCTAATCGCTAAGGTGTTTTGGTCACTAATTTGATCAGGGGTTGGGCTTAGTCAATTTTTGATTTGATTAAAATTTTATTAAGCCTAATTAAGTATAATTAAGTTGGGTTTAACTTAGTCTAATTGTGCCTAACCTATTTTGATTAGGTTGGCTCAATTAGGTTGAAACCACCTTTTGAATTCTCTCCTTGCGCCACCTCACTCATCAGTGCCCATTTGAATTCACGAGAAATAACTTCTCATGAATTTTCTCCCACACAGAAGCCATCACACACCCCTTCTTTGTGCACCATTTTTAGTGGATAAAGATGAGATTGGTTGGCCATTCAAATTCAAAAGATGTTTGAATTTGAATGGTTAACAAATCCCTGCGCCACCCCTTTATTTTGTGCGCCACTTCTTCCACACGAGAAAAAGTTTCTCATAAAAATTATCCATGCACAAAGTAGCCCACACCCCTCTCTTCTCATGCCAAGAGTGGATAAACATGAGTTGGTTGGCATTTGAATTCAAATTTGATTTGAATTCAAATAAGCAACCACTTATCTTTATCCTCTCACGCAGAGAAAATGCTGCAAAAACATGTTTTGCACTATTTTTAAAAGGAAGAGAAGATAAGGCATGTGCAAATCTGATCCAAGAGAGAAGGGTGGCATGAGAAAGCTTTTCTGCATGAGAAAAGAAAAGAAAAGGAGAGAAAAGAAAGAAACAAAGTGGGCACAAGTTTCTTTGGTGAGTACCCTAGGGTTTCGACCTAGGGTTCGGAAAGTGAGAAGGTGAGCTATGAGTATCGTGAGCCCACCAAACTTTAGGGAGGGCTTCATCAACCTCTCAAGTATATTTGTTGATAATCCAGAGCATCCAAAGAGTCAACAGATCAAGATCGAAGGAGTTTGATCAATATCAGCCGTCGAAAGGCTTCTGCAACAAACTAGCATTCGTGAGGAGCCGATCAGACCAGGAGTTTGGAAAGTGAGAAGGTGAGCTACGAGTGTTGTGAGCCCACCAAACTTTAGAGAGAGCTTCATCAACCTCTCAAGTATATCTGTTGATGATCCAGAGCATCCGAAGAGTCGACAGATCAAGATCGAAGGAGTTTGATCAACATCAGCCGTCGAAAGGGTTCTGCAATGAACTAGCATTCGTGAGGAGCCGATCAAACCAAGAGCTTCATGTGGATGATCCGCAGAGGCCAGACACACTATGTAGCTATATTACAATGATCAGACCCTTTCGATGGTGATCAGATTATGGCGATCGACTACCCCACGAAGGTAATGTGTTCTGAACACATAACAGTAAAATATTTACTGTAGAAGTTTGAATTTCAAATTTAAATATATGCTATATATATCATATTTAGATTCTTGTGTAAGATTAATTTATGTTAATTAATTAGATTAATTAATAATTTTCACCATAAAATTATAATTTTGAAAAAGTTTTAAAATTACCATTTTACCCCTGCACTCAAATTTCACTTCAAATGGTATCAGAGCAGGTTTTAAAATATAATATACATTTGCATGCGTAGATTAAGTAGTAATCAAAAAGTTTAAATTTGAAATTTGAAATTCAAAATTTAAAATTTGAATTTTGAAATTTGTTCGAAATTCAAAATTCAAAATTCAAAAATTTAAAATTCAAAATTTAAATTTTAAATTTTGAAATTCAAAATTCAAAATTCAAAATTCAAAAATTTAAAATTTAAAATTTAAAATTTAAAATTTATTTGTAATTTTAAATTTGAAATTCAAAATTTAAAATTCAAAATTTGAAATTTAAAATTTAAAATTTGTTTGAAATTTGAAATTCAAAATTTGAAATTTGAAATTTAAAATTTGAAATTTGAAATTTAAATTTTAAAATTGATATATTTAGACATACTTGATCCAAGTAGCAAGTAGTCTAATTGGGTTGGTTGCCATGGTCGTCCGATCATAGGAGAAAAGTAGGGTTTAAAGGCCCTCTCCTCCCATTCGATGGGGTTCTCCTATGGCGATAGAGGTGCCGATGCGATTATATCCCATGCAGACGAAGCTACGAAAGGACTTAATTATAAAGGTATAATTGTAAAATTTGTCATGAATGTGTTAGATTAGATCTAAAGGAATATTCATGATTTATTTTGATTGAGTTATTTTCTGTTATGTAATTAGCAATAGGATTGCTGTTTATGAAATATGCTGATCCGTTTGTGAAATGAGTCAACACATTTGGTGAACAGAAAATAAAACCTTTCAAATTTAAAAAATTATTTTTAAAATACTAAACCCTGACCCATCAGCCTAAATACTTAATTAAAAGAATTAAGTGTTGTCTAGTTGGTCTAGAATTGTGAATTAAGACCTAAGACAATTGCATAAACTTGTGGGTCAATGGGTTAGATGGATTAGATCCATAATTGGGTTGACCTAAGGTTAGCTTAAAGAAATAGACTAAATTAGAGTAATTGGTCAAATCTAATTAAAAGTTGAATTAGATTAGGTCAAGGACACTCTAGATTCAACTTCAATAGTTGTAGTTGAATGGGTCCATGTCTTTAACTAGACCAAGATGGACTTAATTCATGGCTACACGGTGGAACCCTATTTACTAAGTTGATCAAATTAAAACTAATGAACCGGTTGGTGTCTAAGTTAAGTTCGGTAGTCTGACCAGTGATTTTTAAGTGGGAGCTACTCGCATTGATTCGATCTCTAACGAGTTAATGGCACATCCTCACCACTGATCTCACTTACCTGACCAACCTGGTGAGTTAGGTTTTGATTAGATCACTTGGTGATTAGGACTCACCCATGTCATTAGGTAAATCAGTGTGACTGATTTAGGTGCTCCTAATGCCGGCTTTAATTAAATCTTTTTTAATCTGACTTGATGAAGTCAGTGGGAGGATTGAAATTGGCTGGTTAATTTCTTCTCTTCTATCTTTTAATAAAATCTTCAAAAATTATTAGGTCCCTAAAATGATTAAGTTATAGTGATAACTAAGTCATAGCCTCCCATTAAGTGAGTGATAATGAGTCCATTAGTTTAATAATCATTGGAGGCCCAAAGGCCTGGTGCTTATTGACTAATGGAATTATCATTCATAATATGATAATTTGGTTGAGTCTTTCTGATGGTGGTCAGGTTGGCCAGCCATAGTCAGGCCTGATCATTTATTGGTTCGATTCACCAAATCAAGTCATGTTAATGGTTGGACCTAACCAGATCTTTTCAGTGGAGGCCAAAGTCTACTGATTAGGTTCTGGGGCAAAATTAATTACTAGAAGTTGTTTAGAGAAACAACTGGTTATGAACCTACCCATAGATGCACATGGGTTGACCAACCAAAGTTGGGCTCGTGTGTAGTCTGTGTGGATTCTAGTACCCGCTAAGGAATTAAAGTAATTCTTCGAATTGGAGGTTGAGGCTACCAGTTCATAAAAATATTGGAAGAAACTTTAGACTAAAGTCCAAGTCTTTAGTATTAATAATTCATGTACTAATAAAGGTCTGGTTTTCTTTTATTCAGCTATGGCCACTACCCTGTCGCTCCGATCATTATTAGATAATGACAAGCTCATGGGACCTAATTTCGATAGCTGGTATCAAAAATTAAAAATCATCCTTGAGCATGAGCGGATCCTTTATGTAGTAACGGATTCGGCACCTGAGGAGCCAGCCTCGAATGCCAGAGGGACGGTCCGAGATACTTACCAGAGGTGGCTCAATGACCGCACCATCGTTCGGTGCATAATGCTGGCGGCAATGAATGATGAGTTTAGCCGTAAGTTCAAGAACGCCCAGCCTCAGGAGATGCTTCAAATATTGAACGACTCCTTTGGCATGCCTGACGATGTTGAAAGGCACAAAACTAGTTGTGCCATTTTCAATGCTCAGATGAGGGATGGGGCTTCAGTCATCGATCATGTACTGTACATGATCGAAATGATTGAGTGCCTAAGTAAACTGGGCTTTCCCTTGCACGAGCAGCTCGCTAAGGATGCGATCCTTAATTTATTGCCTAAGTCTTTCCTCCCTTTCTTTACTCATTTTTGGATGATAAAGCTTGCAGTGAACTACCACGGTTTGTTGGGATTGCTGCAGAACTTTGAGAAGGACCACCAGCTCCATATGGAGTCGGTGAATGTTGTGGGAGGGTCTTCTTCTAGTCATCGACCCTTTAAGAAAGGGAAGAAGAACAAGAAAAAGAAGAATAAGAAGGTGCAGCCGCATGCTGGGACGTCTGCACAGGGTCAGACCAAGAAGTGCAAGCCTGACCAGAGCCAGGCAGTGTGCTTCTTTTTCAAGAAGCAGGGGCACTGGAAGAGGAACTGTCCTCTATATATTGCCACCCTAGACCCAAACAGGCCGAAGAAGAAGCAAGGTAATTATATGATAACACCTTGCAACTTTTTCATTTGTGATACTACTGCCTGGGTATTGGATACCGAGAGCCCTTATCATATCTATAATTCGATGCAGGGTCTGCAGGTCAGTAGGAGATTTGATGAAGGTGAGAGATTCCTGAACGTTGGAGATGGAAGCAAAGTTCCAGTTCTAGCTTTAGGAATCATGAACTTTATAATCAATTCTCGTAATGTAATTCTGAGTGAATGTCACTATTGTCTAAGTTTTTTATTAAATATTATTTCTGTAGGCCTTTTGGCCATGTACAGTTATGAATTTTTAATAAAAAAAAATATTTGTAATATCATTTTGAATGGTGTTCAATATTTGTTGGATAACTAAATAATAGAATTTACTTACTATCATAGCCTGTTATTGTGGTTCAAACCTCCGGTAAACATCCTAGAATGGATAATGTGTCAGAAGTCTACCTTTGGCACTGTAGGCTAGGTCATATCAATAAGAACAGGATAAACAGGTTGGCTCAAGAAGAAATTATTGAAGTTGGTTATTGTGAATCACTTCCAACCTGTGAGTCCTGTCTTCTTGGAAAGATGATCAAGTCACCTTTTACTGGAAAAGGTGAGCGAGCCAGTGAACTCTTGGGTCTAGTACATTCTGATGTATGTGGACCCATGAGCTCAAGTGCAAGAGGTGGATATTTCTACTTCATAACCTTCACAGATGACCTATCGAGGTATGGGTATGACTACTTAATGAAGCATAAGTCGGAGTCGTTTGAAATGTTCAAACTATTCCGAAATGAGGTAGAAAAATAAATTGAGAAGTATATTAAAACTCTTCGATCTGATCGAGGAGGTGAATACCTTTCTAATACATTTCTGACATATCTTGGGGAGAATGGGATTCTCTCTCAGTGGACTCCTCCTGGAACACCATAGCATAATGGTGTGTCTGAAAGGAGAAATCGGACTTGTTGGACATGATTCGATCCATGATGGGGTATGCTGGTCTATCGATCTCCTTCTGGGGATATGCACTTGAATCGGCTTGTTACCTTCTAAATAGGGTTCCGAGTAAGTCTGTAACCAAAATGCCATATGAGATATGGATAGGACGTAAGCCAGTACTCTCGCACCTTAAGGTTTGGGGGGGTCCGACTTATGTTAAACGTTTAATTACGGACAAGCTTGGACCTAGATCTGACAAGTGTTATTTCATAGGATACCCAAAAGAGATCAAAGGGTATTATTTCTACCTAGCTGATGAGCAAAAGGTATTTGTCAGCCTTAAGGCAATCTTTTTGAAAAAGGAGTTCCTTGGTGAAGGGACTGTTGCCTCAAAGATCAAACTTGAGGAAGTTCGGCAGGTGAAAAAACTGACACAAGTTGCTGAACCTGAGCCGAATTTGATTAGATCAGATCTGGAGCCCATTGTTGCTGCACCCTTAAGGCGATCTAGTAGAGTACCACGTCAACCAGACAGATACTATGATTTCTTGGTCCAGGATGGCAATCCTATCGTACTTGATGAAAACGATGAGGATCCGATCACCTACATGGATGCAATGCAGTGACTCTGAGAAATGGCTAGAGGCCATGAAATTTGAATGGAGTCCATGAAGGTCAACGATGTGTGGACATTGGTTGACCCATCCGAAGGAGTAAAACCCATAGGGTGTAAGTGGATCTTCTAGAGGAAAAGAGGCACAGACGGAAAGGTGGAGACCTATAAAGCCCGTCTAGTTGTCAAGAGATATCGTCAACGTTATGGTATAGACTATGACGAGACATTTTCTTCTGTGGCAATGCTCAAATCCATTCAGATTTTGCTTGCGATAGCTATCCATCTGGACTATGAAATCTGACAGATGGATGTGAAGACAGCTTTCCTAAATGGAGAGCTGGACGAAGAGGTGTATATGATACAACCTGAAGGGTTCACATCCACAGATGAGTGTAAGGTGTGCATGCTACAGAGGTCCATTTATGGACTAAAGCAAGCATCTCGAAGTTGGAACATACGTTTTGATAGGATGATCAAAATATATGGCTTCGTTAAGAATGGAGAAGAGCCCTGCATTTATAAGTGGGCTAAGGGTCCAGTAGTGGTATTTCTTGTATTATATGTGGATGACATTCTCTTAATCGGGAATGATGTCCCTGCATTACAGGGAATAAAGATTTGGCTGTCATCACAGTTCTCCATGAAGGATCTGGGAGAAGCTTCCTACATCCAAAGGATGAATATCTATAGGGATAGATCTAAAAAGTTGCTTGGCTTATCCCAGTCCACGTACATTGATACTATGCCGAATAGGTTCAGCATGGAGAATTTCAAGAAAGGCTATCTATCGATAGGCCATGGAATTTCTCTCTCGAAGAGGGATTGTCCGACAACACCTCAAGAGAGAGCGTATGGGTAGAATTTCATATGCTTTGGCAGTGGGATCTATCATGTACGCCATGACATGTACACGACCAGATGTGGCATACTCACTAGGGCTAGTGAGTAGATACCAATATGATCCAGGGGAGATGTTGTGATCCAGGTGGTGTGCTCAAGGTCCAGGGGATCAAGGCTAAGGCCAAGGTCCATCATTCATGAGGGCTTCATGGAGGCTCTAGGGCTAGTTGGGCCCTAGGTTGAAAGGCTATGGGCCTTTCGGGTTCTTGAGGTCTAGGTTATGTGGGCCTCAAGGGACCAACTCTTTATGGGCTGGGTCTGGGCCCAAGATAGGTGAGATTAGGTTGAGTCATGGGTGTACATGGGCTTGGGTTAATCTAATCTCCCATAGAGTTGGTCAAGAGAGTTTTGGGTTTGGGTCACTTGACCCTGTGTTTATATATACATGCACTGTATAGGTTTGATTAAGCCAAGGAATACAAAAACCCTTTCTCTTAAATCTCTCTCTCTCTTCTTCTTCTCTCTTCAGCTATTCTCCATGCCCCAGGAGCAAGAAACCCTAGGGTTTCTTGCCGCCAGGTCCATAGAAGGCAGGAAAAGCAGGAAAGGCACTAGGGTTTTGAGCCCCTCCCCCTTTGTGCCGCCAACCATATTGCCTCTCCCTCTCTTACAGCCACCCAAACATCAGGTCCAGGACTTGGAATCTCTTGCTACGAGGTTGGTATAAGTTTCTCTCAGATCTGGAGTTGATTTGAGGTCGTTTGAGGCACGAGTGAGATCTCCATCAACAGATCTACAGGAAAGGCTGCAGCAGGACAGATCTGTAAGGTCTGATTCTATCTACCTTCTTTCCTATCTAGAATGCCCTGATTCATGATCTATGAATTGAAAGATCTCGGTCCTGGCCTGATCTGGTTGGGTACCAGATCTTGGATTTTTTAGAGTGATCTTAGAGGCATTCTTCATCTGGAATGAAAGGCGGACGACGAAGACAGCAACCAGGCTGATTTCGTCAAGGGCCTTCGATCGAGTCCAAAAGTCTCTAGATTTGTTTGTTGCTAGTTCTACTGTACCGAAGGTTCATGGGAGGAGCCAGGATCATGCTTCAATAGTTGGTATCAGAGCCACGATGGTGAGGAAGCGGTTTCAAGCACGAGAAGTTGAAGATCCCAAGTGCTGAAAATTTTCAGCAGGGTACCATCAAGGTATATTCTACACTTTTTGATTTTATATTGCTTGTTTGGCTTGGATCCAGTCATGGACAGCAATATGAAGGTCGATTTTGAGAAGTTTGATGGCAAGAAAAATTTTTTCATGCGAAAAATCTGGGTGGAGGATCTTCTGGTGCAAGCAGATCTGGATCAGGCTTTGGATGAAAAGCCTGAGGGAATGACAGATAGACAGTGGGCATCGTTGGAGAAGAAAGCATGCTCGGTGATCAGAGGATGTTTGGCGGATGCGGCATTGTATTCAGTGCTGGAAGAAAAGACCCCAAAGGGCCTTTGGTCGAAGTTGCACACCATGTATATGGGGAAGAATATATGTAACAAGCTAATGCTGAAGAAGAGGTTGTACAGTCTTTAGATGTAGGAGGGATCTGATGTGATTGGCCACATTCAGAGGTTCGACTAGTTGTATACGGAGTTGATGAATATCGGGGTAAAGCTGGATGAGGAGGACAAGTTCCTGTTGCTTTTGTGTTCGCTGCCAGGATCATATGACTCTTTGGTGACTACACTGCTCTATGGCAAGGAGACTCTGGAATATGAGGACATGGTCTCGGTGCTGAGGTCTAATGAGCAAAGAAAAAAGTTGACCAGAGATCGGGCTCCCCAGGAGGGTTTGATAGTAGGGGAGAGGACAGGTAGAGGCAGAGGCAGAAGCAAGTCCAGGGGGCGGTCCACGTCCAGGAAGGGAAAGAAAGAGATGAAATGCTTCAAGTGCAACGAGTTCGGGCACTTCAAGCGAGAATGTTCACTATGGAAGAGCAAGAAGGGAGAAAGAAGTGGCTCAAAATCAGTGAGTGCAGTTGCTGGGCAGCAGGTGGAGGATGATCTACTTGTGGTATCAGATGGTCACAGGTATTACACAGAGGAGTGGACACTAGACTCTGCATGCTCACATCACTACACACCACACAGGTCTTGGTTTGCGACATACACCAAGACAGATGAGGGATCAGTGACTCTAGGCGACAATCATCCTTGCAAGGTGGCTGGGATAGGGACAGTCAGGGTGAGGATGTTTGATGGGATTGTGAGGACATTGACAAATGTAAAGCACGTCCCGGAGCTAGAAAAGAATCTGGTATCACTAGGCTACTTGGAGCGCAGTGGATACAGCTTCAGCAGTAGGGCTAGAAGCGGAGTACTGAACATCTCCAATGGAGCTATAGTGGTGATGAGAGGTAAGAGGTTGGACAATAATCTCTATCGCATGGAGGGATCTGTGATGATCGAAGAGTCTGATGCAACAGCTGCAGCACAGGACCAGCAGGGGGCTTACAGGATGTGGCACTACCGCCTAGGCCAGGCCACATGGGTGACAAGGGGCTGAGGGAGTTGAGTAGGAGAGGACTCATCTCTAATCTAGAGGATGGTGCAACAGGGGAGATCTGTGAGCCTTATCAGATGAGAAAGTAGAAGAGAGTTTAGTTCAACATCAGTACAACCCGCAGTGCAGTCCCTCTGGAGTTAATACACACAGATGTGTGGGGACCAGCCCCAGTTTCCACTAGGAATGGGGCCAGATACTTCATGACCCTGATTGATGATTTTTCAAGAAACTCTGGATTTACTTAATGAGAGAGAAGTCAGAGGTCTTCACCAAGTTCAAGATCTGGAGAGCTGAGGTGGAGAAAGAGCAGGGGAGGAGCGTGAAGTGTCTGAGGTCAGACAATGGTAGGGAGTACACCAGCAGAGAGTTTCAGGATTACCGTGAGGAGTGTGGGATCAGAAGACACTTCTCAGTTAAGGGGACTCCACAGTAGAATGGGGTGGCCGAGAGGATGAACAGAACACTTTTGGAAAAGGCACGATGCATGAGGCTACAGGCAGGGCTTCCAAAGGCATTCTGGGTTGATACAATTGATGCAGCGGGTTACTTGGTCAATCGGTCACCTCACACCAGGTTGGATGGCAGGCTTCCAGAGGAGGTGTGGTCTGGGAGGACAGTTGGGCTGGGCCATCTACGGGTATTTGGGTGCACGGCCTATGTGCACATTGGAGCTGGTGAGCGGAGCAAGCTAGATGCCAGATCACGCAAGATGGTGTTTCTAGGCTATCTGCGAGGAGTTAAAAGATATAGGTTATGGGATCCCTTGGAAAAGAAGGTCATCATTAGTCGGGATGTGACTTTTGATGAGGAGTCAGTCCTACAGAGGTGAGCAGGCATGGAGGAGCAGCAGGAGCAGGAGGAGGTCCAGCAGGGCACTGCTGGACAGCTTACCTCTTTGATTTTGCCTCTTACAGGTACTATGGGAGGACATGACATTCAGGTGGAGAACCTACCTAAGGTGTCTCCACAGGTGGAGAGGACTCGAACGGATGATCGAGGTGAAGAGGTCCAGCAGGAGCGAGCTGGATCGAGGACTGATATCGGTGTTGCCCTACACAAGCCTAAGAGGACCATCAAGCAACCAGACCGATATGGCTTCGAGGAGATGCTGTTATATGCCCTGGTGACAGTGAATGGAGACCCATATACATATCAGGAGGCTATTGAGAGCCAGGACAGAGAGCGATGGGTCCAAGCGATGTCCGAGGAGATGCAGTCTCTCCACCAGAATCAGACGTGGCGATTGGTGCAGTTACCACAGGGGAAGAGGCCCATTGGCTGCAAATGGGTCTACAGTCGCAAGAAAGGGCCTTCAGAGCAGGAAGGTATCAGATTCAAGGCGAGGTTAGTGGCCAAGGGATGCTCCCAGAAGGAAGGCATCGACTTCAGTGAGGTCTTCTCTCCCGTCGTTAGACATACTTCCATCAGAGTGTTGCTGAGCATTGTAGCAGCTCAGGATTTAGTGCTGGAGCAGATGGATGTCAAGATGGCGTTCCTCCATGGGCATTTGAAGGAGAGGATTTACATGGAGTAGCCACCCAGTTTCAGGGATCCAAGATCAGAAGGAAAGGTTTGTTTGTTGTAGAAGTCGCTGTACGGGCTGAAGCAGTCGTCGAGGCAATGGTACAAGCGGTTCGACTCCTATGTGCGCAGCATTGAACTTTTCAGGTGCAAGTTTGATCCCTGTGTTTATGTTCAGTCTCTTGAGGATGGTTCTAGGGTGTTCCTACTCTTGTATATGGATGACATACTTATAGCATGCAAGAGTAGGAAGGTTGTGCCAGATCTGAAGGCATCCTTATCTCGGAAGTTTGAGATGAAGGATTTGGGCCCTGCAAGGAAGATCCTAGGCATGGATATTTTCAGAGATCGAGCCCGGAGGGTGCTACATCTATCTCAGGGGGGCTACATACATAAGGTCTTAGAGAGATTTGGGATGAAGGGAGCAAAGCCGGTGGAGCTGCCACTTGCCGGTCACTTCAGACTCTCGAAGACCATGGCGCCACAGACTGAGGTGGAGGCTCAGGAGATGGAGACGGTTCCTTATGCTTCAGGAGTTGGGAGCTTGATGTATGCGATGGTCTGTTGTAGGCCAGACATCGCTCATGCAGTGAGTCAGGTTAGCAGGTTCATGGCGCAGCCTGACAGGGAGCACTGGAGAGCTCTGAAGTGGATATTCAGATACCTGGTGGGTTCAATTGGAGTTGGCATCTGCTACAAACAGTGAGGAGGTGCAGTGGGATACTCTAACATATCCAGGGAGGCTCAGGGGCTAATTGGCGGTTATGTAGATGCAGACTTTGATGGAGATGTGGATACCCGAAGGTCTATGATAGGCTTCATCTTTAGCTTGTGTGGAGGTCCTATTTCTTGGAGATCTTGTCTGCAGCCTATCACGGCCCTATCCACTACAGAGGCAGAATACATCAGGCTGATAGAAGCAGCTAAGAAGGCAATTTGGCTGAAGGGTTTGTTGATGGAGATGGGCTTTACTCAGGAGGCCATTAGAGTGCACTGTGACAGCCAGAGTGCACTTCTATTAGCACAGAACTCAGTCTATCATGCAAGGACAAAGCACATCGACATTTGGTATCATCGGATAGGGAGCTTGTGGAGGATGGCGAGGTGGAGCTGATAAAGGTACACACCAAGGAGAACCCAGCTGATGCACTTACGAAGGTACTTCCATGGGACAGCTTTCAGAGATGTGTTGAGCTGATTCGACTGATGGATAGAGTGGAGCTGGTTGAGGCCTTGGGACACCAAGGTGGAGATTGTTGTGATCCAGGTGGTGTGCCCAAGGCCCAGGGGACCAAAGCTAAGGCCAAGGTCCATCATTCATGAGGGCTTCATGGAGGCTTTAGGGCTAGTTGGGCCCTAGGTTGAAAGGCTGTGGGTCTTTCGGGTTCTTGAGGTCTAGGTTATGTGGGCCTCAAGGGACCAACTCTTTATGGGCCAGGTTTGGGCCTAAGATAGGTGAGATTAGGTCGAGTCATGGGTGTACATGAGCTTGGGTTAACCTAATCTCCCATAGAGTTGGTCAAGGGAGTTTTGGGTTTGGGTCACTTGACCCTTTGTTTATATATACATGCACTGTATAGGTTTGATTAAGCCAAGGAATACAAAAACCCTTTCTCCCAAGTCTCTCTCTCTCTTCTCCCTCTCTCTTCAGCTATTCTCCATGCCCCAGGAGCAAGAAACCCTAGGGTTTCTTGCCGCCAGGTCCATAGAAGGCAGGAAAAGCAGGGGAGGCGCTAGGGTTTTGAGCTCCTCCCCCTTTGTGCCGCCAACCATATTGCCTCTCCCTCTCTTGCAGCCATCCAAACATCAAGTCTAAGACTTGGAATCTCTTGCTATGAGGTTGGTACAAGTTCCTCTCAGATTTAGAGTTGATCTGAGGTCGTTTGCGGTGCGGGTGAGATCTCCATCAATAGATCTACAGGAAAGGCTGCAGCAGGACAGATCTGTAAGGTCTGATTCTATCTGCCTTCTTCCCTATCTAGAATGTACCAATTCAGGATCTACAAATTGGAAGACCTCGGTCTAGGCCTGATCTGGTTGGGTACCAGATCTTGAATTTTTTAGAGGTGATCTTAGAGGCGTTCTTCATCAGGAACGAAAGGCTGGTTTCGTCAAGGGCCTTCGATCGAGTCCAGAAGTCTCCAGATTTGTTCGTTGTTGGTTCCACTGCACCCAAGGTCCATGGGAGGAGCCAGGATCATGCTCCAATAGGAGAATCACTGAAAGATTGTTAAAACCATCCTGAAGTATTTAGGAAATACTAAGGACCAGTGGCTTGTATATGGTGAATCAGACTTGAGGCTTATAGGGTTTACAGACTCTAGTTTCCAGTCTGATCATGATGACAGCAAGAGTGTGTCGGGATTTATTTTTACCCTTAATGGTGGGGCTATCTGCTGGAAGAGTTCCAAGCAGCACACAGTGGCTGATTCAGTTTGCGAGGCAGAGTATGTCGGCGCATCAGATACTGCCAAAGAAGCGGTATGGCTGAGAAAATTTATTATCGAGCTCGGAGTAGCACCCTCCCTTGTTGGTCTAGTTTTGCTCTACTGTGATAGCTCTGGAGCCATAGCTCAGGTGAAGAAACCAAAGGCACACTAGTGGATGAAGCATATTCTGCGCCGCTACCATCTTATCCGGAAAATCATGGATCGAGGTGACGTCGACCTTCAGAAGATCGACGGAAAGGAGAACCTGGCTGACCCATTCACTAAAGCCATTGCGGTGAAGGAGTTTGACAACTTCAAGTCGAAGATGGGTATTAGATACTGCATCGATTGACTTTAGGCCAAGTGGAAGATTGTTGGGAATAGTGTCCCAAAGCCAATCGTCAGCCTGTTGACGGTTGTGCTCTTTCTTGTATTAGTATATAAATTATAAATAAATAAAAGTTATTTTGATATTTTTTATCATAAATTATTTCATCTTCTAATGAACTCCTGTGTTGTGGTGAAGTCCTTAGGACTATTTAGACTTGACAAAGGAGGATTTGTTGTTGAGTCCTTAAACCTGTTCGCGACCAAATGATACGTTGTTACTAAGGACAACAATGTTTATCAAGTATAGGTCATTGTCTGCCATATGGGTTGGTTGTCCTCTTAACCAAGTAGTGTGAGGACACTGGTATGGCATACAGGTGAGATGTAAGGGTACATCTGCACTGAACGTGACCAACTCCGAAGCTTTTTCTGCTGTCAAAATTTGCTCTGATGGGATATGGGTATAACTGTCCCTCCGACCTGAGACCGCCATGGTGACTTGCAAGCAACTCACTGCACTTAGACACTGGACTACCTGAATTTCTAATTCAGTGACGGAAGGCTACTGGGTGTAGTCAAGTACTTGACTTGTCGGTGCGTGTGTCAAGATGGGATTGACCACTCCAGTTCAGGAGCTGTGTACAGTCGTGTTTTAATTTAGCAAAACCTTGGTCAGGGTAGTCTTAGTGAGGAGTCACAGGACTGATTGAGTTGAGCATGATTCGGATGATCTAATCAGGGTTGACAGTTTAATCCTGAGTCATCCTAAACACAGGGATCAAAAGGGATGAATTATACAGTAACCATATTTGCATAGGTTCTGAATGTTGCGATTGCGACTATTCGACCTATCCGGACGTCGGGTACCATTGCTAGATGGTCACTTGAATTAGTACAGATGTTGCCCAGCTATGCAACCCAAGAGGAGGGGGGGTGAATTGGGTTTCTAAAAATTTAAACTTGACTTACAACTTATGAAGAATATTTAACAATACCAAGATAAGTAAGGAGAGAGTAATTGATGCAAGGGTAATGGCTGGATGCAAGAATGCAAGAGAATAAAGAAGTTTAAAAGGAAAGCAATTAAGCACAACACAAACAAGAGAATTTATAGTGGTTCGGTGCCAACCTTGCACCTACATCCACTCTCCAAGCTCCTTCTTGGGAATTCCAATTCACTAAATTATATTCAACCTGAATACACTCGTCAGAACCTCCGACTCTAGCTATCCCAAGCTAGACCACTTATTTTTCGGGTATAAGCTAACCCAATACAATCCGATTTAAGGTTCGAATCAACCTTCTCACATTTTGGAACCCTTCCAAAATAAAAAATAATGACTTAAAAAGAGTATTACAGTTAATAGCACAGAAACACAAATGAAGCTCCTTTAATGAGCGAATAAGGCATTTAATACACTTTACACAATTTGAAGGAAGCTCTTTCTGATTTTCTCAAGGTAGTTGGAGACTTGAATGATTACTTGAGGAGTTGGTGAACTTGAATTAAAAGCTTCTTGAATGCTTTAAGTGGGCTCTTGCTTAGAGTTGTAAAGAATGCTTGAAGAACTTTTTTCAAAAATCTCTCTTCTATTCTTCTTCTTATTATTGATTCCCTCCTTTAAGTCCCTTTATATAACTTCAAATAATGATGGAGAGTAATCTGGACTGAAATAGAGCTGTTAGAGCATATTAAATGAGCATTAAATGCAATTGAAATAGATTAAAAACTAGCCATTGCGAAACTTTCCCATCACAGGGGTCGACTCATAGGGTCGACTCATGCTCATGGGTTGACTCATAAGGTCGACCTCTGTGGAACAGAACAGAAAATGACTATTCTATAATTTTGGCCTGCAAAGCAGCAGAGGTCAACTCATAGGGTCGACTCATGCCAAGGGGTCGACAGATGGGGTCAACTCACAGAGAGTGCCGGCCAAAATTTTAGCATGCCGTTCAGCCCTTTAAGTCATGAGTCGACTCATGGGGTCGACTCAAAAATAAAAATCTGGTTTCCTTAAAAAATATACTTCCAAAAATGTTGAGATTTCCTCCAATAGATTATACGTCTTCAGTTCTTGCTTTTGAGGCTTCTGAAACAGGTCTTGACAAAATTATGATTTTGCCCTTGAAATACAATAAGTCTTTTTCCAAGCCAAGATCATTAGTAATCTCCTCAAATACTTTGTAATCATCAAAATCAATTCAAGGAGCAACAATCTCTCCCTTTTTGATGTTGATAAAATACTTGAGCAAAAGCATATAGAAAGCATTGAATATGAATTTTAAATTTATGAAGATGCATCACTTGAATATTATAGCCAAGTATTGTAACGAAATGCATCATAAGTAGTTTGAAGAGAAATTTGAAATTTGCTAAAAATTTAAATTTATTTATAAATTCATTTGCTTGGAAAAAGAAAAAAAAATATTTTACTTAATGTTCAATCTTTATTGCTCTTATTGCTCAACCTCAATCTCGATGCTCTACTCCCCCTTTTTGACAGCATCAATTTAGATTCTTTACTTTTCGTTGTTTTTGAATATATTTTCTCTATTCCTTCCTTTTGATGGGAGCGATTTTATATTTTTAGCTTCCTTCTTTATTGCTTATTGTTTTACTCTCCCTCAATATAGCAATTGTAAAAAAAAAATATATCAATTTGCTCATTGAAAAGATGTTGCTATTCAAATATTTTAGAATTTAAAAGCAACTCCATTTGATCAGAGATATTTATTGAAAGTTAAAGTATATATATATATATATATATCCAAAGGATGAGTGAGTACAGAGATGTTTCAATACATAAGTGTTGACTTAGAGTACAAAAGATATGGATAGAAACTATCCAAGAGTCAATCAATCAACATTGCATTACATGGCCTACAAGATAGATCCTAGACAAAAACTAAAGAAAAGACATACTACACTGGATCTAATAGATATCATGACTGGATGGATCAGAGTCTGATGAATCAGAGATGGGGTGAGGAGATGAAGGATCATGTCCACGAGCTCGACCTCGACCGCGTCTGCCTCTGCCATAGGTAGAGGTGCCAGCACGAGTGGAGGGGTTAGAAGATCCTAAAGCCTGAGAAGCAAAGGCCTGAGCTACAAGAGAGAGTCTGATGGTGTCCAGAAGGTTCAGAGCTCTTGAAACAGATTGTAGCAGTGCAGTGAATTGAGTGAAAGCATGCTCACTAGAGCCCCTGATCTCTCTCCTCAGAAAATCAAAACCACTCCCTAAGACTCCTCATAGTCTGGCTGCCTCCGTAGATAGGTCTGAGACCTCAATGATGTCCTCATGTGGCTGTGGATGGGCTAGAGCTAGCACTTGCCTCTGCAAGTCAAATACTCTGCCAGTCAGTCTCACTATACAACCCTCAAGCTGCTCGATGCGTACTGACTGATCAGAAATCATCTGAAATGCAGTGGAGATGTGGGGGATAAGTATTTGATCAGATACATCGTGAGATGTCGATCCCTGAGCAAAAGCTGAAGTACCCATCTGACGTGAGAGTATGGAGGCTACACGCTGAGATATCATCTTTATCTGATCATCAGTCAATCTGATCTCTGAAGGATGTGCTTTGCTGTCTGACTGCTGAACTGAAGTGTGCCTCCTCGCAGACTCTGATGGCTTAGCCTCATGGTCAGAAACAAACTGAATATCTGGAGATACAGCCCTGTGATCACGGAGAGGTGATGATGGTCCTTCCTCCTCTGCTCTGTCCTCAGCTCTCTCTTCCACATCCTTTGTCCAACCACCATCAGTCTTGGAAAATCCCATGCAGTGCAGAGTATGGCGGTTGATAGTGTCGGAGTGAGA
Source organism: Elaeis guineensis (assembly GCF_000442705.2). Lineage (NCBI taxonomy): Eukaryota > Viridiplantae > Streptophyta > Magnoliopsida > Arecales > Arecaceae > Elaeis > Elaeis guineensis. The sequence continues at coordinate 56,601,815 of NC_025993.2, forward strand.
TAGCCTAGCTACTGCCTCTCCCTCAAAGCTAACTCCAAACCTCCTAAATACTAAAGTGAGAGCCATACCGAAAGGCAAATGTGCCTTGGACCTATTCAAGGTCTCTCTCATAGCTTCAATCATCAATGTTGGGAGGTTCAGGGGGGTTTGAGTAATAATATGATACATAATGCAGATGTCCTAACCAGAGAGGAGATCATGTCTACCACTTCTAGGGAAAAATAACTTAGTTATCATTTGGTGTAGTAGCCTCATTTCAATGGAAAGAATCTTAGCCTCTAATTTATTTAGGCTTCCAGTGAAGGTTCTTCTTAGAATAGCATTTATTCCCTCCTCCTTAATTGGGAGTTCCATGTTTGTGTATCCCTCACAGGGTAAATGATGAATTTTCCCCAAGAGCATAGGATCTAAGCTAATTTCTATACCCTGTACTATGGATTTTACTGTTTCATTGCTGTATCTCGAATTCAGATAAAATTTTTTAACAAGATCCACATAGGTATTTTCTTTTAGGGAGCAGTAGAATTTCCAACCTTGGTCCTTAATTTTTGATCCGATAGAGAATCCTTCCTTTTCAAAAAATTTAAAATCAATATTTTTGTCGGTCTCTACCTTCCTATCGGAAAGGGGTACCTTACTGGGGCTGATTGGAGTAGCTGGAGCAGATGCAGGAGCAGGAATTGAAGCAGAAGTGGTCTCGGTTGCTTGTCTCTTCCGTCGCACACTTTCTTCCAACCCACAAATTGATTTCCTCCTCTGTGGAAGCTTCATCTTCGGAGCCATTTGCACAAGCAGAGCTAGCAAGGAACTTAGGAGAGCAAATGTGGGAAGAGATAAAGGGTTTTTAGGGGAAGGATAAGGATTTTGGAGAAGAGGAGTGCCGATTTGGAAAGACGGGTAGAGTCTAGGGTAAGCTCGACTCGCTCGAAATGGAGAAGGAGAAAAGGGAGGAGCTTGGTTCCAAGAGGGTGATTTAGAAGGTGAGAGATGGTGGGAGAAGAGTTTTGGGGAGAAACTTGGGTTTGAGGAAGAAGAGAGGGAGTCTTTTGGCTTAGTGGAAGGAAGAAGATGAAGAGTTGGGTCGGCTCAAGGAAGGTTTTTCAACAAAAAGAAAGCGCCCGAAGGATTTAGTCAATATTACAAGTTTACCCTAGGGTCGACCCTGGGGGTCGACTCATGGCATAGAGAAATTCAGAAAAATGATGAAACAGTTTCGAATAAATTTGAAATATTAGGAGAAGGATGTTTACCCAAAAATTAATCATGAGAATATTTATTTTGGGCTTTTGAGCTCAAAAGAAAAGATGAGAATTAAGCTAAAAGAATTTTTGGCATTGATATCTTGGAATCAGAGAGACACCTAAGCAGATAGATCAAGGATTCCTAGTTCTCTCCTAATTTTATAAAATCTATCTTCACTTAAGGCCTTGGTAAAGATGTCAGCTAATTATTTTTCAATACAAACATAGTCAAGAATTATGTCTTTATTTTGGATATATTCTCTTATGAAATGATGCCTGATTTCAATATGTTTTGACCTAGAATGTTGAATTGGATTTTTAGTGAGATTTATAGCACTAGTGTTATCACATCTTATGGGAGTTTCATTTAGTTTGATACCAAAGTCTTCAAGTTGTTGCTTAATCCACAAAATTTGAGCACAACAACTTTCGGCTACAATGTATTCAGTCTCGGCTGTAGACAGAGCTACCGAATTTTATTTCTTGCTAAACCAAAAGATTAGGTTAACTCCAAAAAATTGGCAAGTTCCACTAGTACTTTTTCTATCTAATTTATATCCAGCAAAATCGACATCTGAATATCCTATTAAGTCAATTAATGAGTTCTTAGAATATCATAATCCTAGAGTTTGTGTACCATTTAAATATCTAAGGATTCTTTTAACTGCATTCAAGTGTGATTCTTTTGGTTTTGATTGAAAACGAGCACATAGGCAAACACTACACATAATATTAGGTCTACTAGCAGTTAAATATAACAGAGAACCAATCATGCCTCTATAAAATTTTAAGTCTATACTTTTACCTTCTTCGTCCTTGTCAAGCTTACATGATGGGCTCATGGGTGTGTCAATTGCTTTGGAGTTCTCTATTCTAAATTTTTTGAGTAATTCTCTTGTCTACTTGGTTTGGGTGATGGAGATTTCTTCCTTCGTTTGTTTAATTTGGAGTCCGAAGAATGTGAGTTCTCCCATCATGCTCACCTCGAACTCTCCCTGCATGAGCTTTGCAAAATCTTGACAAAGAGTTTCATTAGTAGATCCAAAAATAATATCATCAACATATATTTGTATAACCAATATATCATCTTTATTTATTTTAATGAAAAGAGTTGTGTCTACATTTTCTCTTGAAAAATTATTATTTAGTAAAAATTTGCTTAGCCTTTCATACTGTTGCTCCTAGATTGATTTTGATGATTACAAAGCAGATTGAAGGGATACAAATAATTTTAAAATGAAAAAGTCCTTATGCTCTTCAAGGGCAAAATCATAATTTCACTAAAATCCTGATTTGATAGTACCATTTGGTAGAACAAATGATTTGAAATCTATTGGTGAAAATTTCATTGTGTTTGGACTTATATTTTTGAAGTTATGAAGGTTTGAAGTGCATGAGTCGACTCATGAGTCAACTCATGGCACTGTGAGCTGATTGGCACGCAAAAATTCTCCTTGGCACGCTAGTTTTCTGGCTTGGCACGACCTGTGAGTCGACTCATGAGTCGACCCACAAGGCATGAGTCGACTCATGAGTCGACCCCTGCTAATTTGAGCCAAGAATTTCCAGAAACGCATTCTCTGATTTTTGCAACAGAGGTCGACTCATGAGTCGACCCCTGAAGCATGAGTCGACTCGTGAGTCGACCCCTGCGACGGAAAATGTCAGCAACGGCTATTTTTTTGTCCGTTTTAATTGCCTTTTATGCTTCCTAAAATTGCTCTAACGGCTCTTTATCTGCCTAAATTATTTTCTCTTGCTTCTAATGTCATAAAATGCTTTAAATGGTGAAAGAAATTGCAGATTAAATAGCTGATCAAACGTGAAATCAAAAATGAGAAAAACAGAAGAGAGGATCCGAAATCTGCACGAAAAAGCCTGAGATCAATGAAATATCCAAAAAGAAAAAGAGAGAGGATCCACAATCTACAAGAGAGATTGTGAAAGAGAAAAGCAAGAGCATTCAAGAGGATCTTTCAAGCCTATTGTTCAACCTTGATCTAGAGATCTTTCAAAGCTTTCAAGAGATCTTCAATCAACAATCAACCTCTTCTCAAGCATTCGTTCAAGCGTTCATCCATCTTGAGAAAATCCAAAAAGGGGTTCTTCATTTGAGTAAAGTTTTTATTGTTATATTCGCTCATTTAAAGGAGCTGTTATTGTATTAATCTGTGCTCAAAATTTTCTAACTCTTTGTGAGTTTTTATTCTTGTTTTTGGAGGATTTTCAAAACAAGGAAAGGTTGATCCGAACCTGAAATCGAAGTATTTTGGGTTTACTTGTACCCAGGAAACAAGTGATCTAGCTTGGGATAGCTAGTGTCAGAGTTTTCGACGTTTTGTATTCGGGTTGAATACAAAGGATAGTGGATTGAAATTCCCAAGTAGGAGCTTGGGGAGTGGATGTAGGTGCAAGGTTGGCACCGAACCACTATAAATCCTTGTGTTTGTGGTGTGCTTTATCACTTTACCTTATTTCTTTATTATATCCCTGCAATTCAGCTTCAGGTAATTAATATTGAATTAAAATCTTTGTCTTGTTCATCATAAGTTATAAATTAAGTCTAAATTTTTAGAAACCCAATTCACCCCCCCCCTCTTGGGTTGCATAGCTGGGCAACAAGTGGTATCAGAGCCCGGTGCTCTAGCCCTTCTTTGATCTAACAATCAAAGAGTTAAAGATCTATGGCAACCCATGTTGGTACTTCTCTAGCTGAGGGGCAATCAACAAACCGACCTCCACTTTTCAATGGGTCTAATTACACCTATTGGAAAGCTCGGATGAAGATTTTCATACAAGCACTCGACTATGATATGTGGAGTATCATAGTGAATGGTCCTCACACACCCACCAAGACTATAGATGGTGAGGAGTCAACCAAACCCGAAAAAGAATGGGATGAGGTTGACAAGAAATTGGCACAATTAAATGCCAAAGCCATGAATGTTCTTTATTGTGCACTAGATGCTAGTGAATTCAATCGCATTTCTACTTGTGCATCTGCTAAAGAAATATGGGATAGGTTAGAAGTAACCCATGAGGGAACAAATCAAGTAAAAGAGTCTAAAATAAACATGCTTGTACATAAATATGAATTGTTCAAAATAGAGCATGATGAGTCCATAACTGCCATGTTTACTCATTTTACTGATATAATTAATGGTTTGAAGAGTCTTGGCAAATCTTATACTAACAGTGAACTTGTAAGGAAGATTCTCAGGTCACTGCCAAGAACTTGGGAAGCCAAGGTGACTGCCATCCAAGAAGCAAATGACTTGAACTCTCTACCTCTAGAAGAGCTTCTTGGATCCTTGATGACTCATGAACTTAGTATGAAGCAACATCAAGAGGATGAAGTCAAAAAGAAAAGAACCATTGCCCTCAAATCCACAACTTCGCCTGATTATGAAATGGATGAATCTGAAGATGAAGAACAGGATGAAGAGATGGCACTCATCACCCGAAAATTTAAGAAGTTTCTAAGAAAAAGGAAACAGGGGATGAGAAAGAAATTCACAAAAGGAGAACAAAGCAAAGAAAAAAAGAAAGATCAACCCCTTACATGCTACGAGTGCAAGAAGCCGGGACATTTCAGATCCGAATGTCCATAACTGAAGAAAGGTCCCAAAAAGTTCAAAAAGAAGGCAATGATGGCGACTTGGAGTGCGAGTGATGACTCAAGCTCCGACGAGGAAACCTCAACAGAACAAGCCAATCTGTGCCTGATGGCACATGAAAATGAGGTGTGTCTAGCATCCCAAGAAGGAAACAGGAAATGGTATCTTGACAGTGGATGCTCGAGACACATGACTGGTGATGAATCATAATTCATCACGCTTGATGCTAAGGATGGAGGGATGGTCACCTTTGGAGATAATGGCAAAGGAAAGATCATCGGGATAGATAACATTGGTATCACTCCCTCCAAATACATTGAGAATGTTTTACTAGTTAAAGGTTTAAAGCATAACTTACTTAGCATTAGTCAATTCTGTGATAAAGGGTATAAAGTAGTTTTTGAATCATCTGTTTGCATTGTGACTAGTCCTATTAACGATGGCATTAAATTTATAGGACATAGGCATGGCAATGTTTATATGATAGATGTGAATGACTTAGCCAAATTAGACATGCAATGCCTAGTATCCTTGAATGCTAAAATCAATGAGACTAGTTGGCTGTGGCATCGTAGACTTGCACATATCAGCATGCATTCTCTTTCAAAATTAATTAAGAAAGATTTAGTTCTCGGTTTGCCAAAACTGAATTTTGAAAAGGATAGAATCTGTGATGCTTGCCAATTAGGTAAACAAACTAGAGTATCATTTAAATCCAAAAATACTGTTTCAACTTCTAGACCATTAGAGCTCTTACATATGGACTTATTTGGACCAACAAGAACCACCAGTCTAGGAGGAAAAAGATATGGCTTTGTAATTATAGATGATTACTCTCGTTTTACTTGGGTTTTCTTTTTGGCTCACAAAAATGAAACTTTTCATATTTTCACTAAATTTCATCGAAAAGTTTCTAATGAAAAAGGGTTTTCAATTCAAAATATTAGAAGTGATCATGGAACTGAATTTGAAAATCAAGATTTTGAAAATTTTTGTGATGAAAATGGAATTGGCCATAACTTCTCTGCTCCTAGGACACCCCAACAAAATGGGGTAGTTGAAAGGAAAAACAGAACCTTAGAAGAAATGGCCCGTACCATGCTTTATGAAAGCAACCTTCCAAGATATTTTTGGGCGGAAGCTATTAACACAGCATGTTACATTTTAAATCATGCTTTAATTAGACAATTTTTAAAGAAAACCCCCTATGAACTTTGGAAAGGAAGAAAACCAAATATTGCATATTTTCATGTCTTTGGTTGCCGATGTTTTGTATTAAATAATGGAAAAGAAAAACTTGGTAAATTTGATGCAAAATCAGATGAAGCAATCTTTTTAGGTTACTCCTCCACTAGTAAAGCATTTAGAGTTTTCAATAAAAGAACTTTAGTAGTTGAGGAGTCCATACATGTTGTTTTTGATGAATCTAACGATCTTTCTTCAAGGAAGAATGAGGGTGTTGATGATGCAGAGCCACTAATAGAAGGTATGAAGGAGATCACTCTGAAAGACTCAGCAACTCCAGAAGACAAGGATCAAGAAGATAAACAAGATGAGAGAAGTGAAGAAATTCAAGAACAACCTCAAGGTACAAATGACCTACCCAAGGAATGGAGGTATGTTCACAATCACCCTAAGGAGTTAATTATCGGTGATCCTATGCATGGGGTAAAAACACGTTTTTCACTTAGAGATGTACTTAATCATTGTGCTTTTGTATCTCAACTTGAACCTAAAACTTTTGAAGAAGCTAAAAATGATCATAACTGGATTAATGCTATGCAAGAGGAACTTAATCAATTTGAAAGAAATAATGTTTGGACCTTAGTATCAAGACCTAAAGATTATTCAATAATTGGCACAAAATGGGTCTTTAGAAACAATTAGATGAGCATGGAAATGTAATTAGAAATAAAGCAAGACTGGTTGCTAAGGGATATAATCAAGAAGAAGGAATTGATTTTGATGAAACCTTTGCACCTGTTGCTAGATTAGAAGCTATTAGACTTCTACTTGCATATGCTTGCTTTATGAATTTCAAGTTATTTCAAATGGATGTTAAAAGTATATTTTTAAATGGATATATCTCTGAAGAAGTATATGTAGAACAACCCCCTGGATTTGAAAAACATGCTTTTCCTAATCATGTCTTTAGATTAAATAAAGCTTTATATGGATTAAAACAAGCACCTAGAGCATGGTATGAAAGGCTAAGCAAATTTCTACTAAATAATGGTTTTTCAAGAGGCAATGTAGATACAACCCTATTTATTAAAAGAAATCAAAATGATATGCTAGTTATACAAATTTATGTTGATGACATAATTTTTGGGTCTACTAATGAATCCCTTTGTCAAGACTTCGCTAAGCTTATGCAGGGGGAGTTCGAGATGAGCATGATGGGAGAACTCACCTTCTTCCTCGGACTCCAAATCAAACAATCAAAAGAGGGAATCTCCATCACCCAAAGCAAGTACACCAAGGAACTACTCAAAAGATTTGGAATGGAGAACTGCAAACCAATTGGCACACCAATGAGTCCCTCATGTAAGCTTGACAAGGATGATGAAGGTAAAAGTGTAGACTTAAAATACTATAGAGGTATGATTGGCTCATTATTATATTTAACTGCAAGTAGGCCTGATATCATGTTTAGTGTTTGTTTATGTGCTAGATATCAATCTAATCCTAAAGAATCTCATTTGAATGCAGTTAAAAGAATCCTTAAATACTTAAATGGTACTCAAACTCTAGGGTTATGGTACTCTAAGGACTCACAAATTAATTTATTAGGATATTCAGATGCTGATTTTGCTGGATGTAAATTAGATAGAAAAAGCACAAGTAGAACTTGCCAATTTTTTGGAGTTAACCTAATCTCATGGTTTAGCAAGAAACAAAATTTGGTGGCACTGTCTACGGCTGAGGCCGAATACATTACAGCCGGAAGTTGTTGTGCTCAAATCTTGTGGATTAAGCAACAACTCGAAGACTTTGGAATCAAACTTAATGAAACACCAATAAGATGTGACAACACAAGTGCCATAAATCTATCTAAAAATCCAATTCAACACTCAAGATCCAAACATATTGAAATTAGACATCATTTCATAAGAGAATATGTTCAAAACAAAAATATAATTCTTGAATATGTTTGCACTGAGAATCAATTAGCTGATATCTTTACAAAGGCCCTTAGTGAGGATAGATTCTGTGAAATTAGGAGAAATCTAGGAATTCTAGATCCATTTGCCTAAAATTTCTCAATTTCCAAAGAATTGATTAAAGCTCAATTTTCAACATCTATCCTGGTCCTAAAAGCTCAAATTTATCATTCTAAGAACTTATCATTGAGCAAAATTTCTTCACTCAAAATTTCAAATTTTTTTGGAATTTATTCACATTTTTCCTGATTTTCTGAACTTCATGAGTCGACCCCCATGAGTCGACTCAATGGCAAACTTGTAAATCCCACCAACTTCATCGGGTTCATTGTTTTTAAACGGGAAACCCTGTTCGTGAGACGACTCATCTTCTCCTTCTAAAAGCCGTCTTCTCCAACTCTTTCTTGCTCCAAATCCAAGGATTTATTTCGTGGCAATTCTCCCTCCTCCTCTCCACCAAAAATCGCCTCCTTGAAAAGGATTTTCTGTGCTTTCTCGCTTTGCTTGGCGCGGTTGGAACGTGCCCTAGAACTTCACCGATAATTCAAAATCCGCTTCTTTTCTCCACCAAAATCCTTCTTCACTCTCTTGTGATCACTCATCCACTCAATTCAAGTCTCCTTGCCTGCTACTATAGTGGATATGGCTCCAAAGATGAAACTTCCCCAAAGAAGAAAGTCAATCCGTGAGCCTGAAGAAATTGTCAGAAAGAAAAGGCATGCTCAGTCTTCAACTGCTCCCACTCCAGTTTCAGTATCTGCTCAAGGTCCCTCTCAATCCCTCCTAAGCCCCAGTGTGAATCCTCTTTCTAATAGAAAAGTAGAAACCGGGAAAAATATAGATTTTCGGTTCTTTGAGAAAGAAGGTTTTACTTTTGCTACCAAAATTAAAAACCAAGGATGGGAACTCTATTGCTCTCTTAAGGAAGTCACCTATGTTGACCTTGTTAGAGAATTCTACCAAAACCTACTTTATGGAAGTGGGTCAGTGACTTCAACTGTAAAGGGAATTGATATCTGCCTGGATTCTAGGATATTGGGAGAAATACTTCAGTTGCCTAGTGAAGGATATTCATATATGGAACTCCCAATTAAAGAAGAGGGGATCAGAATCATTTTAGGAGAAACTTATTCAGGAAATTTAAACAAATTGGAAGCAAAGATTTTGTCCATTGAGATGAGGGTCCTGCATTAGATTGTAACAAAGCTCTTCTTTCCTAGGAGTGGTAGACATGACTTACTTTCCAGCAGAGATGTATGTGTCATGTTTCATGTCATCACTCAGACCCCCCTGATCCTCCCTGCACTTATGATAGAGGCCATGAGAGAAACTTTGAATAGATCCAAGGCACACTTGCCTTATGGTATGGCCCTTACTAGAGTATTCAGGAGGTTTGGAGTTAGTTGTGAGGGGGAGGCTGCTACTAAGCTCTCTCATGTGGACACTTTCAACCAACACAGCCTGCACCGAATGGGAATTTCAAAGACTGATGGTGGTTGGATCAAGGGCTCTGAAGAAAGAACTGAGGATAGAGCTGAAACAAGAACTGAAGACAGAACTGAAGACAGAATAGAAGAAGAAGGTCCATCTTCTCCTGTACATGACTTCAGGGCAGCTTCACCAGATACCCAGTTCATTCCTGATACTGAGGCTGGCCCTTCAGAGTTTACTAGGTTGCCCACACCAGTGTATCAGCCAGAGAGCAGAGCACCTCATTCAGAGTTCAGACTGGCTGACGATCAGATCGAGCATATTTCACAGCGTGTGGCTTCTTTACTGTCTAGCCAGTGGAGTAGTACTTCTTTTGCACCTGGAGCTACCTCTTCTAATCAGACCATTACTCCCCACATCTCCACTGTATTTCAGATGATTTCAGATCAGTCCATCAGGATACAGCAACTTGAAGACACAGTCTGGAGATTGACTGGCAGAGTTCTAGACTTGCAGGGGCAAGTCCTTGCTTTGGCCCATCCCAAGCCACAGGAGTCTACTATTGAGGTCACAGACCTCACTGCAGAGGCTGGTAGGCTCAGAGGAGCACTAGAAGGTGGATATGAATTGCTGAGGAAAGAAATCCGAGGATCGAGTGAGCATGCTACCACTCAGTTCACTGCTCTACTTCAATCTGTTTCAAGAGCACTGAACGTACTTGATTCTATCAGACTCACCCTTTCTGTTCAGTCCTTAGCATCTCAGCGTTCTCAGCCACCCAGTTCATCTCGCTCTCCTGCTCGTGGCAGAGGCAGACGGGGTAGAGGACGCACTTCTGATCCATCATCTCCTCACCCTATCTCTGATGACTCCGATCATTGACTTATCTTGATCATTACTAGATCCTAGGTGTTAGTATCTTGTTCTAGGATCTATACCTTGGGGCCATGTATTGACAATTAGCTGATTGAATTTTATTTTAAAGAACTATGTATTGAAACAATTATGTTTTTAATGGAATCATCTTTTGCTTATATTTCTACCTTTTGTAATGATGTTGATCATATTATGGTTATATATATTCTCCTTGTTGAAATATTGTCTTCTCTTTGTTGTTGTTTGCTGTTGATAATTGCTATATTAAGGGGGAGCAAACATCTGTGATATACTCTAAAAGGGGAGAAATTAAAGAATATTTCTGAAAAAGGAAAAGTTAACCATGTCTGATGATGTCAAAAAGGGGGAGAAAGTAAACAATTAAACAAAAAGCAAGCAACTCATTAAAATCAAAACCCTAAATTATGAAAGAAAAAGGGGGAGAAATTAAACAAAAAGGGGAGAAATTAAACAAAAAGCAACTCATCAAAGGCAAAACCCCAAAAGCAAAATTACAAATTATGAGAAATTTGGCATCAAACAGTAATTTGGCATCAAATAGAAATTAAACAAAAAGCAATTCAATTATTGAGAAATTAAACAAAACAATATTGGAGATATTAAACAAAAATTGGAGAAATTAAATATTTAGAGAAATTAAACAAAAATTGAGAAATTAAACAAAATTTGTGAAATTAAACAAAAATGGTATTTTGAGAAATTAAACAAAAATTTTGAGAAAATTGATATCAGACAGAAATTAAACAAAAAGCAAAATCATAAGTACAATGCAAATAAGTAATTTTTTATATGCTCTGATATATTTCAAAATTCAAACTTGCTCTGATATATCTTATGAAATTTACCTTGATACATCTTAAGAAATTTGATTTACTCTGATACACTCTAAAATTTCTTTTAACTTGCTCTGATACATGATAAAATTTAATCTGATACAGTGTGAAAGTTTCTCTGATATTTGCTCTGATACAGTGTGAAATTTTCTCTGTTATATTATAACATTTACTCTGATACATTGTAAAATCTTCTCTGATAATATTGTAAAAATTATTTTTCTTGCTCTGATATATTGCAAAATTTATTTTTCTCTCTTGCTCTGATATATCTTAAACTCAAAATGATCTAATACTCTTTTCAACTCTTTATGAAAATGGACAAACTATTTTTGCATATGACCATTTATATCACATGCCAAAAGAATCATACTCTTTTCAAGCATATACACCTATAATGCATTCTTTTGAAATTAGTGATTCACATAAATGTTTTTTTGTTCAAATATTTTGTCATCATCAAAAAGGGGGAGATTGTTGCTCCTAGATTGATTTTGATGATTACAAAGCAGATTGAAGGGATACAAATAATTTTAAAATGAAAAAGTCCTTATGCTCTTCAAGGGCAAAATCATAATTTCATTAAAATCCTGATTTGATAGTACCATTTGGTAGAACAAATGATTTGAAATCTATTGGTGAAAATTTCATTGTGTTTGGACTTATATTTTTGAAGTTATGAAGGTTTGAAGTGCATGAGTCGACTCATGAGTCAACTCATGGCACTGTGAGCTGATTGGCACGCAAAAATTCTCCTTGGCACGCTAGTTTTCTGGCTTGGCACGACCTGTGAGTCGACTCATGAGTCGACCCACAAGGCATGAGTCGACTCATGAGTCGACCCCTGCTAATTTGAGCCAAGAATTTCCAGAAACGCATTCTCTGATTTTTGCAACAGAGGTCGACTCATGAGTCGACCCCTGAAGCATGAGTCGACTCGTGAGTCGACCCCTGCGATGGAAAATGTCTGCAATGGCTATTTTTTTGCCCGTTTTAATTGCCTTTTATGCTTCCTAAAATTGCTCTAACGGCTCTTTATCTGCCTAAATTATTTTCTCTTGCTTCTAATGTCATAAAATGCTTTAAATGGTGAAAAAAATTGCAGATTAAATAGCAGATCAAACGTGAAATCAAAAATGAGAAAAACAGAAGAGAGGATCCGAAATCTGCATGAAAAAGCCTGAGATCAACGAAATATCCAAAAAGAAAAAGAGAGAGGATCCACAATCTACAAGAGAGATTGTGAAAGAGAAAAGCAAGAGCATTCAAGAGGATCTTTCAAGCCTATTGTTCAACCTTGATCTAGAGATCTTTCAAAGCTTTCAAGAGATCTTCAATCAACAATCAACCTCTTCTCAAGCATTCGTTCAAGCGTTCATCCATCTTGAGAAAATCCAAAAAGGGGTTCTTCATTTGAGTAAAGTTTTTATTGTTATATTCGCTCATTTAAAGGAGCTGTTATTGTATTAATCTGTGCTCAAAATTTTCTAACTCTTTGTGAGTTTTTATTCTTGTTTTTGGAGGATTTCCAAAACAAGGAAAGGTTGATCCGAACCTGAAATCGGAGTATTTTGGGTTTACTTGTACCCAGGAAACAAGTGATCTAGCTTGGGATAGCTAGTGTCGGAGTTTCCGACGTTTTGTATTCAGGTTGAATACAAAGGATAGTGGATTGAAATTCCCAAGTAGGAGCTTGGGGAGTGGATGTAGGTGCAAGGTTGGCACCGAACCACTATAAATCCTTGTGTTTGTGGTGTGCTTTATCGCTTTACCTTATTTCTTTATTATATCCCTGTAATTCAGCTTCAGGTAATTAATATTGAATTAAAATCTTTGTCTTGTTCATCATAAGTTATAAATTAAGTCTAAATTCTTAGAAACCCAATTCACCCCCCCCTCTTGGGTTGCATAGCTGGGCAACACATACCAAGCTCTGGGTACTTGTTTTAAACTATATAGAGCTTTATTTAATTTAAAAACGTGATTAGGAAAAGCATGATTTTCAAAATTTGGAGGTTATTCTACATAAACTTCTTCAGCGATATATCCATTAAAAAGAGCACTTTTGACATCCATTTGGAATAATTTAAATTTCATAAAGCAAGCATAAGCAAGTAGAAGTCTAATTGCCTCTAATCTAGCAACAGGTGCAAAAGTCTCATCAAAATCAATTCCTTCTTCTTGATTACAATCTTTTGCAACTAATCTTGCTTTATTTCTTATCACATTTTCATGTTCATCTAATTTATTCCTATATACCCATTTTGTGCCAATTATTGAGTAGTTTTTAGGTCTTGATACTAAGGTCCATACATTATTTCTTTCAAATTGATTAAGTTCTTCTTGCATTGCATTAATCCAATTATAATCTTTTTCAGTTTCGTCTATAGTTTTAGGTTCAAGATGAGAGACAAAAGCAAAATGATTGAGTGCATCTTTAAGTAAGGAATGAGTTCTTACACCATGTGTAGGATCACCAATGATTAATTCCTTGGGGTGATTGTGATCATACCTCCATTCTTTGGGTAGATTATTTGTACTTTGAGGTTGTTCTTGTCGTTCTTCACCTTCCTCATCTTGTTTGACTTCATGTTCTTCATCATCTTGAATTGTTGAATCTTTTAGATTGATCTCCTTTATCCCTTTTATAAGAGGATCTACTTCATCAATACCTTCATTCTTTCTTGAAGGAAGATCATTAGTTTTATCAAAGACAACATGAATTGACTCCTCTACTACTAAGGTTCTTTTGTTGAAAACTCTAAAGGCTTTACTAGAAGAGGAGTAACCAAGAAAAATTACTTCATTGGATTTTGCATTAAATTTTTCTAGTCTTTCTTTACCGTTATTTAATACAAAATATCGGCAACCAAAAACATAAAAATATGCAATATTTGGTTTTCTTCCTTTCCAAAGTTCATAGGAAGTTTTCTTTAAAATTTGTCTAATTAAAGCACGATTCAATATGTAACATGCTGTGTTAATAGCTTCCGTCCAAAAGTATCTTGGAAGGTTGCTTTCACATAGTATGGTACGGGCCATTTTTTCAAGGATTCTATTTTTTCTTTCTACTACTCCATTTTGTTGGGGTGTCCTGGGTGCCGAAAAGTTGTGTCCTATTCCTTTTTCATCACAAAACTTTTCAAAATCTTGATTTTCTAATTCGGTTTCATGATCACTTCGAATATTTTGAATTGAAAAACCTTTCTCATTTGTGACTTTTCGATAAAATTTAAAGAAAACTTGAAAAGTTTCATCTTTGTGTGCCAAAAAGAAAACTCATGTAAAATGAGAGAAGTCATCAATAATTACAAAAGCATATCGTTTTTCCCCTAGACTAATAGTTCTAGTAGGTCCAAATAAATCCATATGCAATAATTCTAATAGCATAGTAGTTGAAATAATATTTTTAGATTTGAATTAAACTCTTGTTTGTTTACCTAGTTGGCAAGTATCACAAATTCTATCCTTTTCAAAGTTCAATTTGGGTAAACCAATAACTAATTCTTTCTTAATGAGTTTTGAAAGTGAATGCATGCTAATATGTGCAAGCTTACGATGCCAAAGCCAACTAGTCTCATTAATCTTGACATTCAAGGATACTAGGCATTGCATGTTTATTTTGGATAGATCATTCAAATCTATCATATAAACATTGCCATGTCTATGCCTAACAAATTTAATGCCTTCATTAACAGGACTAGTTACAATGCACACAGAAGATTCAAAAATAACTTTGTATCCTTTATCACAAAGTTGACTGATGCTTAATAAATTATGTTTTAAACTATCTACTAATAAAATATTTTCAATATACTTGGAGGGAGTAATACCAATGTTACCTATACCGATGATCTTTCCTTTGTCATTGTCTCCAAAGGTGACCATCCCTTCATTTTTAGCATCAAGTGTGATGAATTGGGATTCATCATCAGTCATGTGTCTCGAGCATCCGCTATCAAGATACCATTTCCAGTTTGCTCCTTGGGATGCTAGACACACCTGCAAGCAAAAGTCAAGTTTTTACTTTAGGTACCCAAGCTTTCTTGGGTCCTTTTTGGTTAGTCACAATGGTTCCTTTTGGAACCCATATTTTCTTTGTATTAGAATTTAAGAATTTGTTAGAGAGACAAGTGTATGACTTGTGACCTATTTTACCACATTTGAAACAAGTAATGTTTGAGAACTTATTGTTTGAAGAGTTTACATAGATATTTTTTAGAAACTTTTGTTTCTTTAAGGGGTTGTAACCAAGACCAGCCTTATCATAAATAGCCTTTTGATTTTCAAGAATCATATTCAGTTTATTAAAACTTAAGGTAAATTTTTCAACTATTGGTTTTAGCTTGGTAATTTTATTCTTTAAGTTCAGATTTTCTTGAAGCAGGGTAGATTTTTTATTTGAAATATTCTCATTTTGTTTTAGTAAAGATTGATTCTTTGATTTTAACTCTTTGTTCTTTACCCCTAGCTTCTTTAGTTCATCAATTAAATCATAAAAAGCTTCATGAAATTTTTCAAAGGTAAAGTCAACAGGAGTATCAGAATTTATCTCATTTTCATGTGCCATAAGGCACAAGTTGGCTTGTTCATTTGAGTCTTCTTCTTCGGAGCTTGACTCATCACTTCCACTCCAAGTAGCCATCATGGCCTTCTTCTTGTACTTTTTGGGACACTTCTTCAGTTGTGGGCATTCAGACTTAAAATATCCTGATTTTTTGCATTCGTAACAAATAAGGGGTTGGTCTTTATCCTTTTCTTTGCTATATTCTCTTTTTGTGGGTGGCCTCTTCCTCATTCCTTGTTTCTTTTTCTTCAAAAATTTCTTAAATCTTCTAGTAATGAGAGCATTTCTTCATCCTGCTCTTCATTTTCCATATCATCAGTTTCTTCATCAAGTTGAGCCATAGATTTGAGGGCGATTGTCCTCTTCTTTTTGACTTCTTCTTTTTGATGTTGTTTCATGCTCAGCTCATGTGTCATCAGTGATCCTAGAAGCTCTTCCAAGGGTAGGATGTTCAGATCCTTGGCTTCTTGGATAGCGGTCACTTTGGTTTTCCAAGTTCTTGGTAAGGACCTAAGAATCTTCCTCACGAGATCACTATTAGAATAAGACTTACCAAGACTTTTTAAACCATTTATAATATCAGTAAAGCGAGTAAACATTTCAGTTATAGATTCATCATGCTCCATTTTAAAAAATTCATATTTATGTACGAGCATATTAATTTTGGATTCTTTCACTTGATTAGTTCCTTCATGAGTTACTTCTAATCTATTCCATATTTCCTTAGCAGACATGCAAGTTAAAATACAATTGAATTCATTTGCATCTAGGGCATAATACAAGACATTCATGGCTTTAGCATTTAGTTGAGCCATTTTCTTATCAACCTCATCCCATTCTTTTTTGGGTTTGGTTGATTCCATACCGTCAATAATTTTAGTGGGTGTGTGTGGTTCGTTTACTATGATACTCCATATATCATAGTCAAGTGCTTGAATGAAGATTTTCATCCGAGCTTTCCAATAGGTATAGTTTGACCCATTGAAAAGTGAAGGTCGGTTAGTGGACTGCCCCTCGGCTAGAGAAGTACCAACTTGAGTTGCCATAGATCTTTAGCTCTTTGATTGGTTAGATTAAAGTAGGGCTAGAGCACTTGCTCTGATACCACTTGTTGCCCAGCTATGCAATCTAAGAGGGGGAGTGAATTGGGTTTTTAAAAATTTAAACTTGACTTACAATTTATGAAGAATATTTAACAATAGCAAGATAAGTAAGGAGAGAGTAATTGATGCAAGGGTAATGGTTGGATGCAAGAATGCAAGAGAATAAAGAAGTTTAAAAGGAAAGTAATTAAGCACAACACAAACAAGAGGATTTATAGTGGTTCGGTGCCAACCTTGCACCTACATCCACTCCCCAAGCTCCTTCTTGGGAATTCCAATTTACTAAATTGTATTCAACCTGAATACACTCGTCGGAACCTCCGACTCTAGCTATCCTAAGCTAGATCACTTATTTCTCGGGTACAAGCTAACCCAATACAATCCATTCAAGGTTCGGATCAACCTTCCCACGTTTTGGAACCCTTCCAAAACAAAAAATAATGACTCAAAAAGAGTATTACAGTTAATAGCACAGAAACACAAATGAAGGTCCTTTAATGAGCGAATAAGGCATTTAATACACTTTACACAATTTCAAGGAAGCTCTTTCTGATTTTTTTAAGGTAGTTGGAGACTTGAATGATCACTTGAAGAGTTGGTGAACTTGAATTAAAAGCTTCTTGAACGCTTTAAGTGGGCTCTTGCTTAGAGTTGTAAAGAATGCTTGAAGAATCTTTTTCAAAAATCTCTCTTCTATTCTTCTTCTTATTATTGATTCCCTCCTTTAAGTCCCTTTATATAACTTCAAATAATGGTAGAGAGTAATCTGGGCTGAAATAGAGCCGTTAGAGCACATTAAATGAGCATTAAATACAATTGAAACAGGTTAAAAACTAGCCGTTGTGAAACTTTCCCGTCACAAGGATCGACTCATGCTCATGGATCGACTCATAGGGTCGACCTCTGTGGAACAGAACAGAAAACGACTGTTCTATAATTTTGGCCTGCAAAGCAGCAGAGGTCGACTCATAGGGTCGACTCATGCCAAGGGTCGACCCATGGGGTCGACTCACAGAGAGTGCCGGCCAAAATTTTAGCATACCGTTCAGCCCTTTAAGCCATGAGTCGACTCATGGGGTCGACTAAAAAATAAAAATCTGGTTTTCTTACAAAATACACTTCCAAAAATATTAAGATTTTCTTCAATAGATTGTACGTCTTCAGTTCTTGCTCTTGAGGCTTCTGAAACAGGTCTTGACAAAATTATGATTTTGCCCCTGAAATACAATAAGTCTTTTTTCAAGCCAAGATCATTAGTAATCCCCTCAAATACTTTGTAATCATCAAAATCAATTCAAAGAGCAACAACAGGAATTTGTTCCTATGCTACCGGCTTAGGTTCGAACCTATGGGATCACACACATTAGAGGTTCCTATCTGATCTGATGGCTGGTGAAGAGTCCTAATGCTCGTGGACTTTGAGTCCTATGTATCTAAAACTCTGTGATTGAGAATCAGGATTCTTCAATCATGAGTTTCACACATTTTGGGTACCGGGGTCAAGAGTCCCACTGGTTTGGGACTTTTTGATCAGGGTTTCATATCGATGGACTCTGATGTCCGATGGCCCATTGGATTTGGACTCAATATTTATGAGAGATTTAATTAGTAATTTGATCATTAATTAACTCAATTTGATTGAGTAATTATTTTTGGATCAAGTTCAATTGAATTGGATTCAGTTGGATTTGACTCGATTAGGTTAAGTGTTGACCTAATCGCTAAGGTGTTTTGGTCACTGATTTGATCAGGGGTTGGGCTTAGTCAATTATTGATTTGATTAGAATTTTATTGAGCCTAATTAAGCATAATTAAGTTGGATTTAATTTAGTCTAATTGTGCCTAACCTATTTTGATTAGGTTGGCTCAATTAGGTTGAAACCACCTTTTGAATTCTCTCCCTGCGCCACCTCACTCATCTGCGCCCATTTGAATTCACGAGAAACAACTTCTCATGAATTTTCTCCCATGTAGAAGCCATCCCACACCCCTTCTTTGTGCACCATTTTGAATGGATAAAGATGAGATTGGTTGGCCATTCAAATTCAAAAGATGTTTGAATTTGAATGGTTAACAAATCCCTGCGCCACCCCTTTATTTTGTGCGCCACTTCTTCCACACGAGAAAAATTTTTTCATGAAAATTATCCACATAGAAGGTAGCCCACACCCCTCTCTTCTCACACCAAGAGTGGGTAAACATGAGTTGGTTGGCATTTGAATTCAAATTCGATTTGAATTCAAATGAGCAACCACTTATCTTTATCCTCTCATGCGGAGAAAATGCTGCAAAAATGCATTTTGCACTATTTTTAAAAGGAAGAGAAGATAAGGCATGTGCAAATCTGATCCAAGAGAGAAGGGTGGTGTGAGAAAGCTTTTCTACATGAGAAAAGAAAAGAAAAGGAGAGAAAAGAAAGAAACAGAGTGGGCACAAGTTTCTTCGGTGAGTATCCTAGGGTTTCAGCCTAGGGTTCGGGAAGTGAGAAGATGAGCTACGAGTGTCGTGATCCCACCAAACTTTAGGGCGAGCTTCATCAATCTCTCAAGTATATTTGTTGATGATCCAGAGCATCCGAGGAGTCACAGATCAAGATCGAAGGAGTTCGATCAACATCAGCCGTCGAAATGGTTCTGCAATGAACTCGCAATCGTGAGGAGCCGATCAGATCAGGAGCTTTATGTGGATGATCCACAGAGGCCAGACATACTATGTGGCTATATTGTGACAATCAGATTCTTCCAATGGTGATCAGATTGTGGAGATCAACTACTCGCACGAAGGTAATGTGTTCTGAACACATAATAGTAAATGTTTACTGTAGAAGTTTGAAATTCAAATTTAAATGCATGCTATATATATCATATTTAGATCCTTGTGTAGAGTTAATTTATGTTAGTTAATTAGATTAATTAATAATTTCTACTGTAAAATTATAATTTTGAAAAAGTTTTAAAATTATCATTTTACCCCTGCACTCAAATTTCACTTCAAATGGTATCAGAGCAGGTTTTAAAATATGATATACATTTGTATGCATAGATTAAGTAGTAATATAAAAGTTTAAATTTAAAATTTAAAATTTAAAATTTGAAATTTAAATTTTAAAATTTGTTCGAAATTCAAAATTCAGAAATTTGAAATTCAAAATTTAAAATTTGAAATTTGAAATTTAAAATTTAAAATTTAAAATTCAAAAATTTGAAATTCAAAATTTGAAATTTAAAATTTATTTGTAATTTCAAATTTAAAATTTAAAATTTAAAATATGACTAGCTCGATGTTGCAGCTGTGTGTCTAGTTCTTTGACCTGAGGTACATCGACAGTTCACCTTGAGTATGTTATAGTTTGACTACACCATAACTCGATCTCCTAGCCATTCAGAACCCTGAGGTGTATGTTGACTGTAGCATATTCATTGTAGGAAC
Organism: Elaeis guineensis; assembly: GCF_000442705.2. NCBI lineage: Eukaryota > Viridiplantae > Streptophyta > Magnoliopsida > Arecales > Arecaceae > Elaeis > Elaeis guineensis. The sequence continues at coordinate 56,622,097 of NC_025993.2, forward strand.
CAGATCGCACCAAGAAAGGATCTATCAACCTCGATAGGTGAGAGGAGTAGTCCTATGATTATTGAAAGATCGAGTCCTTAATCCCATGGCCATGGCAGAGTGGAATAATAAAAAAAAGTTTTTCATTGGGGTTTCACATCAGACTCGGATCAATCGATTGATTCATATGACTGATGTTGGGTTTGACGAGTTCACCTTAACTCTAATTCAGTCGGGACTCATGATAGAAGAACTCAATCACACACGTAGCTGTACCAAGAGGTTCGTCTTCATTTCTGATGGGTTACCACCATATACTGCTAGGTGTTACTGATGGATTTTGGGAGCAATTAGAATGATCTTGATGATCGATCATTCTAATTGTCTAAATCAGAAGAGTTCTGATCCATCGAAAGGAGTTTCGATGATGTCGATAATGAGATCACGACATGTCTCATTACCATATGAAAATGAACCTAACTGGGTCACACAAATAAGAGTTAGGGTTTGGATGTCATCAATTGAGCTAGCCTAGTTCGATTGATTTGGATTAGATCCAATTAGGTTTAAGAAAATCGTGCTAGCACACGATTGAGCCTAACTTTCTCCTCGTGTAATCTTTTCTATCTTGACTGAGCCAAATATGATTTGACTCACCCAGAGAATCTTGAGAAGGTTTCTCACAGTCTGACTGGAGCCAATCCAGCTCAAAAAAGATTTGTCTTAATTCATGAGATGAATTTAAGACAACACCTGCTAATTCCTGTCACCTGCCATTTCCATTTTAGGACATTGGTCAAACATTGACCCATGGATCTTGGACTGAAGGTCACTTGGCAAGAGGTCATTGGAGATTTTTTATGGAGTGTCCACCTGCTAAATTAGGCCTCAAAGTGGGTGCCATATTCAGATTAGGCGTGCGCCCCAAGTGGATAAGGATAGAGTTCCATGAGATGAGGACTTTGATATTTTGATTGACTTGGACTGTGGGGCGCAAATCTCACCGTGCTTATCCAGTGTTGGCGCCAACAATAGGAGGGATTGTGAGGATTTTTATCTGATATGATCAGATGATATCACTCCATAAATCAAAATTTTTTCAGAATTAATTAAAATTTTTTGATTGGTCGAATGATGTGGCACTGCATGGCGTAGCAGGGTCTATTTAAACCCTGTCTGTGCCTAGGGTTTAGAGACTCTGTGCAATAACCAGCAAAAGCCTGAATCCTCTCCATTTCTCCATACCCCCTCTACTCTTCTCCCTCTCCTCTTCACATCCAAGAGGTTGGGTGTCCATCTGGTGCTTGTCCAAGGCGTGGTGGCTTCCTGATTAGAAGGCTACAGAGATTTATCGAGAAACTGCTGCTCCAGCTTCAGAAGATCTTTTGAAGATCTTTCAGATCAAATCTAGATATAATTTTTGGAGCAAAGATTCATAAGGAGCAGATGATCTAGATCCTACTTGAGTGGATATTGGTAGAGTCTAGATGATTGCATGGCTATTTTAGAACCTCGGGCATTGCTGCGATCATCTACAGGGTAATCTAGTTACCCTAGAGGTATTTCTCTATTCTTCATGTTTCTAGATTTAATTTTAGATTTAATATCAGATAATAAGAATTAAATCTAATAGATCTTAGATCTAAAATATTATAGGATAATTTTTTTTTAAAATATTCCACCCCAGATCTCATTAGATCTGGAAGATCCTACAAGAAAAAACCGATTTTTCCTTCATGTCATTTTCGATTAAAAAAATTTCATTCATATACAAAATAAGAAATATACTCATAAAACTATTAACCCATTTGTATTTGCAGGGTTCTTCTTTATTCTCAATGAAGTCATGCATTTTGATTACTTATCAAAATGCACGTTCCAACTCTAAAATATTTAGCATTGCCACAGGAGAAAATATCTTGTTATAGTCAATACGATAATATTGACAATATTATTAGGCAACTAGATGAGCTTTGTAGGTCTCCACCTTCTCATCTGTACTACTCTGATCTTATTGGAGATCCACTTACACTCTATGGGCATTATCCTTTTGAGTGGATCAATGAGTGTCCATACACTGTTGACCTTCATGGACTCCATTTCGGACCTATGGCTCCAAGCCATTAATCGGAGTCGAACCTCTGCATGGCATCCATGTAGGTGATCAAATCTTTATTATTTTCATCGAGTTCAACAGGATCACATCCCGAAACTAGATACCAAAGTATCTATCCGATAGATGTGGTACTCTATCAGATCTCCTTAATGGTGCCTCTACAATGGGTTTCGAGTTTGATCTGATTAAATCTGATTCTATGGGTTCACTAGATTGTATCGGTTCTTCTACCTATTGAACTTCATAAGTTTCATATTAAAGGTATCAGCACCTTCATCAAGATACTCCTTTTCTGAAAGAAATACCGAACAACTCTTGTTCTTTAGCATGGTAGAAGTTATATCCCTTAGATTCTTTGATTACCCTACAAAATAATATATATAGGATCGGGATCCAAGCTAATCTATCTGCAAATGCTTGACATAAATCAAACACTCTCAAACCTTAAGGTAAGAGAATATGGGCTTATGCCTAGTCCATATCTCATATAGAATCTTTGCGACTGATTAGTTTGGAATCCAGTTCAGAACATGACAAAATAGTCTCAAGAGCATAACCATAAATGGAGATTGGCAGACTTTTAAACCCCATCATGGATCGAGCTATGTCTAACAAAATCGATTCTAATAAGAGAGAATCCTTATTCTCTTTTATATATGTCAAAAACTCACCAGAAAGGCATTCTTCTTTTTGGTCTGATCGAAAAGTTTCAATGCTCTTCTCAGTTTGTTTCTCTACCTTATTATGAAATTATTTGAATATTTTAAATAATCTAAATTTATGGCAAACATGTTCGTAGATCTAATATATCAGTATGTATCAGATTCAGAATATTATTGGCTCGTTCATTTTTTTCCAGCAAAAGGTGACTTAATCATCTTACTAAGGAGATAGGATTGACAGATTGACCATGATTCACAATCATTGACCTCAAGAATTATTGTCTGTTGATCTTATTCTTATTTATATGACCAAGCTTAAATTACCAAAAGTAGGCTTTCATGATATTATCTACTTTAGGGAGTTTGTTTGATTATGTACAATATGCTAACAAGTTATGATTATTCATAAATATCATTTCTTAGTTATCCACATAATTTTGACATCATTCATAATAGAATCATAAAATCATTAAACAATAGTGACGATCACTAAAATCATATTGTTAGAATTCAAAATAAGCTCGATGATTCCTAAACCCAAGATTGGAATATGACTTCCAACTTCAATATTCAAAAATCTCTTATTGTTTTCAATCCTTTTACTAATCTGAAGTCATTGCAATAATTTGCATAAACTTCTGATATCCAATACCCAAGTAGTAGTATCACAGATAGAGAAATTATAAGATATTATCATATAAGTATCTTGTTCAGTAACTCTTTGCTGATTTTTCTTCTTTAGCCTGTTCAGATCAAGAGACTCTACCAGATCAGATTAACCTTAGACTCTTTTATCAGTTCGAACTCATTAGCCTAAGCATGACTCTTTTGCACCTTTTTTTTTTTTTCTTAAAAAATTATTGTCACACTGAAGACACATCTTCAGAGGTGAAAAAAACTCCTTCAATATTTGAAGAATTTCCTCCAACTGAGCATCATCGAATTTACAACTAAATTCATGTTCTTTGCTACTCTCAAAAATATCACACGGTGATACTAGCATGTGGCAACTTCTGATAAGTACTTTTGATTGCATCACATGTATTGGATATGAAAACTTCAGGTGCTAGATCCATAATCATATGTAGGATCCATTCGTGCTCTAAAACTATTCGCAACTTCCGATACCAATTATCGAAGTTGGATCCTATAAATTAGTCACTGTCAAATAGTGAATGGAGCAACATACTATTAGAAGTATGCCTTAGAAAGCCAATTGTTGGCTGACACATTTGTATTTTCAGGACTTGTATTTGAACTTGTAAATTTTTTATAATTAATAAAGGGCATTCTTATTTTTAGTCATGTTTATGTGTCCATGATTTGTCCTAAAAATTAACAAAGATGATTTTGCATATTCTCAAGGTGTTAAAAATTTGAGACCTACACTATTAGTGGTTAATTTCTAAATACTCCTGATCAGAGGATCATCATAGAGGACAATGATTGATCCAGTTAGATCAGTGCACGATCACCTCCTTTACAGGCAGATAAGTCTCGAGTCTGTAGTATGGTGACATTAGGGTGATAATGCAGGTGGTTGTTAGAGAATAACTTGCACTGAGCGTGACCATTACGAGAAACTATTTGGATGTCTACTCACTCATCATGGGTATTCTCGATGCTACAGTGGTATGACTAGTCCTTTAACCTACGGTGCATTGGCTATTTGTAGTGAGGCTACTATAGTTTGATTGCATGTCTACTTAGTCCCTAGCTATTCGTGTCCTTGCTGTGTATGTTGGCTATGGTGGGTCCAAGTTCATTGTTAAGAATAGGATGTACTTAGATAGAATCTATCGATCTTAGTAGAAAAGGTATAGTCCTATGTGATTTGCAAGACTAAGTTCAGTAAGTCTTTGGCCAAAGCAAGAGTGAATTCTGGAAAGGACTTCACCACAATATAGGAGTTCATTAGAAGATGAAATATTTTGTGATGAAAAAAAATACCAAAATAATTTTTATTAATTCATAATTTATATACAAATATAAAAAATGAGCACAACCATCAACAGGCTGACGATTGGCTTTGGGACACTATTCCCAACAATCTCCCACTTGGCCTAAAGCCAATCGGTGCAGTATCTAATACCCATCTTCGACTTGTAGTTGTCAAACTCCTTCACCGTAATGGCTTTAGTGAATGGGTCAGCTAGGTTCTCCTTTCCGTCAATCTTCTGAAGGTCGACGTCACCTCGATCCACCCGACACACTTTTGCTGTCATCGTGATCAGACTGGAAACTAGAGTCTGTAAATCCTATAAGTCTCAAGTCTGATTCATCATAAACAAGCCACTGGTCCTTAGTATTTTTTAAATACTTCAGGATGGTTTTAACAACTTTCCAGTGATTCTCCCCTGGATCAGATTGGTATCTACTTACTACCCCTAGTGAGTATGCCACATCTGATTGTGTACATGTCATGGCATACATGATAGATCCCACTACCGAAGCATATAGAATCCTACCCATACACTCTCTCTCTAGAGGTGTTGTCGGTCAATCCCTCTTCGAGAGAGAAATTTCATGGCCTATCGAAAGATAGTCTTTCTTGAAATTCTCTATGCTGAACCTCTTCAGTATAGTATCAATGTACGTGGACTAAGATAAACCAAGCAACCTTTTAAATCTATCCCTATAGATCCTCATCCCTAGGATGTAGGAAGCTTCTCCCAGATCCTTCATGGAGAACTGTGACGACAGCCAAAACTTTATTCCCTGTAATGCAGAGACATCATTCCCGATTAAGAGAATATCATCCACATACAATACAAGAAATACTACTACTGGACCATTAGCCCACTTATAAATGCATGGCTCTTCTCTGTTCTTAACAAAGCCATACATCTTGATTGTCTTATCAAAATATATGTTCCAACTCCGTGATGCCTGCTTAAGTCCATAAATGGACCTTTGTAGCCTGCACATCTTAGACTCATCTGTGGATCTGAATCCTTCAGGTTGTATCATATACACCTCTTCATCCAGCTCTCTGTTTAGGAAAGCTGTCTTTGTTGTGATCCAGGTGGTGTGCCCAAGGCCCAGGGGACCAAGGCTAAGGCCAAGGTCCATCATTCATGAGGGCTTCATGGAGGCTCTAGGGCTAGTTGGGCCCTAAGTTGTAAAGCTGTAGGCCTTTCGGGTTCTTGAGGTCTAGGTTATGTGGGCCTCAAGGGACCAACTCTTTATGGGCCAGGTTTGGGCCTAGGATAGATGAGATTAGGTCGAGTCATGGGTGTACATGGGCTTGGGTTAACCTAATCTCCCATAGAGTTGGTCAAGGGAGTTTTGGGTTTGGGTCACTTGACCCTGTGTTTATATATACATGTACTTGTATAGGTTTGATTAAGCCAATGAAATACAGAACTCTTTCTCCCAAGTCTCTCTCTCTCTTCTCCCTCTCTCTCCAGCCATTCTCCATGCCCCAGGAGTAAGAAACCCTAGGTTTTCTTGCCGCCAAGTCCATAAAAGAAAAGAAAAGCAAGGAGGCGCTAGCCCCTTCCCCCTGGCAGCCGTCGACTCTCTCTCTTCTCCCTCTCTTGTAGCCACCCAAACATCAGGTCTAAGATCTGAAATCTCTTGAGAAGAGGTTGATACAAGTCCCTCTCAGATCTGGAGTTGATCTGAGGTTGTTTGAGGTGCAGGTGAGTTCTCCATCAACAGATCTACAGGAAAGGCTGCAGCAGGACAGATCTGTAAGGTCTGTCTCCATCTACCTTCTTTCCTATCTAGAATACCCCAATTTGAGATCTATAAATTGAAAGACCTCGGTCTAGGCCTGATCTGGTTGGGTACCAAATCTTGGATTTTTCAGAGATGATTTCAGAGGCATTCTTCATTTGGAACAAAAAGCTGATGAAGAAGACAACAACCAGGCTGATTTTGTCAAGGGCCTTAGATCGAGTCCAGAAGTCTCCAGATTTGTTTGTTGCTGGTTCCACTGCACCCAAGTTCCATGGGAGGAGCCGGGATCATGCTCCAATAGTTGCTATCAGAGCCACGGTGGTGAGGAAGCGGTTCCAAGCATGAGAAGTTGAAGATCACAAGTGCTGAAAATTTTCAGCAAGGTACCATCAAGATATATTCTATACTTCTTGATTTTATATTGCTTGTTTGGCTTGGATCCAGTCATGGGCAGTAATATGAAGGTCGATCTCGAGAAGTTTGATGGCAAGGGAAATTTTTTCATATGGAAAATCTGGGTGGAGGATCTTCTGGTGCAAGCAGATCTGGATCAGGCTTTGGATGAGAAGCCTGAGGGAATGACAGATAGACAGTGGGCATCGTTGGAGAAGAAAGCATGCTCGATGATCAGAGGATGTTTGGCGGATGCGGCGTTGTATTCGGTGCTGGAAGAAAAAACCCCGAAGGGCCTTTGGTCGAAGTTGCACACCATGTATATGGGGAAGAATATGTGCAACAAGCTAATGTTGAAGAAGAGGTTGTACAGTCTTCAGATGCAGGAGGGATCTGATGTGATTGGTCACATTCAGAGGTTCGACCAATTGTGCACAGAGTTGATGAATATAGGGGTGATGCTGGATGAGGAAGACAAGTCCCTGTTGCTTTTGTGTTCACTGCCAGGATCATATGACTCTTTGGTGACTACACTGCTCTACGGCAAGGAGACTCTGAAATATGAGGACATGGTCTCGGTGCTGAGGTCTAATGAGCAAAGAAAAAAGTTGACCAGAGATCAGGCTTCCCAGGAGGGTTTGGCAATAGGGGAGAGGACAGGTAGTGGTAGAGGCAGAAGCAAGTCCAGGGGGCGGTCCATGTCCAGGAAGGGAAAGAAAGAGATGAAATGCTTCAAGTGCAACGAGTTTGGGCACTTCAAGCGAGAATGTCCACTATGGAAGAGCAAGAAGGGAGAAAGAAGTGGCTCAGAATCAGTGAGTGCAGTTGCTGGGCAGCAGGTGGAGGATGATCTACTTATGGTATCAGATGGTCACAGGCCTTACACAGAGGAGTGGACACTAGACTCTGTGTGCTCACATTACTACACACCATACAGGTCTTGGTTTGCGACATACACCAAGACAGATGAGGGATCAGTGACTCTAGGTGACAATCATCCTTGCAAGGTGGCTGGGATAGGGACAGTCAGGGAGAGGATGTTTGATGGGATTGTGAGGATATTGATAAATGTAAAGCACATCTCGGAGCTAGAAAAGAATCTGATGTCACTAGGCTACTTGGAGCGCAGTGGATACATCTTCAACAGTAGGGCTAGAAGCGGAGTACTGAACATCTCTAATGGAGCTATGGTAGTGATGAGAGGCAGGAGGTTGGACAATAATCTCTATCGCATGGAGGGATCTGCGGTGACCGGAGAGTCTAATGTAGCAGCTGCAGCACAGGACCAGCAGTGGGCTTACAGGATGTGGCACTACCGCCTAGGCCACATGGGTGACAAGGGGTTGAGGGAGTTGAGCAGGAGAGGACTCATCTCTGATATGAAGGATGGTGCTACAGGGGAGATCTGTGAGCCTTGCCAGATGGGAAAGCAGAATGTCCACTATGGAAGAGCAAGAAGGGAGAAAGAAGTGGCTCAGAATCAGTGAGTGCAGTTGCTGGGCAGTAGGTGGAGAATGATCTACTTGTGGTATCAGTGGTCACAGACATTACACAAAAGGGTGGACACTAGACTCTGCGTGCTCACATCACTACACACCACACAAGTCTTGGTTTGCAACATACACCAAGACAGATGAGGGATCAGTGACTCTAGGCGACAATCATCTTTGCAAGGTGGCTGGGATAGGGACAGTCAGGGTGAGGATGTTTGATGGGATAGTGAGGACATTGATAAATGTAAAGCACATCCCAGAGCTGGAAAAGAATCTGGTGTCACTAGACTACTTGGAGCGCAATGGGTACAGCTTCAGCAGTAGGGCTAGAAGCAGAGTACTAAACACCTCCAATGGAGCTATGGTAGTGATGAGAGGCAGGAGGTTGGACAATAATCTCTATCGCATGGAGGGATCTGTGGTGATCGAAGATCTGATGCAGCAGCTACAGCACAGGACCAGCAGGGGGCTTATAGGATGTGGCACTACCGCCTAGGCCACATGGGTGACAAGGGGCTGAGGGAGTTGAGCAGGAGAGGACTCATCTCTGATCTGGAGGATTGTGCTACAGGGGAGATCTGTGAGCCTTGCCAGATGGGAAAGCAGAGGAGAGTTCAGTTCAACATCAGTACAGCCCGCAGTGCAGCCCCTCTGAAGTTAGTACACACGGATGTGTGGGGACCAGCCCCAGTTTCAGCTAGGAATGGGGTCAGATACTTCATGACCCTGATTGATGATTTCTCAAGAAAACTCTAGATTTACTTCATGAGAGAGAAGTCAGAGGTCTTCACCAAGTTCAAGATCTGGAGAGTTAAGGTGGAGAAGGAGTAGGGGAGGAGCATGAAGTGTCTGAGGTCAGACAATGGTGGGGACTACACTAGCAAAGAGTTCCAAGACTACTGTGAGGAGTGTGGGATTAGGAGACACTTCTCAATTAAGGGGACTCCACAGCAGAATGGGGTGGCCGAGAGGATGAACAGAACACTTCTGGAAAAGGCACGATGCATGAGGCTGCAGGCGGGGCTTCCAAAGGAGTTCTAGGTTGACACAGTTGACGCAGCGGGTTACTTGGTCAATCGATCACCTCACACCAGGTTGGATGGCAGGCTTCTAGAGGAGGTGTGGTCTGGGAGGATAGTTGGGCTGGGCCATCTATGGGTATTTGAGTGCACGGCCTATGTGCACATTGGAGCTAGTGAGCGGAGCAAGCTAGATGCCAGATCACGCAAGGCGGTGTTTCTAGGCTATCCACGAGGAGTCAAGGGATACAGGCTATGGGATCCCTTGGAAAAGAAGGTCATCATTAGTTGGGATGTAACTTTTGATGAGGAGTCAGTCCTACGGAGGCGAGCAGGCATGGAGGAGCAGCAGGAGCAGGAGGAGGTCCAGCAGGGCACTGCTGGACAGCTAACCTCTTTGATTTTGTCTCTTGCAGGTACTACTGGAGGACATGACATTTAGGTGGAGAACCTACCTAAGGTGTCTCCACAGGTGGAGAGGACTCGGACGGATGATCGAGGTAGAGAGGTCCAACAGGAGCGAGCTGGATCGAAGACTGATATCGATGTTGCCCTACACAAGCCCAAGAGGATCATCAGGCAATCAGACCGATATGGCTTCTAGGAGATGCTGTCATATGCCCTGGTGATAGTGAATGGAGACCCATATATGTATCAGGAGGCTATTGAGAGCCAGGACAGAGAGCGGTGGGTCTAGGCGATGTCCGAGGAGATGCAGTCTCTCCACCAGAACCAGATGTGGCGATTGATGCAGTTGCCACAAGGGAAGAGACCCATTGGCTGCAAATGGGTCTACAATCGCAAGGAAGGGCCTTCAGAGTAGGGAGGTATCAGATTCAAGGTGAGGTTAGTGGCCAAGGGATACTCTCAGAAGGAAGGCATCGACTTCAGCGAGGTCTTCTCTCCCGTTGTCAGACATACTTCCATCAGAGTGTTACTGAGCATTGTAGCAGCTCAGGATTTAGAGCTGGAGCAGATGGATGTCAAGACAGTGTTCCTCCATGGGCATTTGGAGGAGAGGATTTACATGGAGCAGCCACCCAGTTTCAGGGATCTAGGATCAGAGGGAAAGGTTTGTTTGTTGCAGAAGTCACTGTATGGGCTGAAGCAGTTGTCGAGGCAATGGTACAAGCAGTTCGACTCCTATGTGCACAGCATTGGACTTTTCAGGTGCAAGTTTGATCCCTGTGTTTATGTTCAATCTCTTGAGGATGGTTCTAGGGTGTTCCTACTCTTGTATGTGGATGACATGCTTATAGCATGCAAGAGTAGGAAGGTTGTGCAGGATCTGAAGGCATCCTTATCTCGGAAGTTTGAGATGAAGGATTTGGGCCCTGCAAGGAAGATCCTAGGCATGGAGATTTTCAGAAACCGAGCCCGGAGGGTGCTACATCTATCTCATGGGGGCTACATACAGAAGGTCTTAGAGAGGTTCGGGATGAAGGGAGCAAAGCCGATGGAGCTGCCACTTGCCGGTCACTTCAGACTCTCGAAGACCATGGCGTCACAGACTGAGGTGGAGGCTCAGGAGATAGAGAAGGTCCCTTATGCTTCAGGAGTTGGGAGCTTGATGTATGCGATGGTCTGTTGTAGACCAGACATCGCTCATGCAGTGAGTCAGGTTAGTAGGTTCATGGCGCAGCCTGGCAGGGAGCACTGGAGAGCTCTGAAGTGGATATTCAGATACCTGGCAGGTTCAGTTGGAGTTGGCATCTACTACGGACAGCGAGGAGGTGCAGTGGGATACTCTGACATGTCCAGGGAGGCTCAGGGGCTGATTGGCGGTTATGTAGATGCAGACTTCGATGGAGATGTGGATACCTAGAGGTCTATGACAGGCATCATCTTTAGCCTGTATGGAGGTCCTATTTCTTGGAGATCGAGTCTACAGCCTATCACAGCCCTATCCACTACAGAGGTGGAGTACATCAGGCTGACAGAAGCAGCTAAGGAGGCAATTTGGCTGAATGGTTTGTTGACGGAGATGGGCCTTACTCAGGAGGCCATTAGAGTGCACTGTGACAGCCAGAGTGCACTTCTACTAGCATAGAATTCAGTCTATCATGCAAGGACAAAGCGCATCGACATTCGATATCATCAGATCAGGGAGCTTGTGGAGGATGGCGAGGTGGAGTTGGTAAAGGTACACACCAAGGAGAACCCAGCTGATGCACTTACGAAGGTACTTCCTCGGGACAGCTTTCAGAGATGTGTTGAGCTGATTCGACTGATGGACAGAGTGGAGCTGGTTAAGGCCTTGGGATACCAAGGTGGAGATTGTCATGATCCAGGTGGTGTGCCCAAGGCCTAGGAGACCAAAGCTAAGGCCAAGGTCCATCATTCATGAGAGCTTCATGGAGGCTCTAGGGCTAGTTGGGCCCTAGGTTGAAAGGCTGTGGGCCTTTCGGGTTCTTGAGGTCTAGGTTATGTGGGCCTCAAGGGACCAACTCTTTATGGGTCAGGTCTTGGCCCAGGATAGGTGAGATTAGGTTGAGTCATGGGTGTACATGGGCTTGGGTTAACCTAATCTTTCATAGAGTTGGTCAAGGGAGTTTTGGGTTTGGGTCACTTGACCCTGTGTTTATATATACATGTACTTGTATAGGTTTGATTAAGCCAATGAAATACAGAACTCTTTCTCCCAAGTCTCTCTCTCTCTTCTCCCTCTCTCTTCATCCATTCTCCATGCCCCAGGAGCAAGAAACCCTAGGGTTTCCTGCCGCCAGGTCCATAAAAAAAAAAGAAAAGCAAGGAGGCGCTAGCCCCTTCCCCCTGGCAGCCGCCAACTCTCTCTCTTCTCCCTCTCTTGCAGCCACCCAAACATTAGGTCCAAGATCTGGAATCTCTTGAGAAGAGGTTGATACAAGTCCCTCTCAGATCTGGAGTTGATCTGAGGTCGTTTGAGGCACGGGTGAGATCTCCATCAACAGATCTACTGGAAAGACTGCAGCAGGACAGATCTGCAAGGTCTGTCTCCATCTACCTTCTTCCCTATCTAGAATGTCCTGATTTGAGATCTATAAATTAGAAGACCTCATCCAGGCCAGATCTGATTGGGTACCAGATCTTGGATTTTTTAGAGGTGATTTCAGAGGTGTTCTTCATCTGGAACCAAAGGCTGACGAAGAAGACAGCAACCAGGCTGATTTCGTCAAGGGCCTTAGATCGAGTCCAGAAGTCTCCAGATCTATTCTTTGCTGGTTCTGCTGCACCCAAGATCCATGGGAGGAGCCAGGATCATGCTCTAACAGTCTTCACATCCATCTATCAGATTTCATAGTCCAGATGGGCAGCTATCGCAAGCATAATCCGAATGGATTTGAGCATTGCCACAGGACAAAATGTCTCGACATAGTCTATACCATAATGTTGATGATATCCCTTGGCAACCAGACGGGCTTTATAAGTTTTCACCTTTTCGTCTGTGCCTCTCTTCCTCTTGAAGACCCACTTACACCCTATGGGTTTTACTCCTTCGGGTGGATCAACCAATGTCCACACATCGTTGACCTTCATGGACTCTATTTCGGATTTCATGGCCTCCAGCCATTTCTCAGAGTCGGGTCTCTGCATTGCATCCATGTAGGTGATCAGATCCTCATTGTTTTCATCAAGTTCGATAGAATCATCATCCCAGACCAAGAAACCATAGTATCTGTCCGGTTGACGTGGTACTCTACCAGATCGCCTTAAGGGTACTTGAACAATGAGCTCCAGATCTGATCTAACCAAATTCAATTCAGGTTCAACAATTTATGTCGGTTTTTTCACCTACCGAACTTCGTCAAGTTCAATCTTAGAGGCAACAGTCCTTTTACTAAGGAACTCCTTTTCCAAAAAGATTGCCTTAAGGCTGACAAACACTTTTTGCTCATCAGCTAGGTAGAAGTAATACCCTTTGGTCTCTTTTGGGTACCCTATAAAATTACACTTGTCAGACCTAGGTCCAAGCTTGTCCATAATTAAACGTTTAACATAAGCCGAACACCCGCAAATCCTAAGGTGCGAGAGTACTGGCTTACATCCTATCCATATCTCATATGGAATTTTGGTTACAGACTTACTCGAAACTTTATTTAGAAGGTAACAAGCCGATTCGAGTGCATATCCCAAGAGGGAGATCGGCAGACCAGCAAACCCCATCATGGATCGAGCCATGTCCAACAAGGTCCGATTCCTCCTTTCAGATACACCATTATGTTGGGTGTTCTAGGAGGTGTCCACTGAGAGAGAATCCCATTCTCCCCAAGATATGTCAGAAAATCATTGGAAAGGTATTCACCTCCTCGATCAGATCGAAGAGTTTTAATACACTTTCCAGTTTATTTTTCTACCCCATTTCAGAATAGTTTGAACATTTCAAATGACTCCAATTTATGCTTCATTAAATAGACATACCCATACCTCGATAGGTCATCTGTGAAGGTTATGAAGTAGAAATATCCACCTTTTACACTTGAGCTCATGGGTCCACATACATCAGAATGTACCAAACCCAAGAGTTCACTGGCTCGCTCACCTTTTTCAGTAAAAGGCGATTTGGTCATTTTACCAAGAAGATAGGACTCACAGGTTGGAAGTGATTCACAATCACCTACTTCAAGAATTCCTTCTTGAGCCAACCTGTTTATCCTGTTCTTATTGATATGATCTAGCCTACAGTGCCAAAGGTAGACTTCTAACGCATTATCTATTCTAGGGCATTTACCGGAGGTTTGAACCACATTAACAGATTGTGATAGAAAGTAAATTCTATTATTAAGTTGTCCAACAAATATTATATCACCATTCAAAATGATATTGCAAACGTTTTCTTTTATTAAAAATTGATAACCGTTCATGACCAAAAGGCCTACAAAAATAATATTTAATAAAAAGCTTGGATAATAGTGACATTTACTCAGAATTATAATTCGAGAATTGATTACAAGGTTCATGATTCCTAATGCTAGAATTGGAACTTTGCTTCCATCTCCAACGTTCAGGAATCTATCGCCTTCATCAAATCTCCTACTGACCTGCAGACCCTGCATCGAATTGCAAATATGATAAGGGCTTCTGGTATCCAATACCCAGGTAGTAGTATCACAAATAGAAAAATTGTAAGGTGTTATCATATAAGTACCTTGCTTCTTCTTCGGCCTGTTCGGGTCCAGGGAGGCAATGTATAGAGGACAGTTTCTCTTTCAGTGCCCCTGCTTCTTGCAAAAGAAGCACTCCGCCTGGCTCTAGTCGGGCTTGCATTTCTTGGTCTGACCCAGTGCAGATGTCCCAGCATGCAGTTGCACCTTCTTATTCATCTTCTTCTTGTTCTTCTTCTTCCCTTTCTTAAAGGGTCGACGACCAGAAGAAGACCCTCCCACAATATTCACCGACTCCTTATGGAGCTGGTGATCCTTCTCAAAGTTCTACAGCAACCCCAACAAGCCGTGGTAGTTCACTGCAGACTTTGTCATCCGAAAATGAGTAAGAAAGGGGAGGAAGGACTTGGGCAATGAATTAAGGATTGCATCCTTACCGAGCTGCTCGTGCAGAGGAAAGCCCAGTTTACTTAGGCGCTCAATCATTTCGATCATGTACAGTACATGATCAGTGACTAAGGCTCCATCCCTCATCCGAGCATTGAAAATGGCACAACTAGTTTTGTGCCTTTCAACGTTGTCAGGCGTGCCAAAGGAGTCGTTCAATATTTGAAGCATCTCCTGTGGTTGGGCATTCTCGAACCTGCGGCTGAACTCATCATTCATTGCCGCCAGCATAATGCATCGAACGGTGGTGCGGTCGTTGAGCCACTTCTGGTAAGTGTCTCGGACCATTCTTCGAGTGTTCGGGGCTGGCTCCTCAGGTGCAGGATCTGTTACTACATAAAGGATCCGTTCATGCTCAAGGATGATTTTTAATTTTCGATACCAGCTATCGAAATTAGGTCCCATGAGCTTGTCATTATCTAATAATAACCGAAGCGACAGGGTAGTGGCCATAGCTGCATACAAGAAAACCAGACCTCAATTAGTACATAAATTATTAATACTAAAGACTTGGATTTTAGTCTAAAGTTTCTCCCAGTATTTTTATGAATTGGTAGCCTCAACCTCCAATTCAAGGAATTACTTTAATTCCTTAATGGGTACTAGAATCCACACAGACTACACACAAGCCCAACTTTGGTTGGTCAACCCATGTGCATCTATGGGTAGGTTCATAATCAGTTATTTCTCTAAACAACTTATAGTAATTGATTTTGCCCCAGAACCTAATCAGTAGGCTTTGGCCTCCACTGAAAAGATCTGGTTAGGTCCAACCATTAACATGATTTAATTTGGTGAATTGGACCAATAAATGATCAGGCCCGACTTTGGCTGGCCAACCTGACCACCATCAGAAAGACTCAAACCAAATTATCATATTATGAATGATAATTCTATTAGTCAATAAGCACCAGGCCTTTGGGCCTCTAATGATTATTAAACTAATGGACTCATTATCACTCACTTAATAGGAGGCTATGACTTAGTTATCAATATAACTTAATCATTCTTAGGGACCTAATAATTTTTGAGAAGTTTATTAAAGGATAGATGAGAAGAAAATATCCAGCCAATTACAATCCTCCCACTGACTTCACCAAGTCAAATTAAAAAAAGATTTAATTAAAGCTGGCATTAGGAGCACCTAAATCAGTCAAACTGATTTACCTAATGACATGGGTGAGCCCTAATCACCAAGTGATCTAATCAAAATCTAATTCACCAGGTTGGCCAAGTAAGTGAGATCAGTGGTGGGGATAAGCCATTAACTCATCAGAGATCGAATCACTGCGAGTAGCTCCCGCTTAAAAATCACTGGTCAAAATGCCAAACTTACCTTAGACACCAACCGGTTCATTAGTTTTAATTTGATCAACTTAGTAAATAGGGTTCCACCGTGTAGCCATGAATTAAATCCATCTTGGTCTAGTTAAAGACATGGACCCATTCAACTACAACTATTGGAGTTGAGTCTAGAGTATCCTTAACCTAATCTAATTCAACTTTTGATTAGATTTGACCAATTACTCTAATTTAGTCCATTTCTTTAAGCTAACCTTAGGTCTAACCCAATTATGGACCTAATCCATCTAACCCATTGACCCACAAGTTTATGCAATTGTCTTAGGTCTTAATTCACAATTCTAGACCTACTAGACAACACTTAATTCTTTTAATTAAGTATTTGGGCTGATGGGTTAGGATTTGATATTTCGAAAATAATTTTTAAATTTGAAAGGTTTTATTTTCTGTTCATCAAATATGTTGACTCATTTCACAAATAGATCAGCACATTTCATAAATAGCAATCCTATTGCTAATTACATAACAGAAAATAACTTAATCAAAATAAATCATGAATATTCCTTTAGATCTAATCTAACACATTCATGATAAATTTTACAATTGAACCTTTACAATTAATTTCTTTCGCTGCTTCATCTGCATGGGATATAATTGTAGCGGCACCCCTACCGCCATAGGAGACCCCATCGAATGGGAGGAGAGGGCCTTTAAACCCTGCTTTTCTCCTATGACCGGACGGCCATGGCAACCAACCCAATTCGATTACTTGCTACTTGGATCAAGTATATCTAAATATACCAATTTCAAAATTTAAATTTTAAATTTCAAATTTCAAATTTTAAATTTTAAATTTTAAATTTCAAACAAATTTCAAATTTCAAATTTCAAATTTTTGAATTTCAAATTTTGAATTTTAAATTTTGAATTTCAAATTTGAAATTTCAACCAAATTTCAAATTTCAAATTTTGAATTTCAAATTTTTGAATTTTGAATTTCGAATTTCAAATTTCAAAATTTAAATTTCAAATTTCAAATTTTAAATTTTTAAATTTTGAATTTTGAATAACTTTCAAAATTTAAATTTTGAATTTTGAATTTTAAATTTTAAATTTAAACTTTTAGATTACAACTTAATCTACACATGCAAATATATATATCATATCTAAGAATCCGCTCTGATACCATTTATGGGAAATTCAGTGTAGGGGTAAAATTTTAATTTTAATACTTTTTCAAAATTATGATTTTACAGTGAAAAAATATTAATTAATCTAATTAATTAATATAAATTTATCCTATACTAGGATCTAAATATGATATATAGCATGCATACATTTAAATTTAAAATTCAAATTTGAACAATAAATACTTTATTGTAATGTGTTCAGAACACAATACCTTTGTGCGGATAGTAGATCGCCACAATCTGATCACCGTTGGGAGAGTCTGATCATCGTGATGCAGCCACACAGCATGTCTGGCCTCTGTGGATCATCCACATGAAGCTTTCGATCTGATCGACTCATCATGAGTGCTAGCTCGTTGTAGAGCCCTTTTGACGGCCGATGCTGATCGAACTCCTTCGATCGATGTCTGTCGATTCTTTGGATGCTCCGGATCGTCAACAGACATGCTTGAGAAAATGTTGAAGATCTTCCAGAGATTTTATGGGCTCACAACACTCGTAGCTCACTTTCTCACTTCCCGAACCCCAGGCTAAAACTCTAGGGAACTCACCAGAAATCTTGCACCCACTTTTCTTTTTTTTCTTTCTTTTTCTCTTGGAAGGATATGAAAGGTTTTAGTGCAATGACGGAAGCATGGATTTCAAAACAATTATTATGAAATCATAAAATTAAAACCTAACTCCAAGATCACCTTATCAGAAATTAAACCATATAATATGCATTAATATCAAATAAAAGATATAGAAACATACCTCTTATCGTTAAACCCTGATTTGTGCTTAGTTGCCGGCAGCAATCTGTTTGAGTTTCCACCAGGTGCCCACGTGTTCACCCTCCAACATTGATCCACACGAGGACTCGATCAACTCTCTAGCACTTATTAGAAAATACTCTGCAATTAAATTCTAATTTATCAGAATTTAAATGCAATTTGGGCAGAACCTCCTTTCTTGGGTTTGCTGTCACACTGTTGGACCTTTTCTTCCCTTTCTTTCTTGCTCCTTGTCTCCTTAATTTTTATTCCAATTCTCTAAGCCTTTTGAAAGATTTTTTGTCTTTTATCAGGACCTTATCTAGGCTAGAGAGAAGGAATAAAGAAAATTGGACAAGCAGAGCCTCTTGTAAGAAAGAAAGAAGATTTCTGAATACCCGAGACTCCTCGGCGTGCACCCCTATTTATATTGCACGTAAAGGTGCAATCCAAAACATCTCACACCCTCTTACAAATTATCTCACACCTCTTGTCCATTTCTCATGCCCCATAAGTTAAGAAATGCCATGTGTACATCAAAATTGGGTTGAAGAGATGCCTTATTTCAGAAAGACTCTTCGATCTTAACTTACGGTGTTCAGATGAGAAGTCACGAAGCTTCTCTTATTGGCGCCATCAACTCATGCCTTTGGATCTGGAAGAAAGCCCATCCAATGGCCAAGATATATGGCACCAATTTGAAGAATGGCGCAAGAGATTAATGGGCGTGGATAATTTAAAACTTATCTCCCCATTTGAAATTTCAAAGGGGCGCTTCCAAGAGGTGGCGCATGGATTTAATCCTTATCCTTTTCTTAATTCTTCTACGATTAGTTTAATACTCAGAAGGACTCTTAGGTGCCTCCTAAGATATCTGAAATACATTCATAGAATAAAGATTACAGAGAAAAATAGGATAGACCTTATCTAAAGGTGGCACCAACTCCATCCATGCGCCATGTGGCTCATGCGCATGGATTTAAATCCACACGCCAAGAGAGAGACTCTTAGGCATGTGGTTCCCTGGTTTTTGGCACCCAACAGCAAGCCCAATTAAAACACTTCGAACCCACTTCAAGACCAAATCCAATTTGGCTCAAATTGGTTCTAAATTAGCCCAAATCGGAACTCGATTCGAATTCGATTCGAATCTAAATGCTAGGGTTTGCAACATGTGCTAGCATGTTCAACTTGCAAACATGGTTTAATCAAATTAAACCCATGATCAATTCTCTTTATGTGTGACCCATTGTGTTCCACATCTAGCCAGCAGTGAGTCCAGGTGTAATTTAAACTAATTTGGTTAGAACACAGTCTAGCCAATTTAGGTCAAATCAAGCTGAACCATTTTGATCAATCAGAATAGCTTTTAATTAATGATCGAATTAAACTCTTTAATTCGATCAAACTCCCAAGACATGATTGACGTCTAGCAACGTATCATGTCTACCTAGTAGATATAAAATTTTGATAGAAATACCAAAAATACCCTTCAGTAAAAATTACCGTGCAACTTGATCTTACGATCATCCTGCATCCCGAATATAAGTTTGGGTATGAAAAAATATCAAACTCAATTTTATATTCATATTTCTCTTGATCAAATAATAATGATTCGATTTATAAAATATTAGAAACCATTTCTAATTTTTCATAATGCTTTGATCAAAGTCTTCCTAAATCATTATTTGATTGAAGCAGATAGGATGAGATCTCCTCTTACTAGGAGCGATCGTTTCCATATTGACCTACTCACAACCTTCATAAGCAATCCATCATATCCAGAATATCCCGTACATGATTAAATCATGAATGAGTATGATCCAAAATATGGATTCATGCTTAAAAGGTTCTATGGCAGTCTCAGGTCAAAAGATTTACATGCACAATTCCCACTATAAGAAAAAATCTGTTGACATGTAGATAAGACTCCATCAGATATTCTTTAATTGGATCAATTCAGTGAATTCATTCTCTAATGAACACTTACATCCTTATATTAGTGTCATACACAAGTAAATGTGAGATTAATTACCCTCTCTGCCGAGCATACACAGGATGTACCAGTCTTATCGGAAACATTGATCCCCTACTCAATGTTCCATCGACTAGGAATATTTAAAATTAGAGTTTTAAGGTTTTAGGTCTCACTTGGTATGATCGCATCATAACCCTAAAACCATAGCCCTAATTTATGGGGTTCATCAAAATAAGATGCAGCATATGATGAACTAAATGCCTTCATTTATTTAAAACATCAGTACATGAGTTGTCGGGAGACAAAAAATATCCATCTATTTATACATTTTGATTGGCTTATAGGGCATATTCCTTTCAATCTCCCACTTGCACTAAAGCCAATCTCCCTTATATTTCAACCCCATGCAATCGAGATGGCGATCGAATTGCTGCTGTGGAAAAGCTTTAGTGAATGGATCCGCTATGTTGTTCTTTGTGTCTACTCGTTCAATAATAACATCTTGTCTTTCAATTATTTCACGAACGAGATGGAAGCGTCTCAAAATGTGCTTGGATTTATGGTGAGACCTTGGTTTCTTTGCTTGAGCAACTGCTCCAGTATTATCACAATAAAGTGGTACTGGGTTCTCAATCTCAGGAACAATGCCCAATTCAGTGATGAACTTCTTCATCCAGACAGCTTCCTTGGCGGCTTCACTTGCAGCTATGTATTCTGCCTCTGTGGTTGAGTCAGCTACTGTTTGTTGCTTAGAACTCTTCCAACTCACTGCTCCACCATTCAAAGTAAAGACATACCCTGAAATGGATTTGCTATCATCTGGGTCTGATTGAAAACTAGAATTAGAGTATCCTTCTAGTTTAAGATCAGATCCACCATATATGAGAAAAATATCCTTAGTCTTTCTTAAGTACTTTAGAATATTTTTCACAGCCTTCCAATGATCCTCTCCTGGATCAGCCTGAAATCTACTGGCTATGCCTAAGGCATAAGCTACATCAGGCCTGGTACATAACATAGCATACATTATTGATCCTACAGCCGAAGCATAAGGAATAGAACTCATTCTATTTCTCTCTTCAGTTGTCTTAGGAGACATCTTCTTAGAGAGATGTATGCCTTGACTCATGGGTAAATAACCTCTTTTACTTTCATTCATACTGAATCTTTTCAGTATTAAGTCAATGTACTTAGACTGAGATAAGCCAGCATCCTTTTAGATCTATCTCTATAGATCTTTATACCAAGTATATAGGATGCTTCCCCCAAGTCTTTCATGGAAAACTTATTTGATAGCCATAATTTGACTGTTTGTAACATTGGGATATCATTCCCAATAAGGAGTATGTCATCTACATATAGAACCAAGAAAACTAGGGCACTCCCACTAGTCTTCTTATACACACAAGGTTCATCCATATTTTTTATGAAGCCAAATTCTTTGATTGTTCATCAAAGCGGATGTTCCAACTCCTTGAGGCTTGCTTTAATCCATAAATGGATTTCTTAAGCCTGCATACTAGATTTGGTCTGTCATTTGAGACAAAACCCTCTGGCTGTGACATGTAGACCTGCTCTTCTAGAAAACCATTCAAGAAGGCGGTCTTCACATCCATTTGCCATATTTCATAATCATAGTATGCTGCTATTGCAAGCATTATCCGAATAGATTGGAACATGGCAACGGGTGAAAAAGTTTCATCATAATCAATACCCTGTTTTTGCCTGAAACCTTTAGCTACCAATCTAGCTTTATAGGTTTCTATTTGACCATCTGCTCCAATCTTTTTCTTATAGACCCATTTGCACCCAATAGGGTTTACCCCTTCTGGTGCATCAACCAAAGTCCATACTTTGTTGGTATACATGGAGTCCATCTCGGATTTCATAGCATCCTGCCATCTGTCTGAGTCCTTACTCATGACAGCTTCTGTATAGGTTAAAGGTTCGTCATTCTCAATGACTTGGGCTTCATTATTCTCAATAATGAATCCATACCTTATAGGTACATGTCGTACCCTCTCTGACCTATGGATAGGAGTTATGTGTTCTAGTTCTTCTTTATTTATGTGAATATTTGGTTGAGAAATATCTATTTATTTTTGTTGAACTTCATTAATTTCAATATTTCTCCCACTGCCTCTTTCTAAGATAAATTCTTTCTCCATGAAAGTGGCATGCCTACTTACAAATTCCTTTTGTTCAGTAGGGTGGTAGAATAGATATCCTATACTATCCTTAGGATATCCTACAAACAAACATTTATCTGCTCTAGTATCTAGTTTATGTCCAAAATTTCTTTTGACATATGCTGAACATCCCCATATCTTAAAATATTTAAGATTGGGCTTCTTACCTCTCCATATTTCATATGGAGTGCTAGATACAGATTTAGAAGGTACTCTATTCAAGATAATTATTACGGTCTCTAAAGCATAACCCCAAAAGGAAGTAGGTAATTCAGTGAAGCACATCATGGATCGTACCATATCTAATAAGGTACGGTTCCTCTTTTCGGCTACACCATTTAATTATGACGTATAAGGAGGTGTCCATTCAGAGATAATTCCCTTTGCTTTAAGATGGTCTAAAAATTCATTGGACAAGTATTCTCCTCCTCGATCAGATCGAAGGATTTTTATACTTTTTCCAGTTTATTTTTCGATCATGCTTTGATACTCTTTGAATTTATCAAAGGCTTCGGATTTATGTTTCATAAGATATACATATCCAAACCTAGATAAATCATCTGTAAATGTAATAAAATATGAGTATCCACCTCTGGTATGAGTTGTCATAGGGCCACATACATCTGTATGTACAAGTTCTAACAACTCATTTGTCCTATCTCTATGTCCACTAAATGAAGTCTTGATCATTTTACCCATGAGACATGATTCACAAGTTCCTAATGATTCACAATCATAAGAATCAAAGAACTTTTCTTTGTACAACTTGTTAATCCTAGTCTCACTAATATGACCAAGTCGACAATGCCAAAGTAAGGTATTATTTACATTATCTCTCTTACGTTTACTATTTTCATCAACATGAAAAATATTATCATTCAAGCATAGAGTCAACAAACCATTGTCAAAAATGCCATGACAAATTATTTCATTAGAAAAATTAATCGAGCAACCATTGCTCGTTACAGATATTTGATATCCTTATTTTATCAACAAGGGTACAGATACAATATTTCTAATGATCTTAGGCATGTAATAACAATTTCTTAGCTCTAAGATCTTCCCAGAAGGAAACTTCAAGATATATGTCCCTACAGCTTCTGCTTGGATAGAATCTCCTCCAGCACCATAGAGCTCGAAGTCTCCCTTCCTCAAACTTCTAATTTTCTGCAGCCCCTGTAATAATTTTTAGATATGAAAACCACAGGCAGTATCTAATACCCATGAGTTTGAAATGGAAGAATTTAATGATAATATTGTATGTATCTCATACATACCTTTTGGTGCATTATTTGCACCAGTCTTCACTGTTGCAAGATAAGCCTTGCAATTCCTTTTCTAATGACCTGCCTTGCCGCAGTGGAAGCAGGTCGACTGTCCGGAGGTCTTCTTTCCCTTCTTTCTCTTATTTATACCACCTTTAGGGTTCAGCCTCCTTTTAGAACCCTTTTTGCCTGCCTTCTTCTTGGAGATCCCATTCACAAGAAGAAGAGGAGCCTTATCCTTCTTGATATGGCTCTCTGCTGTTTTGAGCATATTTAACAGCTCAAGCAAGAAAGAATTCAGTTTGTTCATGTGATAGTTCACGACAAACTGAGAAAATGATTCTAGAGGTGATTGCAAGATTAGATCCTGACTCAACTCTCCATCCATAACAAAACCTAATTGACCTAATCAAGTGATCAGGTCAATAACCATCAGAACATGGTTTTGTACGGATGACCCCTCTATCATTCTGGCATGGAATAACTGCTTAGATATCTCATATCTTGCAGTCCTACTCTATTCTCCATAAAGCTCTTTTAAATTGAGCAATATGGAATGAGTGTCCATGCTATCATGCTGCCTCTGTAACTCATTTGTCATAGAGGCAAGTATGATACACTTGACAGTTAAAGAATCATTTTGCCACATCCTATATGTGATTTTTTCTTCCTCTGTGGCATCCTCCCCAACTGGCTCAATGTCAGGGGTATCGAGAATGTAAGAAAGCTTCTCTTGACTAAGTACTATTTTAAGATTTCTCAACCAGTCCACATAGTTGGTACCAGTCAATTTATTTGTATCCAAAATGGAGCAAAGTGAAAATGAAGAAGCCATTAATCTACATAATAAAGAACATTACATAAGTGAACAACTCAAGATGATATACACAATTAAATTAGGACTTTAATTTTATTGTGTCTCCCACTAATTTTATCAGACATCATAACCCTCTAGTATGATGTTTGAGAAAACCCTGATTGATTTTCTTAGTGGGATTGAGACCCTAATTCCTTATAAAAGATCTTGTGGTTGCACAACAAACCTTTTATAAGTTTAAAGGTAGGAAACTCTTTCCTATTGCATCTTATGCAATTCTCAATAAAAATCCTGACCTCTAAAACATTAATAGCCTTGTGTTTACACAACGGACCATAATGTTTTAGTTAAGTAGGACCCTTCATTTTAATACAGTCAAAATAGAATATAAATGCTTTTGTGGTTACACAACAAAGCATTATACTCAAAAAATTGCTGTAAGTATCTCGATGCACCAGAACAATATTATGTCAGTTTTCATAATTGATCTTGTGGTTACACAACAAACCTAATATGGTTCGTGACATAGTAATATCCTAGCATGAAGGAAGGCCATAATATAGTGAATATAACACCGAGCATCCCAGTCAAGAATTAAATTAATCTAATCAGTCAGGTAAGTGGAAGAGAGGTGGGGGTCCCTCCGTTGCTTTCCTTAGACACCAATAAATTTTGGCTAGGTCAGACAACGGAACCAATCAGAAACCACATTCTCTTTACCAATCATGAACCACTTTCCTAGACATCGATTGATCAATTAGACATCATCGACTGGTTCTGCTATTGGTTAATTACACTACAACTTAATATCATTTTACAGAGGATTTTTCAGGTCTCAATGCATATTTAATTTCTATATCATAATAAATACATGAATAAAAGAAATTAGCATCATAGTGAACACACTTCAATATGACAAAGCAACATTCCATAATTATATACATCATATTTTAATTATGAAATAATGAATATGATCTCATTATATAGCATCATAGTGAATACAATTCAATATGACAAAGCAATATTTCATAATTATATACTTCATATTTTAATTATGAAATAATGAATATGATCTCATCATATTGCATCATAGTGAACACAATTCAATATTACATAGCAACATTCCAAAATTATATACATCATATTTTAATTATGAAATAATGAATATGATCTCATCATATAAATATTATATTAAAACATAAATAATGATCATATCATATTTATAAGATTGCCTTTAAATCATTAACATATCATCATATGATTTAATTCTAACAAGGTTGCTCTGATACCACTGAAAGGTTTTAGTGCAATGGCGGAAGCATGGATTTCAAAACAATTATTATGAAATCATAAAATTAAAACCTAACTCCAAGATCACCTTATCAGAAATTAAACCATATAATATGCATTAATATCAAATAAAAGATATAGAAACATACCTCTTATCGCTAAACCCTGATTTGTGCTTAGTTGCCGGCAGCAATCTGTTTGAGTTTCCACCAGGTGCCCACGTGTTCACCCTCCAACGTTGATCCACACGAGGACTCGATCAACTCTCTAGCACTTATTAGAAAATACTCTGTAATTAAATTCTGATTTATCAAAATTTAAATGCAATTTGGGCAGAACCTCCTTTCTTGGGTTTGCTGTCACACTGTTGGACCTTTTCTTCCCTTTCTTTCTTGCTCCTTGTCTCCTTAATTTTTATTCTAATTCTTTAAGCCTTTTGGAAGATTTCTTGTCCTTTATCAGGACCTTATCTAGGCTAGAGAGAAGGAATAAAGAAAATTGGACAAGCAGAGCCTCTTGTAAGAAAGAAAGAAGATTTCTGAATACCCGAGACTCCTCGGCGTGCACCCCTATTTATATTGCACGTAAAGGGCAATCCAAAACATCTCACGCCCTCTTACAAATTATCTCATGCCTCTTATCTATTTCTCACACCCCATAAGTTAAGAAATGCCATGTGTACATCAAAATTGGGTTGAAGAGATGCCTTATTTCAGAAAGACTCTTCGATCTTAACTTATGGTGTTCAGATGAGAAGTCACGAAGCTTCTCTTATTGGCGCCATCAACCCATGCCTTTGGATCTGGAAAAAAGCCCATCTAATGGCCAAGATATATGGTGCCAATTTGAAGAATGGTGCAAGAGATTAATGGGAGTGGATAATTTAAAACTTATCTCCCCATTTGAAATTTCAAAGGGGCGCTTCCAAGAGGTGGCGCATGGATTTAATCCTTATCCTTTTCTTAATTCTTCTACTATGAGTTTAATACTTAGAAGGACTCTTAGGCACCTCCTAAGACATCTAAAATACATTCATAGAATAAAGGTTACGGAGAAAAATAGGATAGACCTTATCTAAAGGTGGCGCCAACTCCATCCATGCGCCATGTGGCTCATGCGCACGGATTTAAATCCACACGCCAAGAGAGAGACTCTTAGGCATGTGGTTCCCTGGTTTTTGGCACCCAACAGCAAGCCCAATTAAAACACTTCGAACCCACTTCAAGACCAAATCCAATTTGGCTCAAATTGGTTCTAAATTAGCCCAAATCGGAACTCGATTCGAATTCGATTCGAATCTAAATGCTAGGGTTTGCAACATGTGCTAGCATGTTCAACTTGCAAACATGGTTTAATCAAATTAAACCCATGATCAATTCCCTTTGTGTGTGACCCATTGGGTTCCACATCTAGCTAGCAGTGAGTCCAGGTGTAATTTAAACCAATTTGGTTAGAACACAGTCTAGCCGATTTAGGTCAAATCAAGCTGAACCATTTTGATCAATCAGAACAGCTTTTAATTAATGATCGAATTAAACTCTTTAATTCAATCAAACTCACAAGACATGATTGACGTCTAGCAACATATCATGTCTACCTAGTAGATATAAAATTTTGATGGAAATACCAAAAATACCCTTCAGTGAAAATTACCATGCAACTTGATCTTACGATCATCCTGCATCCCGAATATAAGTTTGGATATGGAAAAATATCAAACCCAATTTTATATTCATATTTCTCTTGATCAAGTAATAATGATTCAATTTATAAAATATTAGAAATTATTTCTAATTTTTTCATAATGCTTTGATCAAAGTCTTCCTGAATCATTATTTGATTGAAGCAGATAGGATGCGATCTCCTCTTACTAGGAGCGATCGTTTCCATATTGACCTACTCACAACCTTCATAAGCAATCCATCATATCCAGAACATCCCGTACATGATTAAATCATGAATGAGTATGATCCAAAATATGGATTCATGCTTATAAGGTTCTATGGCAGTCTCAGGTCAAAAGATTTACATGCACAATTCCCACTATAAGAAAAAATCTGTTGACATGTAGATAAGACTCCATCAGATATTCTTTAATTGGATCAATTCAGTGAATTTATTCTCTAATGAACACTTACATCCTTATATTAGTGTCATACACAAGTAATTGTGAGATTAATTACCCTCTCTACCGAGCATACACAGAATGTATCAGTCTTACCGAAAACATTGATCCCCTACTCAATGTTCCATCGACTAGGAATATTTAAAATTAGAGTTTTAAGGTTTTAGGTCTCACCTGGTATGATCACATCATAACCCTAAAACCATAGCCCTAATTTATGGGGTTCATCAAAATAAGATGCAGCATATGATGAACTAAATGCCTTTATTTATTTAAAACATCAGTACATGAGTTATCGGGAGACAAAAAATATCTATCTATTTATACATTTTGATTGGCTTATAGGGCATATTCCTTTCAGGATATGGACTTCCTTCTCACGCACAAGACTTCTCACGCCCCAAAATTTTTTTTCAAAAATCTTCTTCTTACACGCCCCACTCTTCTCCTCCTTTTATAACAATGTCAAACATCTTATCCAAAAGAAAGGATAAAGATGAGTAATTACACATTTGAATTCAAATCAAATTTTGAATTCAAATGGACACCAACTCATCCCTTATCCACTAAAGGTGTGAGGCATGGCTTAAATTGTGCATGGAGTGATTTCATGAGAAACCTTTTCTCATGTAATAAATGGAGCGTAAAAAAAGGGATAAGGTGCAAAGATTGATTGCCCATTCAAATTCAAACTTTATTTTGAATTTGAATGGCCAACCAATCATCCTTATCCATTCAAATGGCACATTAAAGTGGGGCATGGAGAGGGCTTGGCGTGAGAAAAAAATTCATGAGAAGTTCCATCTCATGAATTCAAATGGGTGCAATGGAAGTGAGGTGGTGCATGGAGATTCGGTCAAGGTGGTTTAATTATTTAAACCAACCTAATTGAACCAAATAAGTTAGGTCCTGTTGGTGCAAAAATCCGCTTGCGCTGGAGAAGCTGGAGTCGAGGGAGTCGCGGTCACCGTCGGGACCTGCAAAAGAAGTCTAAACCGGAGGTGGGGTTGCTCCGGCAAGACCCTCCGATGCTCAAGTCAGTTCTCTGCCTCAACAAGAATGGAGTGCTCGAACGAAAATTTTAGCAGAGTTTCTAAGTAAAGAACGAGAGCTTAGAAAATAACGTATCTGGGGTTCCCCCTTTTTATAGGCGGAGGGTGCAACAGACTGATAGCGACGTTCATAACCGTCTGGTAGTGGGCCACCCACAGTCAGGAGAAATTTGTTGTGAAGAGTAGTGGAGTAGACCCGTGGCCATCACCGAAGCGCGCCACGTGGAGTCTGCCATAGGGAGTGGAGCGGCGTCCGTTGTCGCGACTTGCCAGAGGATGGAAGAATCGCGTGGTATCCATCGCAGGAAGTGGAGCAGGATCGTGGGCATCATAGCGGTCTGCCAGGGAGTAATGGAGTCACGCAGAATCCGTCGCAGGAAGTGGAGTAGGATCGTGGCCGTTGCTGCGTCGCGCCAGGGAGTGCAGACCCGTCGGCTGAAGTTCGGCTGGAGTGTCTGGCGGAGAGGGGTGGTTAGCTACCCACTTGAGAGGAGCCCGGAGTCCGGCTCCCGTAAGAGTCCGGATGAAGTCTTCCTTTAGCCGAAGTCGGGGATGAGGCCCGGCTCCCATGGGGGTCCGGGCGGAGTCTTCCTGTAATTAAAGTCAGGGGCGAAGTCCGGCTCCCGTAGGAGTCCGGACGGAGCTTACCAACAGTTGAAGTTGGTGACGGAGCCTGGCTCTCGTAGGAGTTCGTGCGGAGTCCGCTTGCAGTCGGAGTTGTGGGCGGAGTCCAGCTCCCGTAGGAGTCCGGACGAGGTGTGTCTGCATCTAGAGTCGGGGATGAGGCCTTGCTCTCGTAGGGGTCTGGGTGGAGTCTTCCTGCAATTAAAGTCAGGGGCGAAGTCCGGCTCCCGTAGGAGTCCAGACGAAGCTTACCAGCGGTTAAAGTTGGTGACGGAGCTCGGCTCCCGTAGGAGTCCGGGCGGCGCTTATCAGCAGTTGGAGTTGTGGACGGAGCCTAACTTTCGTAGGAGTCCGAGCGGAGTCTGCCTGCAGCAGCGGTTGAAGTTGGTGACGGAGCCCAGCTCCCGTAGGAGTCCGGGCGGTGCTTACTAGCAGTTGGAGTGGGTGACGGAGCCCGACTCCCGTAGGAGTCCGGGTGGTGCTTACCAGCAGTTGGAGTTGTGGACGGAGCCCGGCTCCCGTAGGAGTCCCGGCGGAGTCTGCTTGCAGCTGGCGAGATCAGGCTCCCGTAGGAGTTCGGTCAGAGTCTACCTGCAATTAAAGTCAGGGGCGAAGTCCGGCTCCTGTAGGAGTCCGGACGAAGCTTACCAGCGGTTGAAGTTGGTGACGGAGCCCGGCTCCCGTGGGAGTCCGGGCGGCACTTACCAGCAGTTGGAGTGGGTGACGGAGCCCGGCTCCCGTAGGAGTCCGGGCAGAGTCTTCCTGCAATTAAAGTCAGGGGCGAATTCTGGCTCCCGTAGGAGTCCGGATGAAGCTTACCAGCGGTTGAAGTTGGTGATGGAGCCCAGCTCCCGTGGGAGTCCGGGCGGCGCTTACCAGCATTTGGAGTGGGTGATGAAGCCCGGCTCTCGTAGGAGTCCGGGCGGAGTCTTCCTTGCGGTTGAAGTTGGGGATGGAGCTCGGCTCCCGTAGGAGTCCGGGCGTAGTCTTCCTTGCGGTTGAAGTTATGGATGGAGCCCGACTCCCGTAGGAGTCCAGACGGAGTCTGCGTGCAGCAGCGGTTGAAGTTGGTGATGGAGTCCGGCTCCCGTAGGAGTCTGGGCGGCGCTTACCAGCAGTTGGAGTTGGTGACGGAGCCCGGCTCCCGTAGGAGTCCGGGCGGAGTCCACTTGCAGTCAGTGTTGTGGCGGAGCCCAGCTCCTGTAGGAGTCCGGGCGGAGTCTGCCTGCAGTAGCAGTTGAAGTTGGTGACGGTGCCCGACTCCCGTAGGAGTCCAGGCGGAGTCCGCTTGCAGTCGAAATTATGGGCGGAGCCCGGCTCCCGTAGGAGTCCGGGCGGAGTCTGCCAGCAGTTGGAGTTGTGGACGGAGCCCGGCTCCCGTAGGAGTTCGGGCGGAGTTTGCCTGTAGCTAGCGAGATCAGGCTCCCGTAGGAGTCCGGCCAGAGTCTACCTGCAATTAAAGTCAAGGGCAAAGTCCGGCTCCCGTAGGAGTCTGGATGAAGCTTACCAGCAGTTGAAGTTGGTGACGGAGCCCGGCTCCCGTAGGAGTCCGGGCGGAGTCCGCTTGCAGTCAGAGTTGTGGGCGGAGCCCGGCTCCCGTAGGAGTCCGGGCGGAGTCTGCCAGCAGTTGGAGTTGTGGGCGGAGCCCGGCTCCCATAGGAGTCCGGGCGGAGTTTGCTTGCAGCTGGCGAGATCAGGCTCCCATAGGAGTCTGGCCAGAGTCTACCGGCAATTAAAGTCAAGGGCGAAGTCTGGCTCCCGTAGGAGTCCGGACGAAGCTTACCAGCAGTTGAGGTTGGTGACGGAGCCCGGCTCCCATAGGAGTCCGAGCGGAGTCCGCTTGCAGTCAGAGTTGTGGGCGGAGCTCGGCTCCCGTAGGAGTCCGGGTGGAGTCTGCCAGCAGTTGGAGTTGTGGGTGGAGCTCGGCTCCCGTAAGAGTCCGGGCGGAGTCCGCCTGCAGCTGGCGAGATCGGGCTCTCGTAGGAGTCCGGCCAGAGTCTACTTGCAATTAAAGTCAGGGGCGAAGTCCGGCTCCCGTAGGAGTCCGGACGAAGCTTACCAGTAGTTGAGGTTGGTGACGGAGCCCGGCCCCCGTAGGAGTCCGGGCGGAGTCCGCTTGCAGTCGGAGTTGTGGGCGGAGCCCGGCTCCCATAGGAGTGCGGGCGGGGTCTACCAGCAGTTGGAGTTGGGGATGGAGCCCGGCTCCCGTAGGAGTCCTGGCTGAGTCTTCCTTGTGGTTGAAGTTGCGGATGGAGCTCGGCTCCCGTAGGAGTCCGGGCGGAGTCTGCCTGCAGCAGCGGTTGAAGTTGGTGATGGAGCCCGGCTCCCATAGGAGTCCGGGCAGAGTCTTCCTTGTGGTTGAAGTTGTGGATGGAGCCCGGCTCCCGTAGGTGTCCGGGCGGAGTCTGCCTGCAGCAGCGGTTGAAGTTGGTGACGGAGCCCGACTCCTGTAGAAGTCCGGACGGAATTTACCAGCAGTTGGGGTCGGTGACGGAGCCCGGCTCTCGTAGGAGTCCGGACGGAGTCTTCCTTGCGGTTGAAGTTGTGGGCAGAGTCCGGCTCCCGTAGGAGTCCGGACGAGGTCTGCCTGCAGCCGGAGTCGGGGAAGACTCGTGAGGATTAATCCCGTTGAGAACTTCGGCTGAGGGTAATTTATACCCAACACTAGTCCCCCTACTTCCGAGTTCGAATTTCGAACGAAGGAAGTACAGAAAGATTTGCACAGCCGAAGTTGCCCCCTTGAACCCTGTGTACGACCGCCTCCAGATATTTTAGCATTAAATGTGTGCGTGCTGGAGTCTTTTCGAATCGGGGCGATACGAAGGGACCCTTCAAAATTCCTGTGGGTACACTGGCCCAGGTACGGTCAATAATGGCCCTGCCAACTGTCAGCCGCTTTTAGCCGCTTGTCGTGGTGAGTGGGACA
This sequence comes from Elaeis guineensis, assembly GCF_000442705.2. Classification (NCBI taxonomy): domain Eukaryota; kingdom Viridiplantae; phylum Streptophyta; class Magnoliopsida; order Arecales; family Arecaceae; genus Elaeis; species Elaeis guineensis. Next base: position 56,654,481 of record NC_025993.2, read on the forward strand.
CGTGTCGAACGCGGGCCGGCCTTGGGGGATTCGCGATCATTATGGCGCCGGATCTCAAGGTCTATTTAAACCCGTCCTTCCACCTTTAGGGGCCCTATTTCGCTTCAGAATTCTATCAGTATCTGCCTTTTCTTCGAGAGCCCTATTTCTCTTGGCATCTTCTCAGGCCATAGGCATCCTTCGAGTCATCCCTGTCCTCGCCCCTCTGCATCTCTCAGAGCGATCTAGGTTAGTCCCAGAACCTTCGTCTTTCTTCCCGCCACTTAGGGGCCTTTTCTTTGCCATTTTTTTTTTCTCTGTTGTATTCCTCTGAGTTAGTCTCCTGTGACCTCTCATCCTTTGTCCTGTCCGTCTTCTTCGGGATCTTTAGAGTCTTCATTCGAAGTTATTTGAAATATCTTTCGGCTCTTCCGCTTCCAGCGATTTCGGGAGTTCTTCCGCCTCAACCCCCCAGGTCCCTCATTCTATGGATGAACCCGCATCTGGGGCTGGGCTTCGCCCGATTTTTGCGTCGGGCGCCATTCCATGCTCTCTGACTCCGGATGAACTCCTTCTGATAAAGGTTCAGTATGGAGTTCCTCCGGAGTACGACCTGGAGCTGCCTAGCCCTTCCGACCGGGCTAGCACTCCCCCACCCGGTCATTTTTGCCTGTATCAGGAGGCGTTCCGTGCCGGGCTCTGGCTTTCGCTTCCATCCTTTGTTGTCGCCCTCTTTCGCTTCTTAGATATCTCTTTAACTTCAGTTGCTCCGAATTCTTTTAGGTTTTTAATATGATTTCTCTCCCTTTGCCACGTAGTCGAGGTCCAGCCGTCCCTCTCTCTGTTTAGGCATTTCTATACCTTCAAGCGTCATCCTTCGGCGAAGGACTGGTGGTATTTCTCCCCTCAGTTCGGTAAGAAGGGGTTGCTGAAAGGTGCCCCCTCTTCGATCCACAACTGGAAGGAGAAATACCTCTTCGTCCACTGCCCGACCCTGAGGCTGGGCCTGCCCCCTTGGGGCTCTCTGAGGGATTCTGTCCGTCGGGCCCCCAGCCTGGGGGAGGATGACCTCCAGGCTGCCCGAAAGCTTCTCTCCTGTTCCGCTCCTTCCCTTCCCAACCTTCTGAGGAAGCAATTTTTGTTCAACATCGGCCTGAGCCCCCAGGATCCTGCGAGTACTTCATCTTTTCCTTTCTCTTCTTTTCTTCTGTCCTTCTTCTTTTTCTTTCTTTTTCTTCTCTCTTCTTCCTTCTCTTTCTTTTTCTTTCTCTTTTTTTTTGTACCACTCCTTTTTCATTCCATTATTGATTTATGATCTCTCTCCTTTTTTTTTTTTTTTTTTTTAAGGAATGGACGTCGAAGCAGCACGGATGCTTGCCAGGGGCCTCAAGGCCCACAAAAGAAAGGGTGCCGCGGCCTCCGGATCGGCAATGAGGGCCAGGGCGGAGGAGTCGAGCTTGGCCGCACCCATCCAGGCGGCTCCAGCGATCGACGTTCCCTCGAACGTCGAACCTACGGCCCCCCAGGCTTCTTCGAGGAGTCCGCCGACTGGGGCCCCCGTTTCGAGGGTCCGCTCCATGGAGGCGCCCATAGTCGAGAGGGGGAAGAGAAGGAAGTCGGTGGCCCACAGAGTGAGTAGCCACCGAGCCGCTGCTGACGAGTCCCTCAGTTCCAAAGAGGAGCCGAAGAATCCCTTCAATGACAGGGACTTGATCAGGCGGTTGATCGACGGCTGCATCCTGCCTGAAGTCGTCGAGAGGATCGACCACACCGATCTTGAGCAGCGGGTTTGGGACTCCCTAGGGTCCTTCCTCGAGGTAAACAAATCTTCATTTAACCGACCATTCGTCCCTTATTCTGATCCCCTTGTCGCCCTTGCAGATGGGGCACCAGCTCCTCGCCAATATCGAGGCGATGAATCGGGCGAGGAGGGATGCCATCTAAGTGGAGGAGCAATGTCGGGCCGAGGTCGCTCACCTTAAAGAAAAGGCAGCCGAAGTAGTCGCCCTCCAAGAGGCCCTGGAAAGAGAGAAACAAGCCCGGGAGGAGGAAAAGCAGACCTTGGAGGAGCCGGTGAGAAAGGCGGAGGCCGAGGTCGCCAATTTGGCTGAGTAGATTCCAGTCCTGGTCTCGGAGGCCAGGGTTCTTGCGGTGGAGGAGTTCAAGACCTCCGTGGACATGAGGGACCTGAATGTCCAATTCGGCCAGGAGGCGTTCATCAAGGGGTTCGAGCTCTGTCAGGAGAAGGTGGCCAGGAAATTTTCGGAGCTCGACCTCAGCTTTCTGGGTGAGGAGTCTGAAGATGAGGCCGGTCCCTCTCCCGCTACCACCGCTGCTGCAGCCCCCCTTCCAGGAATGCCGAGCTCTCCAACTCCTGCCTCTGAGGTCTGAGACCTCCGACCTTGTATTTTTATTTTACCACAATTTTTTTTTTCCTTTTTGTCTTCAAGAATCATTCAATCAATAAAGTTGAATTTCTTATCATGGATGACTTCTCCCTCCTTTCTTTCTTCTCTCTGCTTTTCTTTCTGTGATGAGGCGTGTCTTGACGCTTTTGCCTTCCGATGGCAGTGCCCTGCCGAAGCACTTCCCCTGCCCCTGGGGATTCCGCTGAAGTGGACGATCCAGCGGCTGAAGAAGGAAGTTCTTTACTTGACAAAAAAGTCAAAGAAGATGGAAGGAGAGCTTCACAGATTGAGAGAGGGTCATTCTGAAGCCACCGTGGAGGCCACCCACTTTCGAAATCTCCACGTGAAGGGGATCATGGAGTATAGCCGGAGGAAGGCGGACTTCGCGAAGGAGCTTGAGGAATACAAAAAGAGCGCCAGCGATCGAATTTGGGCTCAAGCTGCCAAGATTAGCGCTCTTAGGGTGGAACTGTCGGCTGCAAAGGAGAAGATCGGCCAGTTGGGAGGAAGTTCATTCCGACTCTTGGCTCGGGCCGACGGCGATCGGGAGTGGTCGAAGAAGGTCTCCAACCTTCAGCAGCAGCTTCAGGACACCGAGGTGAGCTATGACGTGCATCGGGCCGGTTGGCACAGGCAGATCGACGAATATAAAGGGAGACTCAGGGCAGCGACCGACGAAGTCATCCGTCTTCAGAGGCAGCTGGCTGACAGGGCTCAGCTTACTTCTGCTCGGGATTCTAATGAACTCCAGTCCCTGAGAGAAACCATCGAAGGGCTTTCTGTCACCTTTGGGGAAAGGACGGCTGAGCTGCAGCAATTGAAGATCCAGCTGGCTTACGAGCAGCAGACCGTCGTGGACGCAGAGGCGGAATCTGAGGTCCTGAGAAAGAGGCGTCGAGAGACGGAGACCGAAAGCCAACGGCTTCATCGGGCGCTCCAGGATGCACTGCTGAAAAGGAGAGAGCTAGAAGAAGAAGTTGAGAATCTGAGGCAGTCCTGGATGAGGGGTGGAGCAGATAATTCTAGTTTGGAAGGAGCAGAGCTTCCCTAGGGCTCTTTTTGGCCTTCTGTCTTTTCATGTATACATTTTCCCTTTTGTTGTTTTGTCTCACTTTTGTCGTTTTGCTTTTCCTCCCTTGGCCTTCTGGGCTTCGTGGTGTATATTTTGCAAATGGAATGAAAAGAGAATTTTATGTTACCTCGTCTGTATATTGTATTAAATTATCATCCGCCGAACTTCTCTTGTCGTTCGACTTGTCCGACGTTGACGTCGTTTGGAGGTGCCCAGTCGTCGATGCACTGGTTTGCTTTCCTCGTCGTTCGTGGCCGTAGGCTCGAGCTTGGTGGTCCAAACTCTGCATTACTTCGGAGGCATCGCTGTCTTCTTGACCTGTGTCGAGAGCCTTCTTAGAGGTCGGGGATATTTGGTAGGAACTTCCCGTCTTTGTTGAGACGAGGTTCCTTAGGTATTTGGTGTGGTTTGTCCTTCATCTATTTCTGACGTAGCTCGTCGCTCTTCCTCTTTAATTTTCCTCCACTTTTCAGAGTGAGGGCCCTCCCCTTGCTTTTTGCGGGATTGCGTAGAAGTGTGAGGGTGCCGCTGAGGGGCTTTTCCCTTTCATCCGATCTTGTCGGGTGGCCGGGTTTCGTCACCGTCAGGATGAGGCTCTCCTCCTGTTCCCAACGGGGCCGCTGGGGCACATAAGGGCCATTTTAAGGGTCTCTCCCCCCATCCAGTCTAAAAGAATCGGGTCTTTGACTTTGCTCATGTCAGGACGAGGTTCTCCTCTTGTTCCTGACATGGCTGTGGGGGCACATTAGGGCGTTGTAAGGCCTCTCCCCCCATCCGGTCTAGAAGAACCGGGCCTTTGACTTTGCTCATGTCAGGATGAGGTTCTCCTCCTGTTCCTGACATGGCTGTGGGGGCACATTAGGGCATTGTAAGGCCTCTCCCCCCATCCGGTCTAAAAGAACCGGGCCTTTGACTTTGCTCATGCCAGGACGAGGTTCTCCTCCTGTTCCTGACATGGTTGTGGGGGCACATTAGGGCGTTGTAAAGCCTCTCCCCCCATCCGATCTAAAAGAACCGGGCCTTTGACTTTGCTCATGTCAGGACGAGGTTCTCCTCCTGTTCCTGACATGGCTGTGGGGGCACATTAGGGCGTTGTAAGGCCTCTCCCCCAATTTGATCTCAAGATGATCGGACTTTCATTTTAGTTATGTTAGGATGAGGTTCTCCTCCCGTTCTTAACATAACTTTGTTTTAATTGTTTGAAGGGGTTATCCCCAGTCGTAACAAATCCATGCCAAATGGGAGGAGCATGCAAAGTCGAAAGGAATTTAGATTCAAGGCGAAATCGTAAGCGACACATTTACAGGTTTCTCGAGTTCCATGATCTTGAAAGGTCTGCTCCTCTTTGAGGCCCTCTGATGATGGAGTCGATGGTCCCAATTGGAGGCCGATCTCTGGGCCGCTCCTCCCTCCTTGGCAGTTCAGGTTGTGACAGGGCTCTTGGTCGATCTTCTCTACCCTCAGGCTGGCATCGGATGAACCTGTCGAGTCAACCTCGCCGGATGAGCTCCTCGATCTCGTCTCGGAGCTGGATGCATTCCTCCGTGTCGTGGCCGTGGTTGTGGTGGTAGAGACAGAACTTGTTGGGGTTGCGCTTCTCGGGGTGTGTGCGCATCCTCTCTGGCCTAGGGAGCTGCTCCCTGACCTCCATCAGTACCTGGGTCTTCGAGGCATTGAGGGGGGCGTAGTTGCGGAACCTTTTCGGTGGAGAACCTCGCCGAACCCCGCGATCTGGACTTCTCTGCCTGCGAACCTGGGGTAGAGTATGGGCACGCTTGTGCCCAGGAGGGGATCGAGAATGCGACCAAGCTTCTCTCGACCTTTTTTCGACTGCGGGCTTACTCAAGTCTCCCGCCTGCCGCTCCCTCGCGGTCTCCTCATCCTTCATTTTGAAGGCTTCTTCCACTCGGGCGTACCCTTCAGCCCGAGCCAACAAATCAGCAAAATCTCTGGGGTACTTCTTCTCCAGGGAGAACAAAAGGTCATTCTTCTGAAGGCCGCCCTTCAGAGCGGCCATTGCGACTGATTGGTCCAAGTTCCAAACTTTCAGCGCCGTGACATTGAAGCAGTTGATGTAGGCCCGAATGGACTCCCCTTCCCTCTGCTTGATATTAATGAGGGACTCCAAACCCTTCTGGGGGTGCCGGCTGCTGACAAAATGGGCCACAAATTGGTGGCTCATCTGATCGAAGGAAAAGATGGTACCCGACTTCAGCATCGAGTACCAGTTTCTCGTCGCTCCCTTTAAGGTGGATGGGAAGGCTCGGCATAGAATGGCGTCGGGAGCGCCATGAAGCAGCATCATCATCCGGAAGGCTTCCAGATGATCAACCGGGTCCGAAGTCCCATCGTAGCTTTCGAACTGGGGGAGCTTGAAGTTTGGCGAAATCGATTCCTGCATGATCATTTGAGAAAAGGGAGGGTCAGTGCAAATATCTTCACCATAAGCGGGGGGAGCGTGGTGGAGTTCTTCAATCCGCCGGTTCATCTCTTGGAGTCTCCGATCCAAGAAATCCTCTCAACTTCGGGTCTCGAGGGTCCTCTGGCAGAATGGGGGCAGGGATCTTCCAGGAGTGGAGTCGTGATCCGATTGAGGGCTCTCCACCCTCGGGTTCGTCTTCCCAGGAAAGATGGGATGGTTGGCCCAAGTGGCCCACCCCACCGCCGGATTCTGATGTTCTGGTGACACCCTTTCCAGGCGCACTGATGCCTGCGGCTGCTGCTGCTGCTACATGGCCTACAGAGCTTCAGTGAGGCCTCTAACCTGCTGCGCTAGTAGATCAAACTGCTCTGCGCCGACCGCCGTCGTCGGAGGAGGAGGAGGAGGTTGGGAAACAGGAGGTGAGGCTGGAGCCTGAGACCTGGCCGCGGAGGCCGTGGATCGTCGCGTGGATGCCTTGCGGGGAGGCATCGAGCAAAGACCAAGTGGAGGAAGGAGGAGAGGATGCCAGAAAAGATGCCCGAGGGCAGTCTCGTTGAGCGCTCCTTTAAGAACAAGGATACTGCGAAGACATAGTGCCCTTCCTCTAGTGCCAATCCTGTTGGTGCAAAAATCCGCTTGCGCTGGAGAAGCTGGAGTCGAGGGAGTCGCGGTCGCCATCGGGACCTGCAAAAGAAGTCTAAACCGAAGGTGGGGTTGCTCCGACAAGACCCTCCGACGCTCAAGTTAGTTCTCTGCCTCAACAAGAATGGAGTGCTCGAATGAAAATTTTAGCAGAGTTTCTAGGTAAAGAATGAGAGCTTAGATAATAACGTATCTGGGGTTCCCCCCTTTTTATAGGCGGAGGGCGCAACAGACTGATAGCGACGTTCGTAACCGTCTGGTAGTGGGCCGCCCACAGTCAGGAGGAATTTGTTGCGAAGAGTAGTGGAGTAGACCTGTGGCCATCATCGAAGCACGCCACGTGGAGTCTGCCGCAGGGAGTGGAGCGATGTCCATTGTCACGACTTGCCAGAGGATGGAAGAATCACGCGGTATCCATCGCAGGAAGTGGAGCAGGATCGTGGGCATCATAAAGGTCTACCAGGGAGTAATGGAGCCGCACGGAATCCATCGTAGGAAGTGGAGCAGGATCGTGGCCGTTGCTGCGTCGCGCCAGGGAGTGCAGACCCGCCGGCTGAAGTTCGGCTGGAGTGTCTGGCGGAGAGGGGTGGTTAGCTATCCACTTGAGAGGAGCCCAGAGTCCGGCTCCCGTAAGAGTCCGGACGAAGTCTTCCTTTAGTCGAAGTCGGGGACGAGGCCCGGCTCCCGTGGGGGTCCGGGTGGAGTCTTCCTATAATTAAAGTCAGGGGCGAAGTTTGGCTTTCGTAGGAGTTCGGACGGAGCTTACCAGCGGTTGAAGTTGGTGACGGAGCCCAGCTCCCGTAGGAGTCCGGGCGGAGTTCACTTGCAGTCGGAGTTGTGGAAGGAGTCCGGCTCCCGTAGGAGTCCGGACGAGGTCTGTCTGCATCCGGAGTCGGGGACGAGGCCCTGCTCCCGTAGGGGTCCGGGCGGAGTCTTCCTACAATTAAAGTCAGGGGCGAAGTCCGGCTCCCGTAGGAGTCCGGACGAAGCTTACCAGTGGTTGAAGTTGGTGACGGAGCCCGGCTCCCGTAGGAGTCCGGACGGCGCTTATCAGCAGTTGGAGTTGTGGATGGAGCCTGGCTCCCGTAGGAGTCCGGGCAGAGTCTGCCTGCAGCAGCAGTTGAAGTTGGTGACGGAGCCCGACTCCCGTAGGAGTCCGGGTGGCGCTTACCAGCAGTTGGAGTGGGTGACGGAGCCCGGCTCCCGTAGGAGTCTGGGTGGCACTTCCCAGCAGTTGGAGTTATGGATGGAGCCCGACTCCCGTAGGAGTCCGGGCGGAGTCTGCCTGCAGCTGGCGAGATCAGGCTCCCGTAGGAGTCCGGTCAGAGTCTACTTGCAATTAAAGTCAGGGGTGAAGTCTGGCTCTCGTAGGAGTCCGGACGAAGCTTACCAGTGGTTGAAGTTGGTGATGGAGCCCAGCTCCCGTGGGAGTCCGGGCGGCGCTTACCAGCAGTTGGAGTGGGTGACAGAGCCTGACTCCCGTAGGAGTCCGAGCGGAGTCTTCCTACAATTAAAGTCAGGGGTGAAGTCCAGCTCCCGTAGGAGTCCGGACGAAGCTTACCAGTGGTTGAAGTTGGTGACGGCGCCCGACTCCCATGGGAGTCCGGGCGGTGCTTACCAGTAGTTGGAGTGGGTGACGGAGCCCGGCTCCCGTAGGAGTCCGAGCGGAGTCTTCCTTGCGGTTGAAGTTGGGGACGGAGCTCGGCTCCCGTAGGAGTCCGGGCGGAGTCTTCCTTGCGGTTGAAGTTGTGGATGGAGCCCGGCTCCCGTAGGAGTCCGGGCGGAGTCTGCTTGCAGCAGCGGTTGAAGTTGGTGATGGAGTCTGGCTCCCGTAGGAGTCCGGGCGGCGCTTACCAGCAGTTGGAGTTGGTGACGGAGCCCGGCTCCCATAGGAGTCCGGGCAGAGTCTGCTTGCAGTCGGAGTTGTGGGCGGAGCCCGGCTCCCGTAGGAGTCCGGACAGAGTCTGCCTGCAGCAGCAGTTGAAGTTGGTGACGGAGCCCGGCTCCCGTAGGAGTCTGGGCGGAGTTCGCTTGCAGTCAGAGTTATGGGCGGAGCCCGGCTCCCGTAGGAGTCCGGGTGGAGTCTGCCAGCAGTTGGAGTTGTGGACGAAGCCCGGCTCCCGTAGGAGTCCGGGAGGAGTCTGCCTGCAACTGGCGAGATCAGGCTCCCGTAGGAGTCCGGCCAGAGTCTACCTGCAATTAAAGTTTGGGGCGAAGTCCGGCTCCCGTAGGAGTCCGGACGAAGCTTACCAGCAGTTGAAGTTGGTGACGGAGCCCGGCTCCCGTCGGAGTCCGGGTGGAGTCTGCTTGCAATCGGAGTTGTGGGCAGAGCCCGGCTCCCGTAGGAGTCCGGGCGGAGTTTGCCAGCAGTTGGAGTTGTGGGTGGAGCCTGGCTCTCGTAGGAGTCCGGGCGGTGTCCGCCTATAGCTGGCGAGATCAGGCTCCCGTAGGAGTCCGGCCAGAGTCTACCTGCAATTAAAGTCAGGGGCAAAGTCCGGCTCCCGTAGGAGTCCGGACGAAGCTTACCAGCAGTTGAGGTTGGTGATGGAGCCCGGCTCCCGTAGGAGTTCGGGCGGAGTCCGCTTGCAGTCAGAGTTATGGGCGGAGCCCGGCTCCCGTAGGAGTCCGGGCGGGGTCTGCCAGCAGTTGGAGTTGGGGACGGAGCCCGGCTGCCGTAGGAGTCCGGGCGGAGTCTTCCTTGCGGTTGAAGTTATGGATGGAGCCCGGCTCCCATAGTAGTCCGGGCAAAGTCTGCCTGCAGCAGCGGTTAAAGTTGGTGACGGAGCCCGACTCCCGTAGGAGTCCGGGTGGAGTCTTCCTTGCGGTTGAAGTTATGGATGGAGCCCGACTCCCGTATTAGTCCGGACGGAGTCTGCCTACAGCAGCGGTTGAAGTTGGTGACGGAGCCCGGCTCCTGTAGAAGTCCGGGCGGAGTTTACCAGCAGTTGGAGTGGGTGACGGAGCCCGACTCCCGTCAGAGTTCGGGCGGAGTCTTCCTTGCGGTTGAAGTTGTGGGTGGAGTCCGGCTCCCGTAGGAGTCCGGACGAGGTCTGCCTGTAGCCGGAGTCGGGGAAGACTCGTGAGGATTAATCTCGTTGAGAACTTCGGCTGAGGGTATTTTATACCCAACAGGTCCAATTAGACTAATTTAAACCCAACATAATTAGGCTTAATTAGGCTCAATAAAATTCTAATCAAATCAGAAATTGACTAAGCCCAACCCTTGATCAAATCAGGGACCAAACCATCTCGACGATTAGGTCAACTCTTAACCTAATCGGGTCAAACCCAACTTAATCCAATTCAATTGGACTTGATCCAAAAATAATTACTCAATTAAATTGAGTTAATTAGTGATCAAATTACTAATTAAATCTCTCATAAATACTGAGTCAAAATCCAATGGGCAATCGGGCATCAGAATTCATCGATATGTAACCCTGATCGAAAAGTCCCAACCAGTGGGACTCTTGACCCTGGTACCCATAATGTGTGGAACTCGTGATCAGAGAATCCTAATTCTCGATCACTGAGTCTCAAACATGTAGGATTCTACATCAGCTATCAGACCAGATAGGAACTTCTAATGTGTGTGACCCCGCAGGTTCGAACCTAAGTCGGTAGCACAGGAACCAATTCCTGTACTAATCGAAGTGACCATCTAGCAAGGGTATCCGATGTTTGGATAGATCGAAGAGTTGTAATCATAACACTCAGAACCTACATAAATATGGTTACTATATAATTCATCCTTTTGACCCCTATGTTTAGGATGACTCAGGGTTAAACTGTCAACCCTGATCAGATCATCCGAATTGTGCTCAACTCAAACAGTCCTGTGACTCCTCACAAGGACTACCCTGGCCAAGGTTTTGCTAAATTAAAACATGACTGTACACAGCTCCTAAACTGGAGTGGTCAATCCCATCTTGACACACGCACTGACAAGTCAAGTACTTGACTACACCCAGCAGCCTTCCGTCACTGAATTAAAAATTCAGATAGTCCAGTGCCTAAGTGTAATGAGTTGCTTGCAAGTCACTGTGACGGTCTCAGGTCGGAGGGATATTTATTCCCATATTCCATCGGAGTAAATCTTGACAGCAGAAACAGCTCCGGAGTCGGTCATGTTCAGTACAGATGTACCCTTACATCTCACCTGTATGCCATATCAGTGTCTCCACAATCATTAGTTAAGAGGACAACCAACCTATATGGCACACAACGACCTATGCTTGATAAATGTTGTCGTCCTTAGTAACAACGTATCATTTGATCGCAAACAGATTTAAGGACTAAACGACAAATCCTCCTTTGTCGAGTCTAAATAGTCCTAAGGACTTCACCACAACATAGGAGTTCATTAGAAGATGAAACATTTTGTGATGAAAAAAATACCAAAATAATTTTTATTAATTCATAATTCATGTACAAATATAAAAAATGAGCACAACCGTCAACAGGCTGACGATTGGCTTTGGGACACTATTCCCAATATAGACACCATACTAAAATAATTTAGTATGGAGAATTTCAGGAAAGGCTATCTTCCGATAGATCATGAAATTTTTCTCTCAAAAAGAAATTGTCCGACAACTCCTCAAGAGAGAGAGCATATGACTAGAATTCTATATGCTTCGGTAGTGGGTTCTATAATGTATGCCATAACATATACAAGATCAGACGTATCATACTCATTAGGGGTAGTGAGTAGATACCAGTTGTTGGGATTTAATGGTTTCATGCATGCAAAATTTTCAAAATGTGTACGCAGTATAAATTTTAAAAATTTAAATTAAATCTAATTTAATCTAAGTATGCATAAGATCAAATTTTAAAACTATACAACAGGATCTACATATGTGAGATAGAATTCAGATATAGAAATCAAATAGAGAAAAATAATTAGAAAAAAATTAATCTTCATACCTTGGCTCGGGTCAATCTACACCATGAACTGATGATCATGGATGTCTTCTGAAGATCCCTTGAGACCGTACAAGTATCCGACCTCAATGGGTATCCACACGAGACTTCAATCTGATCAAAAACTTCTTAATCTTACCAGAGTGCTAGCTCCCTTGCAAAGATCACATCTTGACGGTTGAAAAATTTTCTTTTCTCTCAAGACACTTTTAGAGAAGAAGAAGAAAATAGAAGGATAATGATCTCTACGCTAGAGATCATGAGAAGAACACTTCCTTCTCTTTTCTTCCTAAAACTCATGCACCAAATCACTATGCTAGAGATGTAAAATTTTTTGTCCAACTTTCAGACAAAGAGAAGAGAAAAATTCATGTCCAAACAAGGACAAAAGAGATGGGAGAGATGGCCCTAACAACCAACCTTTGGTTGTTGGTAAGAAAGAAAGGGTAGTGCAACAAACCTCACGCCATCCCTTCATGCCGCACCTCTCTTCTCCCTTGAATTTTTCATGCACACCTTCTCCTCCTTTTTGGTGTCCAAAACTGATCCATATCAGCCCTTAGTTGCCACCCCATATGGTGCTCGGTTTAAATAGTAATTGGAGATAGAGTTTAGATAGAAGACAAGAGTCCAAACTCCCTTGGACTCTAGGATTATTCATGCCACCCACCCTTTCTTCTTTTGTGCCCACCCATCTCATGAAGAGAAGAGATTTAAGTGAACTTCTTACATGCTAAAAAGGTCTCCGTCATGGAGAGAAATAGGCATGAAAAGTTGTCACAAAAACAAGTGGGCATGGGACTAGTTGGCGCATGAGAGGAGGGAGAGTCCAAACCACATGGGACTCCTCTTTAGGTGGCTGATTTAAATCAAATAAAATTTTAATCAATTCTAATCATATTAAAAATTGATTAGATTCAAATAGATTGAAGTCCTAATCTGATTAGAAGCCCAAACTATTTAGATTAAAATCTAATCCAATTAGGAATTAGAAGTCACCTAATTAGAGGAGTCCTAGTCCTTTTGGACTCTTTCTTGGTGCTTGAGTCAAACTCAATTTAATCCTAATCTAATTAGAATTTAGTGCCCCCATGAAGAGGAGAACTCCAAGTCCAAATAGGAACCCAAACACTCTTTGTTAGATCCAAATCTGATTAGGAATTAAGTCAAACCTAAATCCTAATCAAACAAGGAATTATCCTCCCATGCAATTAGGTTATCTCATAACCCAATTAGGCTTGATCAAAACAAACCCATGCCAAGTCAAATTGAATCTAATTCAATTAGACTTAATGCAAGCCTCATTGCTCAATCAAATTGACCCAATTAACAATCCAATTGCTAATTAATCCTACTATAACTCACTAACTCTTTAGCTAGTTAATTGCATCTTTTGTTGGATTTTCTATGTCGGGGCATGCGTGTATGTTTTAAATTTTTTTTTCTAAATATTATAGCAGAATAGAAGATTAAAATACCTTTTAATTTACATCATGTATGTATAAAATATAAATCATTAGGATCTACTTCACATGCTGAAATTGAACATATGCTGAAATTGAATATGTGATCGAGTACATACCTGTTTCATAATTTCTTTCTTCAAATCTAGATCTAAAAGAGAAGAAGCTCTCTCTTAACCATGCAAGTGTCTGGCCTCAATGGATATCCACTCAGGATCAGCCTAGAACTGAAAGAAAAACCGCCTTTTTCCTTGTAGGATCTTCCAAATCTAATGAGATCTAGGATCGAATATTTTTTAAAAAAAATTATTCTACTTTATTTCAGATCTAAGGTCTATTAGATTTGATTCTTATTATCTGATATTTAATCTAAAATTAAATCTAAAAATATTAGGGATAGAGAAATACCTCTAGGGTAACTAGATTACCCTGTAGATGATCGCAGCAATGCTCGAGGTTCTAAAATAGCCATGCAGTCACCTGGCCTCTACCGATATCCACTCAAGCAAGATCTGGATCATCTTCTCCTTGCGAATCTCTGCTCCAAAAATTAGATCTGGATTTGATCTGGATAATCTTCAAAAGATCTTCTGAAGCTGGAGCAGCAGCTTCTCGACAAATCCCTGCAGCCTTTTGATCAGGGAGCCACCATGCCTTGGATAAGCACCAGATGGACGTCCAACTTCTTGGACGTGAAGAGGGGAGAGAGAAGACCAGAGGGGATATGGAGAAGTGGAGGGATATTAAGCTTTTGCTAGGGATTGAGTAGATTCTTTTACCCCTAGGCGCAGACAGGGTTTAAATAGACCCTGCTGCGCCATGCAGTGCCACATCATTCGATCAATCAAAAAATTTTAATTAATTTTGAAAAAATTCTGATTGGTGGAGTGATGTTATCTAATAATATCAGATAAGAACCCCACCAAACCCTCCTACTGTTGGCGCCAACACTGGATAAACACAGTGAGATTGGCACCCAACAGTTTTAATTGATCAAGGCATAGAGTCCTCATCTCATGGGACTCTATCCTTATCCACTTGGGGTGCACGCTCAATCTGATCTTGGCACCCACTTTGAGACCTAATTTAGCAGGTGGACACTCCACAAAAACTCTCCAATGACCTCTTGCCAAGTGGCCTTCAGTTTAAGATCCATAAGTCAATGTTTGACCGATGTCCTAAAATGAAAATGGCAGGTGACAAGAATTAGCAGGTGTTGTCTTAAATTCATCTCATGAATTAAAATAAGACTTTTCTAAGCTGGACTAGCTCCAGTCAGACTAAGAGAAATCTTCTCAAGATTCTCTGAGTGAGTCAAATAACATTTGGCTCAATCCAGATGAAAAAGATTGCACGAGGAGAAAGTTAGGCTCAATCGTGTGCTAGCACGATTTTCTTGAACCTAATTGGATTTAATCCAAATCAATCAAACTAGGCTAGCTTGATTGATGACATCCAGACCCTAACTCTTGTTTGTGTGACCCAGTTAGGTTCATTTTTGTATGGTAATGAGGAATGTCATGATCTCATCATCGACATCATCGGAACTCCTTTCGATGGACCAAAACTCTTCTGATTCAGACAATTAGAATGATCGATCATCAAGATCATTCTAATTGCTCTCAAAATTCATCAGTGACACCTAGCAGTATATGGTGGCAACCTATCAAAAATGAAGATGAACCTCTCGGTGCAGCTACCTGTGTGATTGAGTTCCTCTATCATGAGTCCTGACTGAATTAGGATTAAGATGAACTCGTCAAACTCGACATCAGTCATATGAATCAATCGATCAATCCGAGTTCGATGTGAAATCCCAATGGAAAACTCTTTTCCATTATTTCACTTTGCCATGGCCATGGGCTTAAGGACTTGATCTTTCGATCATCATAGGACTACTCCTCTCATCTACCGAGGTTGATAGATCCCATCTTGGTACAATCTGGTTCCTACAATGAATATGCTACATTCAACATACACCTCAGGGTTTTGAATGGCTAAAAGATCGAGTTATGGTATAGTCAAACTATAACACACTTAAGGTGAACTATCGATGTACCTCAAGTCAAAGAACTAGACACACAGCTGCAGCATCGAGCTAGTCATCGATGAGAAGGTAGACTTCCTTATGACTGCTCGAGGTGGTCACGCTCAGTACTCTCGTTCTCAATGAATATCTGTACTCTCACTCTGGTGTCTCCAAACCATAGACTCAAGACTCATCTACTCTAAGGAAGCTATCGTACACCAACCTTCTAGATCGATCACCATCCTCATGATGATCCTATGGTTAGGAGCTGTTTATGAGTTAGTTATGTAAATTCATGTCTTAAATTTTCAACTCTTGAAAATATGAATTAACATTCCTACTAACTCAAAGGATGTATCACAGACATAATGTACATAATGTGATAGTAGAATAACCCTTTTATTCATTTATAGTCAAAATTATAAATTTGCCCTTACATTTGTACAGGAATGTGTCAGCCAATCTGGCATCTAGGGCACACATCTAACAAACTCCCACTTGACCTAATGCCAATTGGCTACTTATCTAAGTCCCATCTTCTCAAGGTGGGCTTCAATCTTCTGCTGGCCTAATGGCTTTGTCAGTGGGTCTGCCACATTGTCTGTGGAGTCGACTCTCTTAACCTCGATATAACTCTTTTCGAGGTAATCATGGATCAGATGGAATCGCCGCTCGATATGCTTGGACTTCTGGTGAGACCTTGGCTCCTTAGCTAGGGCTATGGCGCCATTATTGTCACAGTAAAGAGGGATGGCATCCGATGACATCACTCCAAGCTCTATGGCAAACTTCTTATACCAGAATACCTCCTTCACAGCTTCTGATGCAGTAATATACTCTGCCTCCATGGTGGAATCAGTAATCACCATCTGCTTGAAACTCTTCCAGCTAACTGCACCACCATTGTAAATGAACAGACTTTGAGATGTCGACTTTCGATCATCTATATCAGACATAAAGTCTGAGTCTGTAAATCCCTGAACCTGGAGTTCTCCATTCCCAAAGACTAGAAACATATCCTTAGTCCTTCTCAAGTACTTAAGGATACATTTCACAGAAGTCCAGTGCTCTTCACCAGGATTCGACTGATATCTGCTTGTGACACTCACAGCATGGGCTATATCAGGTCATGTAAATAGCATGGCATATATGAGGCTTCCTATTGCCGAAGCATAAGGGATCTTGCTCATGCGTTCAATCTCCTCAGGTGTGCTAGGGCACATCTTCTTGGAGAGATGAATGCCATGTCTAAAAGGTACTAAACCTCTTTTGGAGTTTTCCATGCTAAACCTTTTTAGCATCTCCTCTTTGTACATCTTCTGTGAAAGTCCTAGCATCCTATTTGGTCTATCTCTATAGACCTTAATACCCAGTATAAAGGATGCTTCTCCTAGATCTTTCATAAGGAACTCCTTGGACAACCATATTTTGACTGAGATCAATATGAAAATATCATTTTCAATTAGGAGGATGTTATCAACGTACAGTATGAGGAAGACATTGCGCTCCTACTGACCTTCTTGAATACACATGGTTCCTCCTCGTTCTTGATGAAACCAAACATTTTGATCACATCATTGAAATGAGTATTCCAGCTTCGAGATGCTTGCTTAAGTCTATAAATAGATCTTTACAGCTTGCAGACCTTGTGATCATCATCACTGAAAGTGAAACCAAGCAGCTGCTCCATATAGATATCATCCTAAAGATATCCATTTAAGAACGCCGTTTTCACGTCCATCTGCCATATTTCATAATCGAAATAGGTTGCAACAGCAAGCAATGTACGGATGGATTTTAGCATGGCTATGGGTGAGAAGGTATCCTGATAGTCAATGCCTTCGCGCTGACTATAACTTTTCGCTACGAGCCTAACCTTGAATGTCTCTATATTTCCATCTGCACCTATCTTTCTCTTGAAGATCCATTTACACCTAATAGGTATAATACCTTCAGGTGGATCTACTAAGGTCCAGACTTGGTTTGAGTGCATCGAGTCAATTTTTGATCTCATTGCCTCTAATCATTTCTCAGAGTTGATATCTGATATCACCTCGTCATAGGTCTTGGGGTCATCACCATGAGCCCCATTTCCCGTGAGAAATATTTTCTCTACTTCTTCTTGTATAGTACCTAAGTACCTTTCAGGAGGACAGAAAATCCTAGTCGATCTATGAGGTGGAAGAGGTTGTGTTAGGACTGGTTCTAATTGATTTGGTTCCTCAGGTTCCTTAGCTCGTTGCTTTTGGGAGACATTCTCCTTGAGCTTAATTATTCTTCTGATGCCACTATCTTGAATAAACTATTTTTCAAGAAAAAAAGTATGTTGATTCACAATCACATTGTGATCTTTTGGAATATAGAAATAGTATCCTAATGACTCTTTAAGATATCCTATGAACCGAGCTCTAAAAGACCTGAACTCTAACTTGTCTGCCTGCTGTTTCTTGACATGAGCCAGACAATCCAAAATTCTGAGATGACTTAGACTTGACTTCTTACCATGCCATATCTCATACGGTGTGGTAGGAACGATTTTAGAGGAAACCCTATTCAATACATATATTGCTGTCATGAGACAATGTCTCCAAAGAAACTCAGGGAGGTCCGTGAAGCTTATCATAGAACGGACCATATCTAATAGGGTCCGATTCCTCCATTCTGAAACCCCGTTGAGTTATGGCGTTCTAGATAGAGTCCATTGAGAGACTATGCCATTGTCCTTAAGATAGTCTAAAAACTTTCAACTAAGGTATTCGCCTCCTCGATCTGATTGAAGAACCTTAATGGGCTTTCTTGTTTATTTTTCTACCTCATGCCTGAATTCTTTGAACTTTTCAAAGGCTTCAGACTTGTGTTTCATTAGAAACACTGTTGTCCATCTATGTAACCCAAGAGGGGGGGTGAATTGAGTTTTTAAAAATTTAAACTTAGCCTACAACTTATGAAGAATATTTAACAATAGCAAGATAAGTAAGGAGAGTGTAATTGATGCACGGGTAATGGTTGGATGCAAGAATTCAAGAGAATAAAGAAGTTTAGAAGGAGGGCAATTAAGCACAACACAAACAAGAGGATTTATAGTGGTTCGGTGCCAACTTTGTACCTACATCCACTCCCGAAGCTCCTACTTGAGAATTCCAATCCACTAAATTGTATTTGACCTGAATACACTCGTCGGAACCTCTGACTCTAGCTATCCCAAGCTATACCACTTATTTTTTGGGTACAAGCCAATCCAATACAATCCGATTCAAAGTTCAGATCAACCTTCCCATATTTTGGAACCCTTCCAAAACAAAAATAATGACTCAAAAAAGGTATTACAATTAACAGCACAAAAATACAAAAGAAGCTCCTTTAATAAGCGAATAAAGCATTAAATACACTTTACATAATTTGAAGAAAGCTCTTTCTGATTTTTTCAAGGTAGTTAAAGACTTGAATGAGCACTTGAGGAGTTGGTGAACTTGAATTAAAAGCTTCTTGAACGCTTTAAGTGGCCTCTTGCTTAGGGTTGAAAAGAATGCTTGAAGAAGCTTTTTCAAAATTTTTCTTCTATTCTTCTCTTTTTTTTTTTGATTCCCTCCTTTAAGTCCCTTTATATACTTTCAAAAAATGATGGAGAGCAATCTGGGCTAAAATAGAGCCGTTAGAGCACATTAAATGAGCATTAAATACAATTGAGACAGGTTAAAAACTAGCCATTGCGAAACTTTTCCGTCACAGGGGTCGACTCATAGGGTCGACTCATGCTCATGGGTCGACTCATAGGGTCGACCTCTGTGGAACAGAACAGAAAATGACTGTTCTGTAATTTTGGCCTGCGAAGCAGCAGAGGTCAACTCATAGGGTCGACTCATGCCAAGGGGTCGACCCATGGGGTCGACTCACAGAGAGTGCCGGCCAAAATTTTAGCGTGCCGTTCAGCCCTTTAAGCCATGAGTCGACTCATGGGGTCGACTCAAAAATAAAAATTTGATTTTTTTATAAAATACACTTCCAAAAATATTAAAATTTCCTTCAATAGATTGTACGTCTTCAGTTCTTGCTCTTGTGGCTTCTGAATCAGGTCTTGACAAAATTATGATTTTACCCCTGACATGCAATAAGTCTTTTTCTGAGCCAAGATCATTAGTAATTCCCTCAAATACTTTGTAATCATCAAAATCAATTCAAGGAGCAACAATCTTCTCCTTTTTGATGATGACAAAATACTTGAGCAAAAGCATATAGAAAGCATTGAACATGAATTTTAAATTTATGAAGATACATCACTTAGATATTATAGCCAAGTATTGTAATGAAATACATCATAAGCAGTTTGAAGATAAATTTAAAATTTGCTTATAAGTTCATTTGATATAATAATTTACTTAATGTTCAATCTTTATTGCTCTTATTGCTCAACCTCAATCTCGATGCTCTACTCCCCCTTTTTGACAGCATCAATTGAGATTCTTTACTTTCCCCTTTTTTTGAATATATTTTCTCTATTCCTTCCTTTTGATGGGATCAATTTTACATTTTTAGCTTCCTTCTTTATTGCTTATTGTTTTACTCCCCCTCAATATAGCAATTGAAAAAAAAGAAAAAAATATATCAATTTGCTCATTGAAAAGATATTGCTATTCAAATATTTCAGAATTTAAAAGTAACTCCATTTGATCAGAGATATTCATTGAAAGTTAAAGTATATTATCCAAAGGATGAGTGAATACAAAGATGTTTCAATACATAAGTGTTGACTTAGAGTACAAAAGACATGAATAGAAATGATCCAAGAGTCAATCAGTCAACATTGCATTACATGGCCTACAAGATAGATCCTAGACAAAAACTAAAGAAAAGACAGACTGCACTGCATCTAATAGATATCATGACTGGATGGATCAGAGTCTGATGAATCAGAGATGGGGTGAGGAGATGAAGGATCATGTCCACGAGCTCGACCTCAACTGCGTCTGCCTCTGCCACGGGTAGAGGTGCCAGCACGAGTGGATGGGTGAGAAGATCCTGAAGGCTGAGAAGCAAAAGACTGAGCTACAAGAGAGAGTTTGATGGTGTCCAAAAAGTTCAAAGCTCTCGAAACAGATTGTAGCAGTGTAGTGAACTGAGTGGAAGCATGCTCACTAGAATCCCTGATCTCTCTCTTCAAAAGGTCAAAATCACTCTCTAAGACTCCTCGCAATCTGGCTACCTCCGCAGATAGGTCTGAGACCTCAGTGATGTCCTCATGTGGCTGTGGATGGGCTAGAGCTAGCATTTGCCTTTGCAAGTCAAATATTCTGTCAGTCAGTCTCACTATACAACCCTCAAGCTGCTCGATGCATACTGACTAATCAGAAATCATCTGGAACACAATGGAGATGTGGGGGATCAGTGTCTGATCAGATACATCATGAGATGTCGATCCCTGAGCAAAAGCTAAAGTACCCAACTGATGTGAGAGTATGGAGGCTACATGCTGAGATATCATCTCTATCTGATCATCAGCCAATCTGATCTCTGAAGGATGTGCTCTGCTGTCCGACTGCTGAACTGAAGTGTGCCTCCTCGCAGACTCTGATGGCCCAGCCTCATGGTCAGAAACAAACTGAATATCTGGAGATACAGCCTTGTGATCATGGAGAGGTGATGATGGTCCTTCCTCCTCTACTCTGTCCTCAGCTCTCTCTTCCACACCTTTTGTCCAACCACCATCAGTCTTGGAAAATCCCATGCGGTGCAGAGTATGGCAGTTGATAGTGTCAGAGTGAGATAGCCTAGCTACTGCCTCCCCCTCAAAGCTAACTCCAAACCTCCTAAATACTAAAGTGAGAGCCATACCGAAAGGCAAATGTGCCTTGGACCTATTCAAGGTCTCTCTCATAGCCTCAATCATCAATGCTGGGAGGTTCAGGGGGGTTTGAGTAATAATATGATACATAATGCAGATGTCCCAACCAGAGAGGAGATCATGTCTACCACTTCTAAGAAAAAATAACTTAGTTACCATTTGGTGGAGCAGCCTCATCTCAATGGAAAGAATCTTAGCCTCTAATTTGTTTAGGCTTCCAGTGAAGGTTCTTCCTAGAATAGCATTTATTCCCTCCTCCTTAACTGAGAGTTCCATATTTGTGTATCCCTCATAGGGTAAATGAAGAATTTTCCTCAAGAGCATAGGATCTAAGATAATTTCTATACCCTTTACCATGGATTTTACTGTTTCATTACTGTTGGTGCAGAAATCCGCTTGCACCGGAGAAGCTGGCCAGAAGTGGATCCGTTGAGCGCTCCTTTAAGAACAAGGGTACTGCGAAGATGCCCCCCTTCCTCTAGCGCCAATCCTGTTGGTGCAGAAATCCGCTTGCGTCGAAGAAGCTGGAGTCGGGGAAGTCGCGGTCGCCGCCGGGACCTGCAAGGGAAGTCTAAACCGGAGGTGGGGTTGCTCCGGCAAGACCCTCCGACGCTCAAGTCAGTTCTTTGCCTCAATAAGAATTGAGCGCTCGAACGGAGAATTTAGCAGAGTTTTGAGATAAGAAATGAGCTTAGAGAATAACGTATCTAGGTCCTCCTTTTTATAGGCGGAGGAGGTAACGAATTGATGGCGATGTTTGTAACCGCCTGGTAGTGGGCTGCCCAGGGTCAGGCGGAATTTGCTGTGAAGAGTAGTGGAGTAGACCCGTGGCCATCACTGGGGCATGCCACGTGGAATCTGCCGCGGGAAGTGGGGCGGCGTTTGCTGTCACGTCTTGCCAGCGGATGGGAGAATCGTGCGGTATCCGTTGCAGGAGGAGGAGCAGGATCGTGGCCGTTTATCGTGGCCCGTCAGGTAGTAATGGAGCCGTGTGGGATCTGTCGTAGGGAGTGGAGCAGTGTTGCGACCGTTACTGCGGCCTATCAGGGGGTGATGGGGCTGCGCGGAATCCGCCACAGGAAGTGGAGCAGGATCGTGGCCGTGATTGTGGCCTGGGAGTGCAGATCTGCTGGCTGAAGTTTGACAGCGGTCAGAGTCCGGACAGGGGCTTACCAGCGGTTGGAGTTGAGGACGGAGCCCGGCTCCCGTAGGAGTCCGGGCGGAGTCCGCTTGCGGTTGACGTTGTTGGCAGAGTACGGCTCCCGTAGGAGTCCGGACGGAGTCTGCTTGCAGCTGTCGGAGTTGAGGACGAAGCCCGGCTCTCGTAGGAGTCCGGGTGGAGTCTCTCTGCAATTAAAGTCAAAGGAGAGGTCCGGCTCCCGTAGGAGTCCGGATAGGGGCTTACCAGCGGTTGGAGTTGAGGACGGAGCCCGGCTCCCGTAGGAGTCCGGGTGGAGTTCACTTGCGGTTGACGTTGTTGGCGGAGTCCGACTCCCGTAGGAGTCCGGACGCAGTCTGTCTGCAGCCGTTGGAGTCGAGGATGAAGCCCGGCTCTCGTAGGAGTCCGGGTGGAGTCTCTCTGCAATTAAAGTCAAAGGAGAGGTCCGGCTCCCGTAGGAGTCCAGACAGGGGCTTACCAGCGGTTGGAGTTGAGGACGGAGCTCGACTCCTGTAGGAGTCCGGGCGGAGTTCACTTGCGGTTGACGTTGTTGGCGGAGTCCGGCTCCCATAGGAGTCCGGACACAGTCTGTCTGCAGCCGTTGGAGTCGAGGATGAAGCCCGGCTCCCGTAAGAGTCCGGGCAGAGTCTTCTTTTAAGGTCGGCCTTGTTGGTGGAGTCGTTGATTCTGTTGAGGACTTCGACTGGGGGTATTTTATACCCAACAATTACTGTATCCCAAATTCAGATAAAATTCTCTAACAAGATTCACATAGGTATTTTCTTTTAGGGAGCAGTAGAATTTCCAACCTTGGTCCTTAATTTTTGATCCGATAGAGAATCCTTCCTTTTCAAAAAATCTGAAATCAATATTTTTGCCAGTCTCTACCTTCCTATCGGAAAGGGATACCTTACTGGGGCTGATTGGAGATTGAGTTGTAGCTGGAGTAGATGCAGGAGCAGGGATTGAAGCAGAAGTGGTCTCGGTTGCTTGTCTCTTCCGCCGCACACTTTCTTCCAACCCGCGAACTGATTTCCTCCTCTATGGAAGCTTCATCTTCGAAGCTATTTGCACAAGCAGAGCTAGCAAGGAACTTAGGAGAGCAAATGTGGGAAGAGATAAAGGGTTTTTAAGGGAAGGATAAGGATTTTGGAGAAGAGGAGTGCCGATTTGGAGAAGAAGGGTAGAGTCTAGGGTAAGATCGACTCGCTCCAAATAGAGAAGGAGAAAAGGGAGGAGCTTGGTTCCAAGAGGGCGATTTAGAAGGTGAGAGATGGTGGGAGAAAAGTTTTGGGAAAAAACTTGGATTTGAGGAAGAAGAGAGGGAGTCTTTTGGCTTGGTGGAAGGAAGAAGACGAAGAGTGGGGTCGGCTCAAGGGAGGTTTTCCAACAAAAAGAAAGCACCCGAAGGATTTAGTCAATATTACAAGTTTACCCTAGGGTCGACCCTGGGGGTTGACTCATGGCACAGAGAAATTCAGAAAAATGATGAAACAGTTTCAAAAAAAAAAATTGAAATATTAGGAGAAGGATGTTTACCCAAAAATTGATCATGAGAATATTTATTTTGGGCTTTTGAGCTCTAAAGAAAAGATGAGAATTAAGCTAAAAGAATTTTTGGCATTGATATCTTGGAATCAGAGAGACACCTAAGCAGATGGATCAAGGATTCCTAGTTCTCTCCTAATTTCACAAAATCTATCTTCACTTAAGGCCTTGGTAAAGATGTCAGCTAATTATTTTTTAGTGCAAACATAGTCAAGAATTATGTCTTTATTTTGGACATATTCTCTTATGAAATGATGCCTGATTTCAATATGTTTTGACCTAGAATGTTGAATTAGATTTTTAGTGAGATTTATAGCACTAGTGTTATCACATCTTATGGGAGTTTCATTAAGTTTGATACCAAAATCTTCGAGTTGTTGCTTAATCCATAAGATTTGAGCACAACAACTTCTGGCTGCAATGTATTCAGCCTTGGCTGTAGACAGAGCTATCGAATTTTGCTTCTTGCTAAACAAAGAGATTAGGTTAACTCCAAGAAATTGGCAAGTTTCACTAGTACTTTTTCTATCTAATTTATATCCAGCAAAATCGATATCAGAATATCCTATTAAGTCAATTAATGAGTTCTTAGAATATCATAATCCTAGAGTTTGTGTACTATTTAAATATCTAAAGATTCTTTTAACTGCATTCAAGTGTGATTCTTTTGGATTTGATTGAAAATGAGCACATAGGCAAATACTAAATATAATATCAGGTCTACTAGCAGTTAAATATAACAGAGAACCAATCATGCCTCTATAAAATTTTAAGTCTACACTTTTACCTTCTTCGTCTTTGTCAAGCTTACATGATGGGCTCATGGGTGTGCCAATTGCTTTGGAGTCTCCATTCCAAATCTTTTGAGTAATTCTCTTGTATACTTGGTTTGGGTGATGGAGATTCCTTCCTTCGTTTGTTTGATTTGAAGTTCGAGGAAGAATGTGAGTTCTCCCATCATGCTCATCTCGAACTCCCCCTGCATGAGCTTTGCAAAATCATGACAAAGAGTTTCATTAGTAGATCCAAAAATAATGTCATCAACATATATTTGTATAACTAATATATCATCTTGATTTCTTTTAATGAAAAGAGTTGTGTCTACATTTTTTTTTAAAAAATCATTATTAAGTAAAAATTTGCTTAGCCTTTCATACCAAGCCCTGGGTGCTTGTTTCAAACCATATAGAGCTTTATTTAATTTAAAAACATGATTAGAAAAAGCATGATTTTCAAAATCTGGGGGTTGTTCTACATAAACTTCTTCAGTGATATATCTATTCAAAAAGGTACTTTTGACATCCATTTGGAATAATTTAAATTTTATAAAGCAAGCATAAGCAAGTAGAAGTCTAATTGCCTCTAATCTAGCAACAGGTGCAAAAGTCTCATCAAAATCAATTCCTTCTTCTTGATTATAACCTTTTGCAACTAGTCTTGCTTTATTTCTTATCACATTTCTATGTTCATCCAATTTATTCCTATATACCCATTTTATGCCAATTATTGAGTAGTTTTTAGGTCTTGATACTAAGATCCATACATTATTTCTTTCAAATTGATTAAGTTCTTCTTGCATTGCATTAATTAAATTATCTTTTTCAGCTTCGTCTATAGTTTTAGGTTCAAGATGAGAGACAAAAGCAAAATGATTGAGTGCATCTTTAAGTGAGGAACGAGTTCTTACACCATGTGTAGGATCACCAATGATTAGTTCTTTGGGGTGATTGTGATCATACCTCCATTCCTTGGGTAGATTATTTGTACCTTGAGGTTGTTCTTCTCATTCTTAACCTTCCTCATTTTGTTTGTCTTTAAGTTCTTCATCATCTTGAATTGTTGAATCTTTTAGATTGATCTCCTTTATTCCTTCTATAAGAGGATCTGCATCATCAAAACCTTCATTCTTCCTTGAAGGAAGATTGTTAGTTTCATCAAAGACAGCATGTATTGACTCCTCTACTACTAAGGTTCTTTTGTTGAAAACTCTAAAGGCTTTGCTAGAAGAAGAGTAACCAAGAAAAATTGCTTCATCAGATTTTACATCAAAATTTTCTAGTCTTTCTTTACCATTGTTTAAAATAAAATATCGGTAACCAAAAATATGAAAATATGCAATGTTTGATTTTCTACCTTTCCAAAGCTCATAGAGAATTTTCTTTAAAATTTGTCTAATTAAAGCATGATTCAATATGTAATATGCTGTGTTAATAGCTTCCGCCCAAAAGTATCTTGGAAGGTTGCTTTCACATAGCATGGTACGGGCCATTTCTTCAAGGATTCTATTTTTTCTTTCTACTACTCCATTTTGTTAGGGTGTCTTGGATGCCGAAAAGTTGTATCCTATTCCTTTTTCATCACAAAACTTTTTAAAATCTTAATTTTCAAATTCGGTTCCATGATCATTTCGAATATTTTGAATTGAAAAACCTTTCTCGTTTGTGACTTTTTGATAAAATTTAGAGAAAACTTGAAAAGTTTCATCCTTGTGTGACAAAAAAAAACCATTAAAATGAGAAAAGTCATCAATAATTATAAAACCATATCATTTTTCTCCTAGACTAGTAGTTCTAGTAGGTCCAAATAAATCCATATGCAATAATTCTAATGGCCTAGTAGTTGAAATAATATTTTTAGATTTGAATGAAATTCTTGTTTGTTTACCTAGTTGGCATGCATCATAAATTCTATCCTTTTCAAAGTTTAATTTGGGTAAACCAATAACTAATTCTTTCTTAATGAGTTTTGAAAGTGAATGCATGCTAATATGTGCAAGCCTACGATGCCAAAGCCAACTAGTCTCATTAATCTTTGGTATTTGAGGATACTAGGCATTACATGTTTATTTTGGATAGATCATTCAAATCTACCATATAAACATTGCCATATCTATGCCCAACAAATTTAATGCCTTCATTAACAGGGCTAGTTACAATGCAAACAGAAGATTCAAAAATAACTTTGTATCCTTTATCATAAAATTGACTGATGCTTAATAAATTATATTTTAAACCATCTACTAATAAAATATTTTTAATGTACTTGGAGGGAGTAATACCAATGTTGTTGCTCCTAGATTGATTTTGATGATTACAAAGCAGATTGAAGGGATACAAATAATTTTAAAATGAAAAAGTCCTTATGCTCTTCAAGGGCAAAATCATAATTTCACTAAAATCCTGATTTGATAGTACCATTTGGTAGAACAAATGATTTGAAATCTATTGGTGAAAATTTCATTGTGTTTGGACTTATATTTTTGAAGTTATGAAGGTTTGAAGTGCATGAGTCGACTCATGAGTCAACTCATGGCACTGTGAGCTGATTGGCACGCAAAAATTCTCCTTGGCATGCTAGTTTTCTGGCTTGGCACGACCTGTGAGTCGATCCATGAGTCGACCCACAAGGCATGAGTCGACTCATGAGTCGACCCCTGCTAATTTGAGCCAAGAATTTCCAGAAACACATTCTCTGGTTTTTGCAACAGAGGTCGACTCATGAGTCGACCCCTGAAGCATGAGTCGACTCATGAGTCGACCCCTGCGACGGGAAATGTCAGCAACGGCTATTTTTTTGCCCGTTTTAATTGCCATTTATGCTTCCTAAAAATCCTCTAACGGCTCTTTATCTACCTAAAATATTTTCTCTTGCTTCTAATGCTACAAAATACTTTAAATGGTGAAAGAAATTGCAGATTAAATAGCGGATCAAACGTGAAATCAAAAAATGAGAAGAACAGAAGAAAGGATCCAAAATTTGCAAGAAAAAGCCTGAGATCAACGAAAAATCCAAAAAGAAAAAGAGAGAGGATCCACAATATACCAGAGAGATTGTGAAAGAGAAAAGCAAGATCTTTCAAGGAGAGAATTCTTCACGCCTATTATTTCAACCTTGATCTAGAGATTGTTTCAAAGCTTTCAAGAGATCTTCAATCAACAATCAACCTCTTCTCAAGCATTCAAGTGTTCATCCACTTTGAGAAAATCCGAAAAAGGGGTTCTTCATTTGAGTAAAGCTTTTATTGTTATATTTGCTCATTTAAAGGAGCTGTTATTGTATTAATCTGTGCTCTAAATTTTCTAACTCTTTGTGAGTTTTTGTTCTTGTTTTTGGAGGATTTCCAAAACAAGGAAAGGTTGATCCGAACCTGAAATCGGAGTATTTTGGGTTTACTTGTACCCGGGAAACAAGTGATCTAGCTTGGGATAGCTAGTGTCGGAGTTTCTGACGTTTTGTATTCGGGTTGAATACAAAGGATAGTGGATTGAAATTTCCAAGTAGGATCTTGGGGAGTGGATGTAGGTGCAAGGTTAGCACCGAACCACTATAAATCCTTGTGTTTGTGGTGTGCTTTATCGCTTTACTTTATTTCTTTATTATATTCTTGCATTCCTTCTTTAGGTAATTAATATTGAATTAAAGTCTTTGTTTTGATCTTCATAAGTAATCTGTTGGGCTTAAAATTTTTAGAAACCCAATTCACCCCCCCCTCTTGGGTTGCATAGCTGGGCAACAAGTGGTATCAGAGCCGGTGCTCTAGCCCTTCTTTGATCTAATAATCAAAGAGCCAAAGATCTATGGCAACCCATGTTGGTACTTCTCTAGCCGAGGGACAGTCAACAAACCGACCTTCACTTTTCAATGGGTCTAATTACACCTATTGGAAAGCTCGGATGAAGATTTTCATACAAGCACTCGACTATGATATGTGGAGTATCATAGTGAATGGTCCTCACACACCCATCAAGATTATAGATGGTGAGGAATCAACCAAACCCGAGAAAGAATGGGATGAGGTTGACAAGAAATTGGCACAATTAAATGCCAAAGCCATGAATGTTCTTTATTGTGCACTAGATGCTAGTGAATTCAATCGCATTTCTACTTGTGGATCTGCTAAAGAAATATGGGATAGGTTAGAAGTCACCCATGAGGGAACAAATCAAGTAAAAGAGTCTAAAATAAACATGCTTGTACATAAATATGAATTGTTCAAAATAGAGCATGATGAGTCCATAACTGCTATGTTTACTCATTTTACTGATATAATCAATGGTTTAAAGAGTCTTGGCAAATCTTATACTAACAGTGAACTTGTAAGGAAGATTCTCAGGTCACTGCCAAGAACTTGGGAAGCCAAGGTGACTGCCATCCAAGAAGCAAAAGACTTGAACACTCTACCTCTAGAAGAGCTTCTTGGATCCTTGATGACTCATGAACTTAGCATGAAGCAACATCAAGAGGATGAAGTCAAAAAGAAAAGAACCATTGCCCTCAAATCCATAACTTCGCCTGATTATGAAACGGATGACTCTGAAGACGAAGATCAGGATGAAGAGATGGCTCTCATCACCCGGAAATTTAAGAAGTTTCTAAGAAAAAGGAAACAGGGGATGAGAAAGAAATTTACAAAAGGGGATCAAAGCAAAGAAAAGGAGAAAGATCAACCCCCTATATGCTATGAGTGCAAGAAGCCAGGATATTTCAGATCCGAATGTCCACAATTGAAGAAAGGTCCAAAGAAGTTCAAAAAGAAGGCAATGATGGCGACCTGGAGTGCGAGTGATGACTCAAGCTCCGACGAAGAAATCTCAACAGAACAAGCCAATCTGTGCCTGATGGCACATGAAAATGAGGTAACTTCTGAATCCACTAGTGAATTTACTTTTGAAGAATTGCATGAAGCATTCTATGATTCAATTGATGAATTAAAGAAACTAGGGAAGAAAAACAAAGAGCTGAAATTAGAAAATCAGTCCTTAGTGAAACAAGCTGAAAATCTTTCAATTGAAAATTTCACCTTGATTCAAGAAAATCAAAACTTAAAGGATGAAATGAACAAGCTGAAATCTATAGTAGATAAGTTCACCTTAAGTTCAAACAAACTAAATATGATCCTTGAAAATCAGAAAGCTATATATGATAAGGCTGGACTTGGTTATAAACCCCTGAAGAAACAAAAATTTCTGAAGGATATTTATGTAAATTATTCAAGTAACAAGTCTACAAATATTACTTGTTTTAAATGTGGAAGAATAGGACATAAATCATACACATGTCTTATTAACAAATATGCAAACACAAAGAAAATATGGGTTCCAAAAGGAACCATTCTGACTAACCTGAAAGGACCCAAGAAAGCTTGGGTACCTAAGACAGAAACGTGACCTTTGCTTGCAGGTGTGTCTAGCATCCCAAGAAGGAAATAGGAAATGGTATCTTGACAGCGGATGCTCGAGACACATGACTGGTGATGAATCACAATTCATCACGCTTGATGCTAAGGATGGAGGGATGGTCACCTTTGGAGATAATGGCAAAGGAAAGATCATCGGGATAGGTAACATTGGTATCACTCCCTCCAAATACATTGAGAATGTTTTATTAGTTAAAGGTTTAAAGCATAACTTACTTAGCATTAGTCAATTCTGTGATAAAGGGTATAAAGTAAGTTTTGAATCGTCTGTTTGCATTGTGACGAGTCCTATTAACGATGGCATTAAATTTATAGGGCATAGGCATGGCAATGTTTATATGGTAGACTTGAATGATTTAACAAAATTAGACATGCAATGCCTAGTTTCCTTAAATGCTAAAATAAATGAGACTAGTTGGCTGTGGCATCGTAGACTTGCACACATTAGCATGCATTCTCTCTCAAAATTAATTAAAAAGGATTTAGTTCTCGGTTTGCCAAAACTGAATTTTGAAAAGGATAGAATTTGTGATGCATGCCAATTAGGTAAACAAACTAGAGTATCATTTAAATCCAAAAATACTGTTTCAACTTCTAGACCATTAGAGCTCTTACATATGGATTTGTTTGGACCAACTAGAACCACTAGTCTAGGAGGAAAACGATATGGATTTGTAATAATAGATGATTACTCTCGTTTTACTTGGGTTTTCTTTTTGGCTCACAAAAATGAAACTTTTCATATTTTCACTAAATTTTATCGAAAAGTCTCTAATGAAAAAAGTTTTTCAATTCAAAATATTAGAAGTGACCATGGAACTGAATTTGAAAATCAAAATTTTGAAATTTTTTGTGATGAAAATGGAATTGGCCATAACTTCTCTGCTCCTAGGACACCCCAACAAAATGGGGTAGTTGAAAGAAAAAATAGAACCTTAGAAGAAATGGCCCGTACCATGCTTTGTGAAAGCAACCTTCCAAGATATTTTTGGACGGAAGCAATTAACACAGCATGTTACATTCTAAATCATGCTTTAATTAGACAATTTTTAAAGAAAACCCCCTATGAACTTTGGAAAGGAAGAAAACCAAATATTGCATATTTTCATATTTTTGGTTGCCGATGTTTTGTATTAAATAATGGCAAAGAAAAACTTGGTAAATTTGATGCAAAATCAGATGAAGCAATCTTTCTAGGTTACTCCTCCACTAGTAAAGCATTTAGAGTTTTCAACAAAAGAACTTTAGTAGTTGAGGAGTCCATACATGTTGTTTTTGATGAATCTAACGATCTTCCTTCAAGGAAGAATGAGGGTGTTGATGATGCAGAGCCACTAATAGAAGGTATGAAGGAGATCACTCTGAAAGACTCAGCAACTCCAAAAGACAAGGATCAAGAAGACGAACAAAATGAAAGAGGTGAAGAAATTCAAGAACAACCTCAAGGTACAAATAACCTACCCAAGGAATGGAGGTATGTTCACAATCACCCTAAGGAGTTAATTATCGGTGATCCTATGCATGGGGTAAAAACACGTTCTTCACTTAGAGATGTACTTAATCATTGTGCTTTTGTATCTCAACTTGAACCTAAAACTTTTGAAGAGGCTGAAAATGATCATAACTGGATTAATGCTATGCAAGAGGAACTTAATCAATTTGAAAGAAATAATGTTTGGACCTTAGTATCAAGACCTAAAGATTACTCAATAATTGGAACAAAATGGGTCTTTAGAAACAAATTAGATGAGCATGGAAATGTAATTAAAAATAAAGCAAGACTGGTTGCTAAGGGATATAATCAAGAAGAAGGAATTGATTTTGATGAAACCTTTGCACCTGTTGCTAGATTAGAAGCTATTAGACTTCTACTTGCATATGCTTGCTTTAGGAAATTCAAATTATTTCAAATGGATGTTAAAAGTGCATTTTTAAATGGATATATTTCTGAAGAAGTATATGTAGAACAACCCCCTGGATTTGAAAATCATGCTTTTCCCAATCATGTCTTTAGATTAAATAAAGCTTTATATGGATTAAAACAAGCACCTAGAGCATGGTATGAAAGGCTAAGCAAATTTCTACTAAATAATGATTTCTCAAGAGGCAATGTAGATACAACCCTATTTATTAAAAGAAACCAAAATGATATGCTAATTATACAAATTTATGTTGATGACATAATTTTTGGGTCTACTAATGAATCCCTTTGTCAAGACTTTGCTAAGCTTATGCAGGGAGAGTTCGAGATGAGCATGATGGGAGAACTCACTTTCTTCCTCGGACTCCAAATCAAACAATCAAAAGAGAGAATCTCCATCACCCAAAGCAAGTACACCAAGGAACTACTCAAAAGATTTGGAATGGAGAACTGCAAACCAATTGGCACACCAATGAGTCCCTCATGTAAGCTTGACAAGGATAATGAAGGTAAAAGCGTAGACTTAAAATACTATAGAGGTATGATTGGCTCATTATTATATTTAACTGCAAGTAGGCCTGATATCATGTTTAGTGTTTGCTTATGTGCAAGATATCAATCTAATCCTAAAGAATCTCATTTGAATGCTGTTAAAAGAATCCTTAGATACTTAAATGGTACACAAACTATAGGGTTATGGTACTCTAAGGACTCACAAATTAATTTATTAGGATATTCAGATGCTGATTTTGCTGGATGTAAATTAGATAGAAAAAGCACAAGTGAAACTTGCCAATTTCTTGGAGTAAACCTAATCTCATGGTTTAGCAAGAAACAAACTTCGGTGGCACTGTCTACGGCTGAGGCCGAATACATTGCAGCCGGAAGTTGTTGTGCTCAAATCTTGTGGATTAAGCAACAACTCGAAGATTTTGAAATCAAACTTAATGAAACACCAATAAAATGTGATAATACAAGTGCCATAAATCTATCTAAAAATCCAATTCAATACTCAAGATCTAAACATATTGAAATAAGACATCATTTTATAAGAGAACATGTTCAAAACAAAAATGTAACTCTTGAATATGTTTGCACTGAAAATCAATTAGCCGATATCTTTACAAAGGCCCTTAGTGAGGATAGATTCTGTGAAATTAGGAGAAATCTAGAAATTCTAAATCCATTTGTCTGAAATTTCTCAATTTCCAAAGAATAGATGTCAAAAACTCTTAGAGCTCAATTTTTAACATCTATCCTGGTCTCAAAAGCTCAGATTTATCATTCTAAAAACTTATCATTGAGCAAAATTCCTTCACTCAAAATTTTAAATTTTTTTGGAATTTATTTGTATTTTTTCTGAATTTCTGAACTTCATGAGTCGACCCCCATGAGTCGACTCAATGGCAAACTTGTAAATCCCACAAACTTTCAACGGGTTCATTGTTTTTATAACGGGAACCCTGTTTGTGAGACGACTCATCTTCCCATCGTCTTCCTTCTGAAAGCTGTTCTTTCCAACTCTTTCTTGCTCCAAATCCAAGGATCAATTTTGAGGCAATTCTCCCTCCTACTCTCCACCAAAAATCGCCTCCTTGGAAAAGAGATTTCTCGTGCTTTCTCACATTGCTCGGCGTGGTTGGAACGTGCCCTAGCACTTCATCGAACTTCCAAAATCCACTTCTTTTCTTCACTAAAATTCCTCTTTACTCTCTTGTGATCTCTCCTCCACTCAATTCAAGTCTTCTTGTCTGCTACTTTATTGGATATGGCTCCAAAGATGAAACTTCCCCAAAGAAGGAAATCAATCCGTGAGCCTGAGGAATTTGTCCGAAAGAAAAGGCATGCTCAGTCTTCCAGTGTTTCTGATCCAGTTTCAGTACCTGCTCAAGGTCTCTCTCAATCCTCCATAAGCCCCAGTGTAAATCCTCTTTCTGATAGAAAAGTAGAAACCGGGAAAAATATAGATTTTCGGTTCTTTGAGAAAGAAGGCTTTACTTTTGCAAGTAAGATCAAAAATCAAGGATGGAAACTTTATTGCTCTCTTAAGGAAGTCACCTATGTTGATCTAGTCAGAGAGTTCTACCAGAACCTACATTATGGAAACGGGTCAGTGACTTCAACTGTCAAGGGGATTGGCATATGCTTGGATTCTAGGATATTGGGAGAAATACTTCAGTTGCCTAGTGAAGGATACTCATATATGGAACTCCCAATTAAAGAAGAAGGGATCAGAATTATCTTAGGAGAAGCTTTTTCAGGAAGTTTAAACAAATTGGAAGCAAAGTTATTATCCATTGAGATGAGGGTCCTGCATCAGATTGTAACAAAGCTAATCTTTCCTAGGAGTGGTAGGCATGATCTACTGTCTGGCAGAGATGTATGTGTCATGTTTCATGTCATCACTCAGACCCCCCTAAACCTCCCTGCACTTATGATAGAGGCCATGAGAGAAACTTTGAACAGATCCAAGGCACACTTGCCTTATGGTATGGCCCTTACTAGAGTATTTAGGAGGTTTGGAGTTAATTGTGAGGGGGAGACACCTACCAAGCTCTCACATGTGGACACTTTCAACCAACACAGCCTGCACCGAATGGGAATTACAAAGACTGTTGGTGGTTGGATCAAGGGCTCTGAAGAAAGAACTGAGGATAGAGCTGAAACAAGAGCTGAAGACAGAACTGAAGGCAGTGTAGAAGAAGAAGGTCCATCTTCTCCTGTACATGACTTCAGGGCAGCTTCACCAGATACCCAGTTCATTCCTGATACTGAGGCTGGCCCTTCTGAGTTTACTAGGATGCCCACACCAGTGCATCAGCCAGAGAGCAGAGCACCTCATTCAGAGTTCAGACTGGCTGACGATCAGATCGAACATATTTCACAGCGTGTGGCTTCTTTGCTGTCTAGTCAGTGGGGTAGTACTTCTTTTGCACCTGAAGCTACCTCTTCTGATCAGACCATTACTCCCCACATCTCCACTGTATTTCAGATGATTTTAGATCAGTCCGTCAGGATACAGCAGCTTGAGGACACAGTCTGAGACTGACTGGCAGAGTTCTTGACTTGCAGGGGCAAGTCCTTGCATTGGCCCATCCCCAGCCACGGGAGTCAACTATTGAGGTCACAGACCTCACTGCAGAGGCTGGCAGGCTCAGAGGAGCACTAGAAGGTGGATATGAATTACTGAGGAAAGAGATCCGAGGATCGAGTGAGCATGCTACCACCCAGTTCACTGCTCTACTTCAATCTGTTTCCAGAGCACTGAACGTACTTGATTCTATCAGACTCATGGTATCAGCCCTAGCATCTCAGCATTCTCAGCCACCCAGTTCATCTCGCTCTCCTACTCGTGGCAGAGGCAGATGGGGTAGAGGATGCACTTCTGATCCATCATCTCCTCACCCTATATCTGATGACTCCGATCATTGACTTATCTTGATCTTTACTAGGTCCTAGGAGTTAGTATCTTGTTCTAGGATCTATACCTCGGGGCCATGTATTGACAATTAGCTGGTTGAATTTTATTTTTAAGAACTATGTATTGAAATAATTATGATATTAATGGAATCATCTTTTACCTATATTTCTACCTCTTTGTAATGATCATATTTTGGTTATATATTTTCTTCTTGTTGAAATATTGTCTTCTCCTTGTTGTTGTTTGCTGTTGATAATTGCTATATTAAGGGGGAGCAAACATCTGTGAAAAACTCTAAAGAGGAAGAAAATAAAGAATATTTCAGAAAAAGAAAAGGAAGAGTTAACTATGTTTGATGATGTCAAAAAGGGGGAGAAATTAAACAAAAACAAAAATTGAAATTAGACAAAAAGCAAAACCCTAAATTATGAGAAAAAGGGAGAGAAATTAAACAAAAACAAAGATTGGAAGATTAAAACAAATATTGGAGAAATTAAATAAATATTGGAGAAATTAAATAAAAAATTAAAAGATTA
This sequence comes from Elaeis guineensis, assembly GCF_000442705.2. Taxonomy (NCBI): domain Eukaryota; kingdom Viridiplantae; phylum Streptophyta; class Magnoliopsida; order Arecales; family Arecaceae; genus Elaeis; species Elaeis guineensis. The sequence continues at coordinate 56,690,042 of NC_025993.2, forward strand.
AACAAAACTTTGAGAAATTTGGTATCGAAATTTGGTATCAGACAGAACTTAAACAAAAAGCCATCCATCAAAAGCAAAATCATAAGTACAATGCAAATAAGTATTTTTTTTATATGCTCTGATATATTTCAAAATTCAAACTTGCTCTGATACATCTTTTGAAATTTTATTCACCTTGATACATCTTAAGAAATTTGTTTTACTCTGATACACCTTACAATTTCTTTTAACTTGCTCTGATACAGTGTGAAATTTTCTCTGACATTTGCTCTGATACAGTGTGAAATTTTTTCTGACATTTGCTCTAATACAGTGTGAAATTTTCTCTGATATATTATAAAATTTTCTTGCTCTGATACATTATAAAATCTTTTCTAATATCATTGTAAAAATTATTTTTTTTTGCTCTGATACATTGCAAAATTTATTTCTCTTCTCTTGCTCTGATATATCTTAAACTCAAAATGATCTAATACCCTTTTCAAATCTTTAAGAAAAAGGATAAACTATTTTTGCATTTATATTACATGCCAAAAGAATCATACTCTTTTCAAGCATATACACCTATAATGGATTCTTTTGAAATTAATGCATTAACATAAATATTTTTGTTCAAATATTTTGTCATCATCAAAAAGGGGGAGATTGTTGCTCCTAGATTGATTTTGATGATTACAAAGCAGATTGAAGGGATACAAATAATTTTAAAATGAAAAAGTCCTTATGCTCTTCAAGGGCAAAATCGTAATTTCACTAAAATTCTGATTTGATAGTACCATTTGGTAGAACAAATGATTTGAAATCTATTGGTGAAAATTTCATTGTGTTTGGACTTATATTTTTGAAGTTATGAAGGTTTGAAGTGCATGAGTCGACTCATGAGTCAACTCATGGCACTGTGAGCTGATTGGCACGCAAAAATTCTCCTTGGCACGCTAGTTTTCTGGCTTGGCACGACCTGTGAGTCGACCCATGAGTCGACCCACAAGGCATGAGTCGACTCATGAGTCGACCCCTGCTAATTTGAGCCAAAAATTTCCAGAAACGCATTCTCTGGTTTTTGCAACTGAGGTCGACTCATGAGTCGACCCCTGAAGCATGAGTCGACTCATGAGTCGACCCCTGCGACGGGAAATATCAGCAATGGCTATTTTTTTGTCCGTTTTAATTGCCATTTATGCTTCCTAAAAATCCTCTAACGGCTCTTTATCTACCTAAAATATTTTCTCTTGCTTCTAATGCTACAAAATGCTTTAAATGGTGAAAAAATTGCAGATTAAATAGCGGATCAAACGTGAAATCAAAAAATGAGAAGAACAGAAGAAAGGATCCGAAATTTGCAAGAAAAAGCCTGAGATCAACGAAAAATCCAAAAAGAAAAAGAGAGAGGATCCACAATATACCAGAGAGATTGTGAAAGAGAAAAGCAAGATCTTTCAAGGAGAGAATTCTTCACGCCTATTATTTCAACCTTGATCTAGAGATTGTTTCAAAGCTTTCAAGAGATCTTCAATCAACAATCAACCTCTTCTCAAGCATTCAAGCGTTCATCCACTTTGAGAAAATCCAAAAAAGGGGTTCTTCATTTGAGTAAAGCTTTTATTGTTATATTCGCTCATTTAAAGGAGCTGTTATTGTATTAATCTGTGCTCTAAATTTTCTAACTCTTTGTGAGTTTTTGTTCTTGTTTTTGGAGGATTTTCAAAACAAGGAAAGGTTAATCCGAACCTGAAATCGGAGTGTTTTGGGTTTACTTGTACCCGAGAAACAAGTGATCTAGCTTGGGATAGCTAGTGTCGGAGTTTCCGACGTTTTGTATTCGGGTTGAATACAAAGGATAGTGGATTGAAATTTCCAAGTAGGATCTTGGGGAGTGGATGTAGGTGCAAGGTTAGCACCGAACCACTATAAATCTTTGTGTTTGTGGTGTGCTTTATCGCTTCACTTTATTTCTTTATTATATTCTTGCATTCCTGCTTTAGGTAATTAATATTGAATTAAAGTCTTTGTTTTGATCTTCATAAGTAATCTGTTGGGCTTAAAATTTTTAGAAACCCAATTCACGCCCCCCTCTTGGGTTGCATAGCTGGGCAACAAATGTTACCTATACCGATGATCTTTTCTTTGCCATTATCTCCAAAGGTGACCATCCCTCCATTTCTAGCATCAAGTGTGATGAATTGGGATTCATCACCAGTCATGTGTCTCGAGCATCCGCTATCAAGATACTATTTTTGATTTGCTCCTTGGGATGCTAGACACACCTGCAAGCAAAAGTCAAGTTTTTACTTTAGGTACCCAAGCTTTCTTGGATCTTTTTTGGTTAGTCACAATGGTTCCTTTTGGAACCCATATTTTCTTTGCATTAGAATTTAAGAATTTGTTAGAGGGACAAGTGTATGACTTGTGACCTATTTTACCACATTTGAAATAAGTAATGTTTGAGAACTTGTTATTTGAAGAGTTTACATAGATATTTTTTAAAAATTTTTGTTTCTTTAAGGGGTTGTAACCAAGACCAACCTTATCATAAACAGCCTTTTGATTTTCAAGAATCATATTCAGTTTATTAGAACTTAAGGTGAATTTTTCAACTATTGATTTTAGCTTGGCAATTTCATTCGTTAAGTTCAGATTTTATTGAAGCAGGGTAGATTTTTCATTTGAAATGTTCTCATTTTGTTTTAGTAAAGATTGATTCTTTGATTTTAACTCTTTGTTCTTTACCCCTAGCTTCTTTAATTCGTCAATTAAATCATAAAAAGCTTCATGAAGTTCTTCAAAGGTAAAGTCAACAGGAGTATCAGAATTTACCTTATTTTTATGTGTCATAAGGCACAAGTTGGCTTGTTCATTTGAGTCTTCTTCTTCGGAGCTTGACTCATCACTTCCACTCCAGGTAGCCATCATGGCCTTCTTCTTGTACTTTTTGGGACCCTTCTTTAGTTGTGGGCATTCAGACTTAAAATGTCTCAGTTTCTTGCATTCGTAGCAAATAAGGAGTTAGTCTTTATCTTTTTCTTTACTATATTCCCCTTTTGTGGGTGCCCTCTTCCTCATTCCTTATTTTTTTTTTTTCAAAAATTTCTTAAACCTTCTAGTAATGAGAGCCATTTCTTCATCATGCTCTTCATTTTCCATATCATTAGTTTCTTCATCAAGTTGAGCTATGGATTTGAGGGCGATTGTCCTCTTCTTTTTGACTTCTTCTTCTTGATGTTGTTTCATGCTCAGCTTATGTGTCATCAGTGATCCTAGAAGCTCTTCCAAGGATAGGATGTTCAGATCCTTGGCTTCTTGGGTAGCGGTCACTTTGGCTTCCCAAGTTCTTGGTAAGGACCTAAGAATTTTTCTCATGAGGTCACTGTTAGAATAAGACTTATCAAGACTTTTTAAACCATTTATAATATCAATAAAGTGAGTAAATATTTCAGTTATAGATTCATCATGCTCCATGTTAAAAAGTTCATATTTATGCAAGAGCATGTTAATTTTGGATTCTTTTACTTGATTAGTTCCTTCATGAGTTACTTCTAACTATCCCATATTTTTTTAGCAGACATGTAAGTTGAAATACGATTGAATTCATTTGCATCTAGGGCACAATACAAGATATTCATGGCTTTAGCATTTAGTTGAGCCATTTTCTTATTAACCTCATCCCATTCTTTTTTGAATTTGGTTGATTCCATACCGTCAATAATTTTAGTGGGTGTATGTGATCCGTTTACTATGATACTACATATATCATAGTCAAGTGCTTGAATGAAGATTTTCATCCGAGCTTTCCAATAGGTATAGTTTGACCCATTGAAAAGTGGAGGTCGGTTAGTGGACTGCCCCTCGGCTAGAGAAGTGCCAACTTGAGTTGCCATAGATTTTTAGCTGTTTGATTGGTTAGATCAAAGTAGCGCTAGAGCACCAGGCTCTGATACCACTTGTTGTCCTGCTATGTAACCCAAGAGGTGGGGGCGTGAATTGGGTTTCTAAAAATCTAAACTTAGCCTACAACTTATGAAGAATATTTAACAATAGCAAGATAAGTAAGGAGAGTGTAATTGATGCACGGGTAATAGTTGGATGCAAGAATTCAAGAGAATAAAGAAGTTGAGAAGGAGGGCAATTAAGCACAATACAAACAAGAGGATTTATAGTGGTTTAGTACCAACCTTGCACCTACATCCACTCTCCAAGCTCCTACTTGAGAATTTCAATCAACTAAATTGTATTCAACCTGAATACACTCATCGGAACCTCCGACTCTAGCTATCCCAAGCTAGACCACTTATTTTTTGGCTACAAGCCAACCCAATACAATCTGATTCAAGGTTCGGATCAACCTTCCCATATTTTGGAACCCTTCCAAAATAAAAATAATGACTCAAAAAAGGTATTACAGTTAACAGCACAAAAATACAAAAGAAGCTACTTTAATGAGTGAATAAAGCATTAAATACACTTTACACAATTTGAAGGAAGCTCTTTCTGATTTTCTCAAGGTAGTTGGAGACTTGAATGAGCACTTGAGGAGTTGGTGAACTTGAATTAAAAGCTTCTTGAATGCTTTAAGTGGCCTCTTGCTTAGGGTTGAAAAGAATGTTTGAAGAAGCTTTTTCAAAATTTTTCTTCTATTCTTCTCTCTTTTTTTTTGATTCCCTCCTTTAAGTCCCTTTATATAACTTCAAAAAAATGGTGAAGAGTAATCTGGACTGAAATAGAGCTGTTAGAGCACATTAAATGAGCATTAAATGTAATTGAAATGGGTTAAAAACTAGTCATTGTGAAACTTTTCCATCACAGGGGTCGACTCATAGGGTCGACCTCTGTGGAACAGAACAGAAAATGACTGTTCTATAATTTTGGCCTGCGAAGCAGCAGAGGTCGACTCATAGGGTCGACTCATACCAAGGGATCAACCCATGGGGTCGACTCACAGAGAGTGCTGGCCAAAATTTTAGCGTGCCATTCAGCCCTTTAAGCCATGAGTCGACTCATGGGGTCGACTCAAAAATAAAAATCTAATTTTCTTACAAAATATACTTCCAAAAATATTAAAATTTCTTCCAATAGATTGTACGTCTTCAGTTCTTGCGCTTGAGGCTTCTGAATCAGGTCTTGATAAAATTACGATTTTGCCCCTGAAATGCAATATGTCTTTTTTCAAGCCAAGATCATTAGTAATCCCCTCAAATGCTTTGTAATCATCAAAATCAATTCAAAGAGCAACAAACACATATCCATACTTAGACATTATTGGAGCATGATCTCGGCTCCTCCCACAGACCTTGGGTGCAGCAGAACCAGCAATGAACAAATCTGGAGACTTCTAGACTCGATCGAAGGCCCTAGACGAAATCAGCCTGGTTGCTGTCTTCTTCATCAGCCTTTCGTTCCAGATGAAGAATGCCTCTAAGATCATCTCTAAAAAATCCAAGATCTGGTACCCAACTAGATCAAGCCTGGAGTGAGGTCTTTAAATTCATAGATCTCGAATTGGGGTGTTCTAGATAGGGAAGAAGGTAGATAGAACCAAACCTTGCAGATCTGTCCTGCTGCAGCCTTTCCTGTAGATCTATTGATGGAGATCTCACCCGCCCCTCAAACGACCTCAGATCAACTCTAAATCTGAGAGAAACTTGTACCAACCTTGTAGCAAGAGATTTCAAGTCCTGGACCTGATGTTTGGATGGCTGCAAGAGAGGGAGAGGCAATATGGTTGGCGGCACAAAGGGGGAGGGGCTCAAAACCCTAGTGCCTCTCCTGCTTTTCTTGCCTTCTATGGACCTGGCGGCAAGAAACCCTAGGGTTTCTTGCTCCTGGGGCATGGAGAATAGCTGGAGAGAGAGGGAGAAGAGAGAGAGAGACTTGGGAGAAAGAGTTTTCGTATTCCTTGGCTTAATCAAACCTATACAGTGCATGTATATATAAACACAGGGTCAAGTGACCCAAACCCAAAACTCCCTTGACCAACTCTATGGAAGATTAGGTTAACCCAAGTTCATGTACACCCATGACTCGATCTAATCTCACCTATCCTGGGCCCAGACTTGGCCCATAAAGAGTTGGTCCCTTGAGGCCCACATAACCTAGACCTCAAGAACTCGAAAGGCCCACAGCCTTTCAACCTAGGGCCCAACTAGCCCTAGAGCCTCCATGAAGCCCTCATGAATGATGGACCTTGGCTTTAGCCTTGGTCCCCTGGGCCTTGGGCACACCACCTGGATCACAACAATCTCCACCTTGGTGTCCCAAGGCCTCAACCAGCTCCACTCTGTCCATCAGCCGAATCAGCTCAACACATCTCTGAAAGCTATTCCATGGAAGTACCTTCATAAGTGCATCAGCTGGATTCTCCTTGGTGTGTACCTTTACCAGCTCCACCTCACCATCCTCCACAAGCTCCCTGATCCGATGATACCGAATGTCGATGTGCTTTGTCCTTACATGATAGACTGAGTTCTGTGCTAATAGAAGTGCACTCTGGCTGTCACAGTGCACTCTAATGGCCTCCTGAGTAAGGCCCATCTTCGTCAACAAACTCTTCAGCCAAATTGCCTTCTTAGCTGCTTCTGTCAGCCCGATGTACTCCACCTCTATAGTGGATAGGGTCGTGATAGGCTGTAGACTCGATCTCCAAGAAATAGGACCTCCATACAGGCTAAAGATGAAGCCTATCGTAGACCTCCGGGTATCCACATCTCCATCGAAGTCTGCATCTACATAACTGCCAATCAGCCCCTGAGCCTCCCTGGACATGTCAGAGTATCCCACTGCACCTCCTCGCTGTCTGTAGTAGATGCCAACTCCAACTGAACCCGTCAGGTATCTGAATATCCACTTCAGAGCTCTCTAGTGCTCCCTGCCAGGCTGCGCCATGAACCTGCTAACCTGACTCACTGCATGAGCGATGTCTGGCCTACAATAGACCATCGCATACATTAAGCTCCCAACTCCTGAAGCATAAGGAACCATCTCCATCTCCTGAGCCTCCAGCTCAATCTGTGGTGCCATGATCTTCGAGAGTCTGAAGTGACCGGCAAGTGGCAGCTTCGCCGGCTTTGCTCCCTTCATTCCGAACCTCTCTAAGACCTTCTGTATGTAGCCCCCCTGAGATAGATGCAGCACCCTCTGGGCTCGGTCTCTGAAAATCTCCATGCCTAGGATCTTCCTTGCAGGGTCCAAATCCTTCATCTCAAACTCCCGAGATAAGGATGCCTTCAGATCCTGTACAACCTTCCTACTCTTGCATGCTATAAGCATGTCATCCACATACAAGAGTAGGAACACCTTAGAACCATCTTCAAGAGATTGAACATAAACACAGGGATCAAACTCGCACCTAAAAAGTCCAATGCTGCGCACATAGGAGTCGAACTGCTTGTACTATTGCCTCGGTGACTGCTTCAGTCCGTACAGTGACTTCTGCAACAAACAAACCTTTCCCTCTAATCCTGGATCCCTGAAACCGGGTGGCTGCTCCATGTAAATCCTCTCCTCTAAATGCCCATGGAGGAACACCATCTTGACATCCATCTGTTCCAGCTCTAAATCCTGAGTTGCTACAATGCTCAGCAACACTCTGATGGAAGTATGTCTGACGACGGGAGAGAAGACCTCGCTGAAGTCGATGCCTTCCTTCTGGGAGTATCCCTTGGCCACTAACCTCACCTTGAATCTGATACCTCCCTGCTCTAAAGGCCCTTCCTTAAGACTGTAGACCCATTTGCAGTCAATGGGCCTCTTCCCCTGTGGCAACTACACCAATCGCCACGTCTGGTTCTGGTGGAGAGACTGCATCTCCTCGGACATCATCTGGACCCACCGCTCTCTGTCCTGGCTCTCAATAGCCTCCCAATACATATATGGGTCTCCATTCGCTATCACCAGGGCATATGATAGTGTCTCCTCAAAGCCATATCGGTCCGGTTGCCTGATGGTCCTCTTGGGCTTATGTAGGGCAACACCGATATCAGTCCTCGATCCAGCTCGCTCCTGCTGGACCTCTCAGCCTCGATCATCTGTCCGAGTCCTATTCACCTGTGGAGACACCTTAGGTAGGTTCTCCACCTGAATGTCATGTCCTCCTGTAGTACCTGCAAGAGACAAAATCAAAGAGGTAAGCTGTCCAGCAGTGCCCTGCTGGACCTCCTCCTGCTCCTACTGCTCCTCCATGCCTGCTCGCCTCCGTAGGACTGACTCCTCATCAAAAGTCACATCCCGACTAATGATGACCTTCTTTTCCAAGGGATCCCATAGCCTGTATCCCTTAACTCCTCGCGGATAGCCTAGAAACACTATCTTGCGTGATCTGGCATCTAGCTTGCTCCGCTCACCAGCTCCAATGTGCACATAGGCCGTGCACCCAAATACCCGTAGATGGCCCAGCCCAACTGTCCTCCCAGACCACACCTCCTCTGGAAGCCTGCCATCCAACCTGGTGTGAGGTGACCGATTGATCAAGTAATCCGCTGCGTCAACTGTGTCAACCTAGAATGCCTTTGGAAGCCCTACCTGCAGCTTCATGCATCGTGCCTTTTCCAGAAGTATTCTGTTCATCCTCTCGGCCACCCCATTCTGCTGTGGAGTCTCCTTAACTGAGAAGTGTCTTCTGATCCCACACTCCTCACAGTAATCCTGAAACTCTCTGCTGGTGTACTCCCCGCCATTATCTGACCTCAGACACTTCACGCTCCTCTCCTGCTCCTCCACCTCAGCTCTCCAGATTTTGAACTTGGTGAAGACCTCATACTTCTCTCTCATGAAGTAAATCCAGAGTTTTCTTGAGAAATCATCAATCAGGGTCATGAAGTATCTGGCCCCATTCCTAGCTGAAACTGGGGCTGGTCCCCACACATCCGTGTGTACTAACTCCAGAGGGGCTGCACTGCGGGTTGTACTGATGTGAAACTGAACTCTCCTCTGCTTTCCCATCTGGCAAGGCTCACAGATCTCCCCTGTAGCACCATCCTCCAGATCAAAGATGAGTCCTCTCCTGCTCAACTCCCTCAGCCCCTTGTCACCCATGTGGCCTAGGCGGTAGTGCCACATCCTGTAAGCCCCCTGCTGGTCCTGTGCTGCAACTGCTGTATCAGACTCTCCGATCACCACAGATCCCTCCATGCGATAAAGATTATTGTCCAACCTTCTGCCTCTCATCACTACCATAGCTCCATTGGAGATGTTCAGTACTCCGCTTCTAGCCCTACTGCTGAAGCTGTATCCACTGCGCTCCAAGTAGCCTAGTGACATCAGATTCTTTTCCAGCTCCGGGATGTGCTTTACATTTGTCAATGTCCTCACAATCCCATCAAACATCCTCACCCTGACTGTTCCTATCCCAGCCACCTTGCAAGGATGATTGTCGCCTAGAGTCACTAATCCCTCATCTGTCTTGGTGTATATCGCAAACCAAGACCTGTGTGGTGTGTAGTGATGTGAGCATGCAGAGTCTAGTGTCTACTCCTCTGTGTAATGCCTGTGACTATCTGATACCACAAGTAGATCATCCTCCATCTGCTGCCTAGCAACTGCACTCATTGATTCTGAGCCACTTCTTTCTCCCTTCTTACTTTTCCATAGTGGATATTCTCACTTGAAGTGCCCGAACTCGTTGCACTTGAAGCATTTCATCTCTTTCTTTCCCTTCCTAAACTTGGACCGCCCCCTGGACTTGCTTCTGCCTCTGCCTCTACCTGTCCTCTCCCCTACTGCCAAACCCTCTTGGGGAGCCCGATCTCTGATCAACTTTTTCCTTTGCTCATTAGACCTCAGCACTGAGACCATGTCCTCATATTCCATAGTCTCCTTGCCGTAGAGCAGTGTAGTCACCAAAGAGTCATATGGTCCTGGCAGCGAACACAAAAGCAACAGGGACTTGTCCTCCTCATCCAGCTTCACCCCGATATTCATCAACTCCATGCACAACTGATCGAACCTCTGAATGTGGCCAATCACATCAGATCCCTCCTGCATCTGAAGACTGTACAACCTCTTCTTCAGCATTAGTTTGTTGCACATATTCTTCCCCATATATATGGTGTGCAACTTTGACCAAAGGCCCTTTGGGGTCTTTTCTTCCAGCATCGAATACAACGCCGCATCCGCCAAACATCCTCTGATCACCGAGCATACTTTCTTCTCCAACGATGCCCACTGTCTATCTGTCATTCCCTTAGGCTTCTCATCCAAAGCCTAATCCAGATCTGCTTGCACCAGAAGATCCTCCACCCAGATTTTCCACATGAAAAAATTTCTCTTGCCATCAAACTTCTCGAAATCGACCTTCATATTACTACCCATGACTGGATCCAAGCCAAACAAGCAATATAAAATCAAGAAGTGTAGAATATACCTTGATGGTACCTTGCTGAAAATTTTTAGCACTTGGGATCTTCAACTTCTCGCGCTTGGAACCGCTTCCTCACCACCGTGGCTCTGATACCAACTATTGGAGCATGATCCTGGCTCCTCCCACAGACCTTGGGTGCAACAAAACCAGCAACGAACAAATCTAGAGACTTCTGGACTCGATCGAAGGCCCTTGACGAAATCAGCCTGGTTGCTGTCTTCTTCATCAGCCTTTTGTTCTAGATGAAGAACGCCTCTAAGATCACCTCTAAAAAATCCAAGATCTGGTACCCAACCAGATCAGGCCTGGACTGAGGTCTTTCAATTTGTAGATCTTAAATCAGGGTGTTCTAGATAGGAAAGAAGATAGATAGAACCAGACCTTACAGATCTGTCCTGCTGTAGCTTTTCCTGTAGATCTGTTGATGGAGATCTCACCCGCACCTCAAACGACCTCAGATCAACTCTAGATCTGAGAGAAACTTGTACCAACCTTGTAGCAAGAGATTTCAAGTCCTAAACCTGATGTTTGGGTGGCTGTAAGAGAGGGAGAGGCAATATGGTTGGCGGCACAAAGAGGGAGGGGCTCAAAACCCTAGCGCCTCCCTTGCTTTTCTTGCCTTCTATGGACCTGGCGGCAAGAAACCCTAGGGTTTCTTGCTTCTAGGGCATGGAGAATAGCTGGAGAGAGAGGGAGAAGAGAGAGAGAGAGACTTAGGAGAAAGAATTTTCATATTCTTTGGCTTAATCAAACCTATACAGTGCATGTATATATAAACACAGGGTCAAGTGACCCAAACCCAAAACTCCCTTGACCAACTCTATGGGAGATTAGGTTAACCCAAGCCCATGTACACCCATGACTTGACCTAATCTCACCTATCCTGGGCCCAGACCTGGCCCATAAAGAGTTGGTCCCTTGAGGCCCACATAACCTAGACCTCAAGAACCCGAAAGGCCCACAGCCTTTCAACCTAGGGCCCAACTAGCCCTAGAGCCTCCATGAAGCCCTCATGAATGATGGACCTTGGCCTTAGCCTTGGTCTCCTGGACTTTGGGCACACCACCTGGATCACAATAGACATATCATCGATAAAGGTAATAAAGTAGACATAGTTGCCTCTAGCCGGCACATCAAATGGACCGCACACATCCGTATGTACTAGGATAAGTAGGTCTGTGGCCCTTTTCCCATATCCCACAAAAGGGAGCTTGATCATTTTGCCTTGAAGGCATGATTCATAAATTGGATATGACTCAAAAGTCAACGAACTCAATAGCTCGAATTTCTCCAATTTGTTAACCCTATCTTCTGCTATATGACCTAGCCTTAGGTGCCATAGATACCTATCATTTAGACTATCTCTAGGCCTTTTAATTCTTATAGCATTCACATTTTTCTCGATATTAAATACAGATACATCAATATGTAGCTGATAGAGACCATTAATAAGAAAATCATTTGCAACTTTATTATTTTCATGAAATATGTTACAATGGTCCTTATGAAAGCTAATCACATAGCCTTCTTGTGCTAAACATGAAACAAAAATCAAATTCCTGCTTACTGCAGGCACATAATAATAGTCTCTAAAAATTAAATCTAATCCTAACGGTAATCGCAGAGGGTAGATTTTCACGGCCACAGCAGCAACTCTAGCTTCATTTCTGATGCATAGGATCATATCCCCATCCCTCAGCTTCCTACTCTCCTCAAGACCTTGCATAGAAGTGCACAAATGAGCACTAGAATCAGAGTCAAGTACCCAACTAGATGCAGAGGAAACCGTAAGATTAGATTCTATAACAAGCATTCCTTCAGAAGGACCATCCTTCTTGTTCTTCACGATGGCCAAGTACTGAGGATAGTTCCGCTTTCAATGGCTGTCTAAATTGCAGTAGAAACATTTTCTCTTTTCAGCAGCCTTCTTCTTCGGTTCCATCTTCTTCTTCTTTCCATCCACCTTCTGCTTCTTCGTAGACTTTTTCTTCTTTCCAAAAGACTTTCTCTTAGAAGAAGTCCGCTCCACAGTAAGGACTGAGCCTTTTGAACTCTTCAAAGAAAGCTCAGCCGTAACCAACATGTTCATTAATTTAGCCAAGGTACACTGCATCTTATGCATATGAAAGTTCATGATGAACTGACCATATGCATCGGACAAGGACTGAAGGATCATATCAATCTGAAAATCCTTGTCTAAGATGATACCAAGCTTCTCAAGCTCCTCAAGGTCCTTGATCATTGTCAAACAATGATCTTGGACTGACTGCCCATCATGCATTTTAGCCTTAAAAAGCCTTTGGTAGACTTGATACTTGGCTGCGCGACTTTGTTCACCAAATAACTCTTGTAGGTGAGCCAACATTTGATGGGTAGTCATAATGTTCTCATGCTGGCGTTGCAAGTCATTAGACATGGCACCCAACATGTAGTACCTGACTTTCTTATCTTCATCCATCCACTTTTTCAAAGATGCTCTCTGTTCAACAATCGGATGTGCTGGCATGGCAGGTGGGTCCTGGTCCAAGACATGAGTCAGTTTTTTAGAATTCAGAATAATTCTATAGTTCCTCAACCAGTCTTTGAAATTAGGTCCAGTCAATCTGTGGGTATCTAGTATTTTGGTCAGGGGGTTGGGCACAGACATGTTTCTTGTAGAGAGTCAAGAGTTTCTAGTTAGATTTTGTAATCAGACTTAATCAATTTATTTAGGAGTTTTATTTTTAAATAAATTAGGCTCTCACTATTTTCTCAGATCCCTATATTTCCTACCTAGAGATGTAAAAATCTCTGTGATTAGTGATTTCTAGTGGGTGGTGCAGTCTCACCGACTGGCTCATCACCTCACCTAACAGTTATTGGTGATGGGTCAACCGATGAGTAGATAACTCTTATCCAATGATTCTCTAATCATGGTGCACCCAAAACTTGATCTCTAATTCATGAAGCTCACCGTATTCGAAATATTACTCCAATCCTTAGTTAAGTCAGACCCACCATTTGCACAAACTAGATTCCTGATTGAGTCCCTCACTGTACGCAGAATATTGAGCACAACCCATCCTCTAATGCGTAGCATCCAATGCCTAATGGACATGGTTGCATCTTTCCAGTGCAACTGAACCACTGTAACCAGTCGAGAACAATCAACCCCAGGAAGGACCCGCACATCCACAATGGTGGAAGACCATAGACTTAATATTTTTTTAGAGAGATTTAATTTAGGTCTCATTAAATTTGACTTGATATTGTCATAACAATTATGACTAGCCTAGTGGCATGGGTTAGCTCGAATTGTTAGTCACCTCAAATCAGAACTGGGTCGACACATATGGCTAGGTAAGTGAGACCGGTGGAAAGGATATGCCATTAACTCGACAAGAACGCATTCTAGTTGTGTAGCTCCCAATTAAAAACCATTCGATCACATCTGCCCAACTTACCTTAGACACTAAATTATCAAACCAGAATCAATTGGGTTAGCCTACAATCCAGACTCTAACCACTGAGCCAAATTAGGTCTTAACTTGATCGAGTCATATATGAATGTGATTCGATCTTGATCTAGACTTAATCCTATTAGGCTAGTCAATTATTAGCTTTTATGATGTCACCTAACCAACTTTTGATTCAGTTTGATCAACTGCTAGACCTAATTGAGCTACCCAAGCTCGAATCCAATTTTATGAAAATGACTTAGATCTAAAATTTTCAATTTTAGACCTAATTTAATTTCATAAGCTTAATTCATTAATTAAGTCTTGCATTCATTAACAAAACATGTAAATAAATCTTAGAGTTTCAAGATCTAGGATTTTGCAGAAAAATAAATTTTGATTTCTGATTAAGGATGAACACACAGCACCCCTACACGTCATAAGAACACCCCATTGAATGAGAGGAGAGGGTCTTAAACCCTATTTTATTCTTATAACCGGACGGCCATGAGGATCACCTTAATTAGAAATATTGATTTAACTACAAAACTAATTAGATCTAAGTTACATATCACATATATAATTTTAGATCTAACTTATACATGCTTTGCATACATCTCATGTATTACAATCTGATCTAATTAGCATGCTTTCAGATCTGATACATCACATGTAACATCTAAAAAATAAGATTTAAATTGAACTATTCAATATAAAATCTATTGTAGACAGTTACTAGAACAATTCTACAACTAGTCTAGGCATGCAGCAGATCAATTTTATGAATTAATTAAATTTTATTTTCTATTTTTTGATCTGAATATAATATTTATAACATTAAAAAATTAGAGAATAAATTAGATCTAATTTATATTTTAATCATATTAAAAAATAAAACTTTAAGACTATTCATAGTTTAAACTATTCCTAGTCTAGTTATGCATCTCATACATGTTAGATCTACTTAGATTTAATTTTAAATTTTTTAATTTTAGATCTAATCATATCTGATATGATATTTAAAATTTATTAATATCAAATAAATAAAAATAAAAATCAGATCTAAATTAGATCTGAAATAGAGCCATCAACATGGCTCTGATACCAGTTGAAGGAAAAATCATCTTTTTCCTTGTAGGATCTTCTAGATCTAATGAGATCTAGGATGAAATATTTTTTTAAAAAAATTATCCTATATTATTTTAGATCTAAGGTCTATTAGATTTAATTTTTATTATCTGATATTTAATCTAAAATTAAATCTAAAAATATGAGGAATAGAGAAATACCTCTAGGGTAACTAGATTACCCGGTAGATGATCGCAGCAATGCCCGAGGTTCTAAAATAGCCATATAGTCGCCTAGCCTCTACCGGTATCCACTCAAGCAGGATCTAGATTGTCTTCTCTTTGCAAATCTTTGCTCAAAAAATCAGATCTGGATCTGATCTGGAAGATCTTCAAAAGATCTTCTGAAGCTGGAGCAGCAGCTTCTCGATAAATCTCTACAGCCTTCTGATCAGGGAGCCACCACGCCTTGGACAAGCACCAGATGGATGCCCAACTTCTTGGATGTGAAGAGGAGAGAAAAAAGATCAGAGGAGATATGGATAAGTGGAGGGATATTAGGCTTTTGTTGGGGATTGAGCAGATTCTTTTAACCCTAGGCACAGACAGGGTTTAAATAGACCCTGCTGCGCCACGCAGTGCCACATCATTCGACCAATCAAAAAATTCCAATTAATTTTGAAAAAAATTTGATTGATGGAGTGATGTCATCTGATCATATCAAATAAAAACCCCACCAAACCCTCCTACTGTTGGTGCCAACACTGGATAAACACAGTGAGATTGGCGCCCAACAGTTTGAGTCGATCAAGGCATAGAGTCCTCATCTCATGGGACTCTATCCTTATCCACTTGGGGTGCATGCCCAATCTAATCTTGGCACCTACTTTGAGACCTAATTTAGTAGATGGACACTCTCCAAAATCTCTGCAATGACCTCTTGTCAAGTGGCCTTAAGTTTAAGATCCATAAGTCAACGTTTGACCGATGTCCTAAAACAAAAATGACAGGTGACAGGAATTAGCAGGTGTTGTCTTAAATTCATCTCATGAATTAAGATAAAACTTTTTTGAGCTGGACTGGCTTCAGTCAAATTGAGAGAAACCTTCTCAAGATTCTCTGGGTGAGTCAAATCACATTTGGCTCAGTCGAGATGAAAAAAATTGCACGAGGAGAAAGTTAGGCTCAATCGTGTGCTAGCATGATTTCCTTGAACCTAATTGGATCTAATCCAAATCAATCAAATTGGGCTAGCTTGATTGATGATATCCAGACCCTAACTCTTGTTTGTGTGATCCAATTAGATTCATTTCCATATGGTAATGAGACATATCATGATCTCATCATCGATATCATCGAAACTCCTTTCGATGGACCAGAACTCTTCTGATTCAGATAATTAGAATGATCGATCATCAAGATCATTCTAATTACTCCAAAAATCTATCAATGACACCTAGCAGTATATGGTGGCAACCCATTAGAAATAAAGATGAACCTCTCGGTGTAGCTACCTGTGTGATTGAGTTCTTCTATCATGAATCCCAACTGAATTAGGGTTAAGGTGAACTCGTCAAACCCAACATCAGTCATATGAATCAATCGATCGATCCGAGTCCGATGTGAAACCCCAATGAAAAACTTTTTTCCATTATTTTACTCTGCCATGGCTATGGGCTTAAGGACTCGAACTTTCGATCATCATAGGACTACTCCTCTCATCTATCGAGGTTGATAGATCCCATCTTGGTATAATCTGGTTCCTACAATGAATATGCTACAACCAACATACACCTTAGGGTTCCAAATGGCTAAAAAATCGAGTTATGGTGTAGTCAAACTATAACACACTCAAGGTGAACTATCGATGCACCTCAGGTCAAAGAACTAGACACACAGCTGCAGTATCGAGCTAGTTATCGATGAGAAGGTAGACTTCCTTATGACTGCTCGAGGTGGTCACGCTCAGTACTCTCATTCTCAATGAATATCTGTACTCTCACTCCAGTGTCTCCACATCGTAGACTCAAGACTCATTTACTCTAAGAAAGCAATCGTATACCAACCTTCCGAATCGATCACCATCCTCGTGATGATCCTATGGTCAGGAGCTGTTTATGAGTTAGTTATGTAAATTCATGCCTTAAATTTTCAACTCTTGAAAATATGAATTAACATTTCTACTAACTCAAAAGATGTATCACAGACATAATATACACAATGTGGTAGTGGAATAATTCTTTTATTCATTTATAGTCAAAATTATAAATTTGCCCTTACATTTGTAAAAAAATATGTCAGCCAATCTGGCATCTTGGGCACACATCTAACAAGAACATCCCTCTTTGAAATTGATTTTCTTCTCTAAGAAAAATCAGCCTGCGAATCAGAATGAAGCCTGGATTGTGATTAACTCTTTGATCCTTTTCTTGATCTTCTTCTTCTTCTCTTGCTTTTTTTTCTCAAGATTACGAAGCAATCAGGGAGTAGAAATCAGCAAACAAGAGAAACACCCAAACTCCTTTGGGTGTGAAGGATGAAGGACGTTCAATATGGTGGATGTTGGAACTCCAAGGGAGAAGAGAGGGAGAAGAGAAAAGGGGGCAAGGGCTCTCCAAGAGGGGGCATGGAGCTACTGGTTGAAGTGCCTAGAGACCTTAGGAAAGGTCCCTTTAAATAGGCATAAGGTTTGGATCCTATTCAAAATCAAACAACCACTTAATACAAGTCCTACTTGCATTAGGTTTCCTAATAACTTAAGTTATTCAACTTTCTTTAGGAAACCTATTAGGCACCAACTCTTGAAGCCCTTGCACTCACCAAATCACACCCCAAATTGTATCCATAGGATATCCCATCAAAGATCCATAAGCCCTCTAAAGGGGGGACACACGCAACTTGATCAAATCAAGTGACACCCCATCAAACTATCAAGAAAATAAATTAAGGACTTGCACCCTTAATTCATTTGATCCAAAATCTTAGGCACCCAACAATTAGAGCCCAATGAATCTAATTTATTTAGGTTATTAGCAGATAATTAAGTTTGAATTATCTTATCAAATAAGAAAATCAAACATAAAGAGAAAATTAAATTATCTTATCAAATAAGAAAATCAAATATATAGAGAAAATTTGATCCAACCATGTGCTAGTAAGGTTATCTTGAACCCAATAGGATTTCTCTAAATCCAATTGACACTTCATAAGTCTAATTGCTTATTCAAGATTTAATCCCTTTATTGTGTGACCCTATAGGTTCAATTCTATCTGATAGTGAGATATACAATAATCTCTATCAAAGTATCATTGAAACTCTTTTCAATGGGTTGGAACAATTTCACTCTAACTCATCAAGGATTGTCGATCTAGAGCAAACCTTGTGAGCTCTCACAATCTATTAATGACACCTAGCAGTATGTAGTGGCAACCCAATAGAACTGAAAAGAACCTCAAGGTGTAGTTAACATGTGATTCAGTCCCTCTATCGTGAGTCCCGAGTAGATGGCAGATTATGGATAAATCATTAAACCTCATCATCAGTCATATGATAGATTCGATCAGTTCAAGTCCAATTATGATTTTTATGAAAACTCCTTTCTATTAATCATACTGCTGTAGCCATAAACTCTTGGACTTAGCCTCTCAAATCCCATAGGACTACTTATTTCTATCAAGGTCGATAGATTTTATCTTGATGCATACCCTACTCCTACAGTGGACCAACTATCGCCAATATCCACTATAAGAACTCATTGAGATCATATTTATGTGTCAATCAAGCTCCAACAGTCTCACTGCGAGTAGTCATACCATCTCAAGTTAAAGTACCATTCATACAACTATAGTATTGAGACAATCACTGATGATCAAGTAGAAATCCAAGTGATTTCTCGTATGGTCACGTTCAGTACTAGTTGTTCTCTGACAACTACCCATACTCATCGCTCAGTATCTCTACATTATAGACCAGAGACTCATCTATCCTGAAGGAAGCGATTTATGCGTCGGTCTATCCAGATCGATCACCATCCTCTTGATTATACTATGATCGAGAATATTTAAAAATTAAATACATGTCTCTAATTCTCAACACTTTGAGAATATGTATCAAAAATTAATTCCATGGATGCTTCAAGGATACATCACACTTGAATGAAAAATAAACTTATCCTTTTATTGATCAAATCAATATATTAAGTATAAAATTATGTTCTAGCTTTATTACAATGTGTCAGCCATATTGGCTTCTAAGACATACATCTAATAATCTCCCACTTGGACTAAAGCCAATTGGCTACTAATCTAAGTTCCATCTTCTCAAGGTGGACATTCATTTTTGGTTGGCTCAATTGCTTTATTAGCGGGTCTGCTATGTTGTCCATGGAGTCTACTCTTTGCACCTCGACATGTTTCTTTTCGAGGTAGTCACGTATATCGCTACTCTATGTGCTTGGACTTCTAGTGAGATCTTGGCTCTTTAGCAAGGGCTATGGTGTCATTATCTTTGTAGTACTGTGTCATGGCATCTAATGGCATGACATCCAATTCTACAACTAATATTAGAATTAGAATTTATCTTACACATCTACAGCATACTCAGCTTCCAATGATCTATTACTCAAAACCCTTCCAAGATATCGAACAAGAATACACCCTGATGTAGATATCCTCCCACTCTTAGCTTTTCTTCAAAGATTAGGAATCTAAATCTTTAGTGATTCTCAAGTACTTAAGAATATTCTTCATAGCTATCCAGTGCTCTTCATCTGAAATTGACCGATACCTGCTCGTGACACTCACAGCAAGGGCAATATCAGGTCGAGTACACAGTATGGCATACATGAGGCTCCCTATGGATGAGGCATAAGGAATCCTACTCATGCATTGAACTTTCTCAGATGTGGTCAGACACATCATCTTGGAAAGATTAATACCATGCTTAAGAGGTAAAAATTTTCTTTTCTAATTTTTCATGCTGAACCTCTTCAGCACCTTCTCTATGTACAGCTTTTATGACAGGCCTAGCATCCTTTTAGATCTATCCCTATAGATCTTTATTCCAAGAATATAGGATGCTTTCCCTAGGTCTTTCATGAAAATTTTTTTGGATAACCATCTTTTGACCATGGTCAATATGGGAATATCATTTCCAAGGAAGAGAATATCATCCACATACAATATGAGGAATGTTATTGCACTCCCACTAACCCTTTTGTATATACATGGTTCTTCTTCATTTTTGATGAAATCAAATGATTTGATTACATCATCAAAATAATGATTCTAACTCCAAGAAGTTTGCTTTAATCCATATATGGACTTTTGAAGGTTGCAGACTCTGTGATCACCATCACTAGATGTGAAACCTAAAGGCTACTCCATATAGATATCTTCCTCAAGATATCCATTCAGAAAAGTAGTTTTTGTAGGAACCAGATCTAGGGTTTCAGGGTTAGATCTTGAAACTTTTTCAAGATCAGATAGCGAAAGATTAAAATAAATCAAAATTTATTTTCTAAAATTAGAGAATTTCTAGATTTAAGATCCTATTATATGATTATTACATAGCATTAAATTAAAAATAAAAATATATAGAGCATGAACTACATGTTGATCATATCAACATGTTTCTATACTACATCTATTGTATGTATTAAATAATAGATCAGATCTATTACCTTGCAAGTTAGACATTCTAACCTTGATGATCCATACTTGAGAATGATGTTGCAAACTGCACATACGTTCGATCTCTAGGAGTCGTCCACACGAGCCCACGAATCTCGACCAGAAGTCCTGCTTCAGAAAATCAGCATGGTATGCTAGTACTGCACTGATCCTTCTTCGATGGTTGATCAGATGCCTCCTTCTTGATTTGGACTCTTCCAAAGATGAAAAGTAGGAGGAGGAGTTTTAGATCTGAGATACTCTCAGAAAACTCAAGATGGAGGAAGGAAAGAGATGAAACTAACAACCCTAGAAGAAGACCCTCTTCTTCTCTTTACTCTCTCCTAGACACCCTATCTTATGTCTATTATATCTCCACAACCCAAAGGTTTTTCTTTCTAATTTTTGGGTGCCCCAAAGGTCTCTCAAATCTCTATGTTCATCAAAAATTTTATAAAGAAATTTATTTTATAGAGAGAGATATGATAGAATCTTTGTCTAGGTCAAATACCTAGTCAAGGCTTATCCAAACATGGCAAGAAAAGGGGTGCCCAACTCTTGGGCTCCTCCTCCTTATTTTCATGCATGGATCACCAAAAAATGGTATACAATGTGTGCCCTAAAATCTATAAAAATCTCAAAAAAAATTTGGATAAATTCGGTGCAAAAAAGAAAGAATTTTGGATTTCTAAAACTCTATCTCGTAGAATTTGAAATCCAAACATATTCCTACTTTGATTTGATCCACAACTACTTTCCATGTAAGAAAGAAGAGAGAAAACCTTTTGAACGTGGGAAAGACCTGGAAGAGGACTTTTGTCACACAAAATAAGAGGGGATTGGCATGGAATAAGGGGGTGGGGGGGCTTATGTGGTGCAAGGTGGAATCCTAGTCTTACTAGGATTCTATCTTATGACTTATTTTAATTTGATTTCTCAAACCAAATCAAACCAAAATTAGATCAATCCAATTAAAATAGGTCTTAACCTAATTAAAAATCTAATTTAATTAGATTAAATTAGATTTAAATCTGATTTAATTTTCTAATCAAATTAGAAATTAGGTTGATCCAAGTCCTAATTGAACTAGGACTAGTTTTTTTCTTGCACTTGGCTTATCCAATAAACTAATTGGACTTGATCCAATCAAGCCCAAACCAAATCTAATTAAATCATATTCAATTAGACTTAATCTCAGCCCATTGGCTTAATCAAATTAAGCCAATTAGCAATCGAATTGCTAATCATTTTTCCTGCAACACTTGCACTAGGTTAAATGTCAATCGTATTGATCATTTAACCCTAGAACGATTCTTAATCATTGATCAACCATCCGATCGGATCATGAACTCTAATGTGTGTGACCTCATAGGTTCGAACCTAAGTCGGTAGCATAGAAATAAATTTTTGTACTAATCGAAGTGATCATCTAATAATGGTACCCGACGACCGGATAGGTCGAATGTGTAGAACAACATCTTTAGAACCCATGCGGATATAGTTTCCATATAATTCATCCCCTTGACCAAAATGATTATAGGACACCTCAGAGTTCCACTATCAACTCTGATCAGGTTGTCCACATTGTATTTCAAAATATCAAATCTATCTGATGGATTACCCTGGCCAAGGTTTTGCTAAATTGAAATACAGTGACTCATTCTTCTCCAACTCTTGGAGTGGTCAATCCTATCTCGATCACACTCTGACTTCGTAAGTACTTGACTATGCTCAGAAGCCTTCCATCACTGAATTAGAAATTCAGTTAGTCCAGTACCAAAGCACAGTGAGTTGCTTGCAAGTCACTGAGGTGATCTCAGGTCTAAGGGACACTTATATCTATATCCCATCAGAGACATTCTCGACAGCAGAATGCTCTGGAGTTGGTCACGTTCAATGATGATGTATCCTTACATCTTACCTGTATGCCATACCAGTATCTCCACACTCCTTGGTTAAGAGGACAACCAACCCATATGGCCTACAGCGACCTATGCTCAATAGAAGCTGTCATCCTTGTTAACAGCCTATCATTTGGTCGTGAACAGTTTTAAGGACTAATCGATAAATCCTTTCTTTATCGAATCTGAATAGTCCTAAGGACTTCATCATAACAATGGAGTTCATTAGAAGATGAAAGCTTATGATAAAATACCAAAAATATATTTTATTTATTAACAAATCAATTACAATACTTGATTGCTCAACCGTCAACAGCTTGATGATTGGCTTTTGGGATATATTTTTCAACAACTCCCACTTGTCCTAAAGCCACTCGGCACAGTATCTAATACCCATCTTCGACTTGTGGTTGTCGAACTCCTTTATTGCCAGGGCTTTAGTGAAGGGGTCGGCCAGGTTCTCCTTTCTATCGATCTTCTGAAGGTCGATGTCATCTCCATCCACGATCTCCTGGACCAGGTGGAAGTGGCACAAAATGTGCTTCGTCTGCTGGTGTGCTTTGGGTTCCTTCGCTGAGCTATGGCACCAGTGCTGTCGCAGTAAAGCAGGTCGGACCATCAAGGGAGGGTGCTACTTCGAGCTCGATGATGAATTTTCTCAGTCACACAGCTTTCTTCATGGCATCTAATGCTGTGATGTACTCCATTTCACAAACAGAGTCTGTCACAGTATGCTGCTTGAAACTTTTCCAGCAGATAGCTCCACCATTCAGAGTAAAGATATAACCCGATACGCTTTTGCTGTCATCATGGTCAGATTGAAAGCTGGAGTCTGTGAACCCCACAAGTTTCAGATCTGACTCATCATAAACCAACCATTGGTCTTCAGTATTTCACAAATACTTAAGGATGTTTTTAACCACATTCCAGTGGTTTTCTCCAGGATCAGATTGGTATCTACTCACTACTCCTAGTGAGTATGCAACATCTGATCTTGTATATGTCATGGCGTATATGATAGATCCCACGGCAGAAGCATATGGGACTCTACTCATACTTTCTCTCTCTTCAGGAGTTGTTGGACAATCCTTCTTAGAGAGAAAAATTCCATAGCCTATCAGTAGATAGCCCTTCTTGAAATTCTCCATGCTAAACCTCTTCAACGCAGTGTCTATGTATGTGGACTAGGATAACCCAAGCATCCTTTTAGATCTATCCCTATAGATCTTCATCGCTAGAATGTAGGATGCTTCACCCAAGTCTTTCATGGATAACTGTGATAAAAACCAAACTTTTATTTCCTGTAATGTGGGGATGTCATTTTCGATTAAGAGAATATCATCCACGTACAAGACAAGGAATACCATAACTGGACCATTTACCCATTTATAGATGCAGGGTTCTTCTCCATTCTTAACGAAGCCATACGTTTTGATCACTTTATCAAAATACATGTTCCAACTTTAAGAAGCTTGCTTCAATCCATAAATGGATCTCTGAAAAGCTATATGTGGATGTAAACTCCTCAGGTTGTATCATATACACCTCTTCGGTCAGCTCTCCATTCAGGAAAGCTATTTTTACATCCATTTGTCAAATCTCATAATCCAGATGGATAGCTATTACAAGCATTATCCGAATGAATTTGAGCATTGCCACAGGAGAAAATGTCTCATCATAGTCAATGCAATAATATTGATGATACCCCTTGGCAACCAGATGGGCTTTATAGGTCTCCACCTTTCTGTTTGCACCCCTTTTTCTTTTGAACACCCATTTACATCCAATGGGTTTAACCCTTTCAGGTGGGTCAACCAATGTCCATACATCGTTGACCTTCATGGACTTCATTTCAGATTTCATGGTTTCAAGCTATTTCTCAGAATTCGATCTCTGCATTGCATCTATATAGGTGATCGGATCCTCATCATTCTCATCGAGTTCGATGGGATCACTATTCTGTTCCAAGAAAATCATAGTATCTGTCAGGCTGACGTGGTACTCTACCGAATCGCCTTAATGGTGCAGGTACATTGGGCTTCGGATCTGATCTAATCAGATTCGACTCAGGTTCAGCTATTGATGTCGGTCCTTCTACCTGTTGAACTTCATCAAGTTCAATCTTAGAGGCAATGGTTCCTTCACCAAGAAACTCCTTTTCTTAAAAAATTACCTTAAGGCTGACGAACACCTTTTGTTCATCAGCATGGTAGAAAAAATATCCTTTGATCTCTTTGGGGTACCCGATGAATGTGCATTTGTCAGACCTAGGTCCAAGTTTGTCTGTGACTAATCTTTTGACATAAGCCGGGCACCCCTAGACCCTAAGGTGTGAAAGTGCTGGCTTACGCCCTATCCATATCTCATATAGAGTCTTAATTACAGACTTACTTGGAACCCTATTTAATAGATAATAGGTCGATTCGAGTGTATATTCCCAGAAGGATATCGGTAAGCTGGCAAAACCCATCATGGATCGGACCATGTCTAACAGAGTCCAATTTCTCATTTCAGACACACCATTATGCTGTAGTGTTCCTGGAGGAGTCCATTGGGAGAGAATCCCATTCTCTCCTAGATATGTGAGAAAATCATTAGAAAGATATTCTCCTCCTCAGTCAGATTGAAGAGTTTTAATACTCTTCCCAGTTTATTTTTTTACTTCACTTCGAAATCGTTTGAATATGTCAAATGAATCCGACTTATGTTTCATCAGATAGACATATCTATATCTGGATAGATCATCCATAAAAGTTATAAAGTAGAATATCCACCTCTAGCACTTGTGCTCATGGGCCTGCATACATCAGTATGTACTAGGCCGAAAAGCTCAGTAGCTCTCTCACCTTTTCCAGTAAAAGGTGACTTGGTCATTTTATCAAGAAGACAGAACTCACAGATTGAAAGTGATTCACAATCACTGACTTCGAAGATTCCCTCTTGAGTCAACCTGTTTATTCTGTTCTTGTTTATATGACCTAGCCTACAGTGCCATAAGTAGATATCTCACACACTATCTAATCTAGGGTGCTTGCCAGTAGAATAGACTCTTATCGAGCTTGATCTTTCTGGTCTGGCCCTACACTGATGTTCCAGCTTGAATTTGTACCTTCTTCACTTTCTTCTTCTTGTTCTTCTTCCCTTTATTAAAGGGTTGAGAACCAGAAGATGAATCTCCCATTAAGTTCATCGACTCCTTATAAAGTTGGTGATCCTTCTCAAAGTTTTGAAGCAACCCCAGTAACCCGTGGTAGTTTACTTCAGGCTTTGGTAATTCTATAATGAGTGAGGAATGGGAGATAAGACTTGGATAGCGAGTTTAGTATTGCATCTTTCCCAAGCTGCTCATGCAAGGGAAAGTCGAGCTTGCTCAATCGTTCCATCAGCTCGATCATGTACAATACATGATCAGTGACAAAAGGCTCTATCCCGTATTTTGGCGTTGAAGATGGCACAACTAGTCTTGTGCCTCTCCACATCATCAGGTGTGCCAAAGGCATCCTCTAATACTTGAAGCATGTCCTTTGACTGAGCCATCTTGAATCTACGACTGAACTCATCGCTCATGGCAGCCAGCATGATACAGTGCACCGTGGTCCGATCATTGAGCCACTTCTGGTAAGTGTCTCTGACTATTCTACGTGCATTGGCAGCTGGCTCCTCAGGTGCAAGATCCATTATCACATATAGGATCCATTCATGCTCCAGGACTATTTTCAACTTTCGGTACCAGCTATCGAAGTTGGATCCCACCAACTTATCATTGTCCAACAATGATCGGAGCGATAGAAAAGTGACCATATCTGCACAAAAAAAAACCATAACCTAATTAGTAATTGATTCATAAAACCTAAAGATTTGGACTTTAATCAAAAGGTTTCTCTCACTATTTTATTCGAATTGATAGTCTCTACTCTAATTCGAGGAATTACCCTAATTCCTTAGTGGGTACTAGAATCCACTTAGACTGCACACAAGCCCAACTTTGGTTGGCCAACCCATGTACATCTAAGGGTAGGTTCATAACCAATTGTTTCTCTAAATAAACTTTAGTAATTTTAATTTTGCCCCAGAAACCTAATCAGTAGGCTTTGGCCTCCACTGTAAGGATCCAGTTAGGTCCAACCATTAACATGACCATACTTGGTGCATCTAACCAACGAATGATTAAGCCCAACTTTGATTGGCTCACCTAACCACCATTAGAGAGACACTTCCAAGTCATCATATGATGAGTGATAATTCCATTAGTCAACAAGCAACAGGCCTTTGGGTCTGTAATGATTATTGAGTTAATGGACTCATTATCAAACACCTTAATGGGAGGCTATGACTCAGTTATCTCCATAACTTTGTCATTTTAAGGACTTAATAATTTTAGAGGATTTAAATTATTTAGAGGATGAGGTCAGATGAACCAGCTTATCATGATCCTCCCACTGGCTTCATCAAGTCAGCTTAAAGGAGACCATTAAAAGGGCTGGTCTAGGAGCACCTAAATCAGTCACACTGATTTACGTAGCTGACATGGGTCAGCTCGAATAGTCAAGTGATCCAATCAAAATATAATTTCACCAAGAGGTCAGGTAAGTTCGATCAGTGGGAGGGTCGGCCAAAGCTTGTCTTAGACACCATCAAAAATAGCCAGGTAAGCGGGCTCCCAATTAAAAAGCACCGGTCTGATTTACCTTAGACACCACTGATTTAATTAGTTTCGATTAGATCAACCTAACAGTTCGTGCTAGACCACTTAGCTAAGAATCAAGTCCATTTGGTTCTCATTAAAGATATGGACTTGACCAACTACAACTATTGTAATAGATCTAGAGAATCCTTGACCTAATCTAAGACAACAATTGATTAGATTTAGTCAATTTTGTAATTAAGTCCATCTTTAATCTAACCATAGGTCTAACCCAATTAATGGACCTAATTTCCACTAACCCATTAACCCAATGTGTTATGGTTTGTATCTTAGGTTCTTCAATTCACAATCCTAGAACCTAATCAAACAACTTCTTAATTCTTAATTAAGTTTTGGGCTGAGGGTTGGGTTCGGCTTTTCGAAAATAATTTTTATATTTGTAAAATAATATTACAATATGGTTCTACCAACCATATTACATGTTTGATTCATAATCAAGATGCAAGTGAAATAAATATGAAACTACTTTAGATCTAATCTAAACAGGTTCATGTAATTAAAAAAATTTCAACTTTAAACAATTTTTTTGTACAAAAATTATTAACAAAGAGATTTTATTTTAGATTTAAATATTTTTTAAATTTAATAAATCATAAATTTAATCTAGATCATATCTAATAAATTTATGATTAAAGATAGATCTACACGACCTAGGACAACCTTTGCACTGTAAGGGGTAAACCTTACAGCAAGACAATCTTGCAGTTCGTGATTGATCTAAAATTTTATTTTCAGATTTAATAATCAGATTATAAATTAGATCTAATCTAAGGAATAATCTAAGCATGTATAAATAATCATGTAATAAACGACCTGGGCTCTGATACCAATTGTAGCAATCAGATCTAGGGTTTTAGGGTTAGATCTTAAAACTTTTTCAAGATCTGACAGCGGAAGACTAAAATAAATCAAAATTTATTTTTTAAAATCAGAGAATTCCTAGATCTAAGATCCTATTACATGATTATTACATAGCATTAAATTAAAAATTAAAATATATAGAGCATGAACTACATGTTGATCATATCAACATGTTTCTATACTACATCTAATGTATGTATTAAACAATAGATCAGATCTATTACCTTGCAAGTTAGACATTCTAACCTTGCTGATCCAGGCTTGAGGATGATGTTGCAAACCGCACATGCATCCGATCTCTAGAAGTCATCCACATGAGCCCATGAATCTCGATCAGAAGTCCTGCTTCAAGAAATCAGCACAGTATGCTAGTACTGCGCTGATCCTTCTTCGATGGTTGATCAGATGCCTCCTTCTTGATTTGGACTCTTCCAAAGATGAGAAGTAGGAGAAGGAGTTTCAGATCTGAGACGCTCTCAGAAAACTCAAGATGGAGGAAGGAAAGAGATGAAACTAACAATCCTAGAAAAAGACCCTCTTCTTCTTCTCTTTACTCTCTCCTAGACACCCTATCTTTGAATGAAAAATCAGCTTTTTCCTTGTAGGATCTTCCAGATCTAATGAGATCTGGGGCGAAATATTTTTAAAAAAAAATTATCCTATAATATTTTAGATCTAAGATCTATTAGATCTAATTTCTATTATCTGATATTAAATCTAAAATTAAATCTAGAAATACAAGGAATACAGAAATACCTCTAGCGTAACTAGATTACCCTATAGATGATCGCAGCAATGCCCGAGGTTCTAAAATAACCATGCAGTCGCCTGACCTCTATCGATATCCACTTAAGCAAGATCTGGATTGACTTCTCCTCATGAATCTTTGCTCCAAAAATCAGATCTGGATCTGATCTGGATGATCTTCAAAATATCTTCTGAAGCTGGAGCAGCAGCTTCTCGACAAATCTCTGCAGCCTTCTAATCAGGAAGCCACCACACCTTGGACAAGCACCAGATGGATGCCCAACTTCTTGGACGTGATGAGTGGATGGAAAGGAGTAGAGGGGGTATGGAGAAGTGGAGAGGATTCAGATTTTTGCTGGTTATTGCACAGAGTCTCTTAATCCTAGGCGCAGATAGGGTTTAAATAGACCCTGCTGTGCCATGTAGTGCCACATCATTCGACCAATCAAAAAATTTCAATTAATTCTGGAAAGATTTTGATTGGTAGAGTGATGTCATCTGATCATATCAGATATGAATCTCCACAATCCCTCCTACTGTTGGCGCCAACACTGGATAAGTACAGTGAGATTTGCGCCCCATAGTTCAAGTTAATCAAGGGATCAGACTCCTCATCTCATGGGACTCTATCCTTATCCACTTAGGGCGCACGCCCAATCTAAATATGGTGCCCACTTTGAGGCCCAATTTAGCAGGTGGACACTCCACAAAAAATCTCCAATGACCTCTTGCCAAGTGGCCTTCAGTCTAAGGTCCATGGGTCAATGTTTGACCAATGTCCTAAAATGGAAATGACAGGTGATAGGAATTAGTAGGTGTTATCTTAAATTCACCTCATGAATTAAGACAAATTCTTTTTGAGCTAGACTGGCTCCAGTCAGACTATGAGAAATCTTCTCAAGGTTCTCTGGGTGAGTCAAATCACATTTAGCTCAGTCGAAATAGAAAAGATTACACGAGGAGAAAGTTAGGCTCAATCATGTGCTAGCACGATTTTTTTGAACCTAATTGAACCTATCCAAATCAAATGAATTGGGCTAGCTCAATTGATGACATCCAGACCCTAACTCTTGTTTGTGTGACCCAGTTAGGTTCATTTTCATATGGTAATGAGACATGTTGTGATCTCATCATCGACATCATCGAAACTCCTTTCGATGGACCAGAACTCTTCTGATTCAGACAATTAGAATGATCGATTATCAAGATCATTCTAATTGCTCCTAAAATCCATCAGTGATACCTAGCAGTATATGGTGGCAAGCCATCAGAAATAAAGATGAACCTCTCAGTGCAGCTACCTGTGTGATTGAGTTCTTTTATCATGAGTCCTAACTGAATTAGGGTTAACGTGAACTCGTCAAACCCAACATCAGTCATATGAATCAATCGATTGATCTGAGTCCAATGTGAAACCCCAATGGAAAACTCTTTTCAATTATTTTACTCTGCCATGGCCATGGGCTTAAGGACTCGATCTTTCGATCATTATAGGACTACTCCTCTCATCTACCAAGGTTGATAGATCCCTTCTTGGTGCGATCTGGTTCCTACAATGAATATGCTACAGCCAACATACACCTCAAAGTTTCGAATGGCTAGGAGATCGAGTTATGGTGTAGTCAAACTATAATACACTCAAGGTGAACTGTCGATGTACCTCAGGTCAAAGAACTAGACACATAGCTGCAGCATCGAACTAGTCATCGACGAAAAGGTAGATTCTCTTATGACTGCTCGAGGTGGTCATGCTCAGTACTCTCGTTTTTAACGAATACCTGTACTCTCACTCCAGAGTCTCCACACCGTAGACTCAAGACACATCTATCCTAAGGAAGCGATCGTACACCAACCTTCCGAATCGATCATCATCCTCGTGATGATCCTATGGTCAGGAGCTGTTTATGAGTTAGTTATGTAAATTCATGCCTTAAATTTTCAACTCTTGAAAATATGAATTAACATTCCTACTAACTCAAAAGATGTATCGCAGACATAATATACATAATGTGATAGTAGAATAATCTTTTTATTCATTTATAGTCAAAATTATAAATTTATCCTTACATTTATACAGGAATGTGTTAGCCAATCTAGCATCTAGGGCACACATCTAACAAACTCCCACTTGACCTAATGCCAATTGGCTACATATCTAAGTCCCATCTTCTCAAGGTGGTCTTCGATCTTCTACTGGCCTAATGGCTTTGTCAATGGGACTGCCACATTATCTGTGAAGTCGACTCTCTTAACCTTGACATAACCTTTTTCGAGGTAATCACGGATCAAATGGAATCGCCGCTCGATATGCTTGGACTTCTGGTGAGACCTTGGCTCCTTAGTTAGGGCTATGGTGCCATTATTATCACAGTAAAGAGGGATGGCATTCGATGACATCACTCCAAGCTCTGTGGCAAACTTCTTATATCAGAATGCCTCTTTCGCAGCTTCCGATGCAGCAATATACTCTGCCTCCATGGTGGAATCAGCAATCACCATCTACTTGAAACTCTTCCAGCTAATTGTACCACCATTACAAATGAACAAACATCTAGATGTCAACTTTCAATCATCTATATCAGACATAAAGTCTGAGCCTGTAAATCTCTGAACCTGAAGTTCTCCATTCCCAAAGATTAGAAACATATCCTTAGTCCTTCTTAAGTATTTAAGGATACATTTCACAGAAGTTCAGTGCTCTTCGCCTGGATTCAACTGATATCTACCTGTGACACTCACAGCATAGGCTATATCAGGTCGTGTACATAGCATGGCATACATGAGGCTTCCTATTGCTGAAGTATAAGGGATCTTGCTCATGCGTTCAATCTCCTCAGGTGTGCTAGGGCACATCATCTTGGAGAGATGAATGCCATGTCTAAAAGGTACTAAACCTCTTTTGGAGTTTTTCATGCTAAACCTTTTTAGCACCTCCTCTATGTACATCTTCTGTGAGAGTCCCAGCATCCTATTTGGTCTATCTCTATAGACCTTAACACCCAGTATAAAAGATGCCTCTCCTAGATCTTTCATAAAGAACTCCTTAGACAACCATATTTTGACTGAGGTCAACATGAAAATATCATTCCCAATCAGGAGGATGTCATCTATGTACAGTATGAGAAAGACAACTACGCTCCCACTGACCTTCTTGAACACACATGGTTCCTCCTCGTTCTTGATGAAATCAAATATTTTGATCACATCATTGAAACGAATATTCCAGCTCTGAGATGCTTGCTTAAGTCTATAAATAGACCTTTGCAGCTTGCAGATCTTGTGATCATCATCACTGGATGTGAAATCAAGTGGCTGTTCCATATAGATATCTTTCTGAAGATATCCATTTAAGAACGCCATTTTCACATCCATCTGCCATATTTCATAATCGAAATAGGCTGCAACAGTAAGCAATGTGCGGATGGATTTTAGCATGGCTATGGGTGAAAAGGTATCCTGATAGTCAATACCTTCGCACTGACTAAAATATTTTGCTACGAGCCTAGCCTTGAATGTCTCCACATTTTCATCTGCACCTATCTTTCTCTTGAAGATCCATTTACACCTAATAGGTACAATACCTTCAGGTGGATCTACCAAGGTCTAGACTTGGTTTGAGTGCATCGAGTCAATTTCTGATCTCATTGCCTCTAGCCATTTCTTAGAGTCGATACCTGATATCACCTCGTCATAGGTCTTGGAGTTATCACCATGAGCCTCATTTCCCGTGAGGAATATTTCCTCTACTTTCTCTTGTATAGTACCTAAGTACCTTTCAGGAGGATGGAAAATCTTAGTCGATATACGAGGTGAAAGAGATTGTGTTAGGACTGGTTCTAATTGATTTGGTTTCTCAGGTTCTTTAGCTCGTTGCTCTTGAGAGACATTCTTCTTGAGCTTAATTATTCTTCCGATGCCACAATCTTGAATAAACTATTTTTCAAAAGAAATAGCATGTTGATTCACAATCACATTGTGATCTTTCGAAATATAGAAATAGTATCCTAATGACTCTTTAGGATATCCTATGAACCAAGCTCTAAAAGATCTGAACTCTAACTTGTCCACCTGCTGTCTCTTGATGTGAGCTGGACAACCCCAAATTCTGAGATGACTCAGACTTGGCTTCTTACCATGCCATATCTCATACGGTGTGGTAGGAACGATTTTAGAAGGAACCCTATTCAATACATATATTACTGTCATGAGACAATATCCCCAAAGAAACTCAGGGAGATCCATGAAGCTCATCATAGAATGGACCATATCTAATAGGGTCCGGTTCCTCCATTCTGAAACCCCATTGAGTTGTGGCGTTCCAGGTGGAGTCTATTGAGAGACTATGCCATTGTCCTTAAGATAGTCTAGGAACTCCCGACTAAGGTATTCACCTCCTCGATCTGATCGAAGAACCTTAATGGGCTTTCCTGTTTACTTTTCTACCTCATGTCTGAATTCTTTGAACTTTTCAAAGGCTTCATACTTGTGTTTCATTAGAAACACATATCCGTATCTAGATATATCATTGGTGAAGGTAATGAAGTAGACATAGTTGCCTCTAGCCGGTACATCAAATAGGCCGCACACATCTGTATGTACTAGAGCAAGTAGGTCTGTGGCCCTTTCCCCATGTCCTGTAAAAGGGAGCTTGATCATTTTGCCTTGAAGGCATGATTCACAAACTGGATATGACTCGAAAGTCAATAGACTCAATAGCCCGACTTTCTCCAATTTATTAATCCTGTCTTCCGCTATATGACCTAGCCTTAGGTGCCACAGATACCTATCATTTAGACTATCTCTAGGCCTTTTAATTCCCATGGCATTCACATTTTGCTCGATATGAAATACAAATATATCAATATGTAGCTAATAGAGACTATTAATAAGAAAACCATTTGCAACTTTATTATTTTCATAAAATATGTTACAATGGTTCTTATGAAAGCTAATCACATAGCCTTCTTGTGCTAATCATGAAACAGAAATCAAATTTCTGCTTGCTGCAAGCACATAATAACAATCTCTAAGAACTAAATCTAATCCTAACGATAATCGTAGAGGGTAGGTTCCCACGGCCACAGCAGCAACTCTTACTCCATTTCTGATGCGTAGGATCATATCCCCATCCCTCAGCCTCCTGCTCTTCTCAAGATCCTGCATAAAAGTGCACAAATGAGCACTAGAACCAGAGTTAAGTACCCAACTGGATGCAGAAAAAACCATAAGATTAGATTCTATAACGAGCATACCTCCAGAAGGACCATCCTTCTTGTTCTTCAGGGTGGCCAGGTACTGAGGATAGTTCCACTTCCAATAGCCATCTGAATTGCAATGGAAACATTTTTCCTTTTCAGCAGCCTTCTTCTTTGGTTTCGTCTTCTTCTTCTTCTTATCCACCTTCTGCTTCTTCATAGACTTCTTCTTTCCAAAAGACTTTCTCTTGGAAGAAATCCGCTCCACAATAAGGACTAAGCCTTTTGAATCCTTCAAAGAAAGCTCAGTCGTAACCAACATGTTCATTAACTAAGCCAAGGTACACTGCATCTTATGCATATGGAAGTTCATGATGAACTGACCATATGCATCAGACATGGATTGAAGGATCACATCAATTTAAAAATCTCTATCTAAGATGATACTGAGCTTCTCAAGCTCCTCAAGGTCCTTGATCATTGACAAACAATGATCTTGGACTGACTGCCCATCATGCATTTTAGTCTTAAAAAGTCTTTGACAGACTTGATACTTGGCCACGTGACTTTGTTCACCAAACAACTCTTGTAGGTGAGCCAACATTTGGCGGGTAGTCATAATATTCTCATGCTGGTGCTGCAAGTCATCAGACATGGCACCCAACATGTAGTACCTGGCTTTGTTATCATCATCCGTCCACTTTTCAAAGACGCTCTTTGTTCAACAGTCAGACGTGCTGGTATGGCAGGTGGGTCCTGGTCCAAGACATGAGTCAGTTTCTCAGGACCCAGAATAATTCTGTAGTTCCTCAACTAGTCCTTGAAATTAGGTCCAGTCAATCTGTGGGTGTCTAGTATTTTGGTCAGGGGGTTGGATGCAAACATGTTTCCTGTAGAGAGTCAAAAGTTTCTAGTTAGATTTTATAATCAGACTTAACCAATTTGTTTAGGGGTTTTATTTTTAAACAAATTAGGCTCCCACTATTTTCTCAGATCCCTACACTCCCTAGGTAGAGATGTGGAAATCTCCATGATTAATAATTTCTAGTGGGTGGTGCGGTCTCACCGACTAGCTCACCACCTCACCTAACAGTTATTGATGATGGATCAACCGATGAGTGGACAACTCTTGTCCAATGATTCTCTAATCATGGTGCACCCAAAACTTGGTCTCTAATTCATGAAGCTCACTGTGCTCGAAATATTGCTCCAATCCTTAGTTATGTCAGACCCACCATTTGCACGAATTAGATTCCTAATTGGGTCTCTCACCATATCCAGAATATTGAGCATAACCCATCCTCTAATCCGTAGCATCCAATGCCTAATGGACATGGTTGCATCTTTCTGGTGCAACTGAGCCACTGTAACCAGCCGAGAATAATCAATCCCAGGAAGGGCCCGCACATCCACAATGGTGGAAGACTTTAGACTTAATATTTTCTTAGAGAGATTTGATTTAGGTCTCATTAAACTTGACTTGATATTGTCATAACAATTATGACTAACCTAGTGGCATGAGTTAGCTCGAATTGTTAGCCACCTTAAATCAGAACTCGGTCGACACATATAGCCAGGTAAGTGAAACTGGTGGGAGGGATATGCCATTAACTTGACAAGAACGCATTCGAGTCGAGTAGCTCCCAATTAAAAATCAGTCGGTCGTATCTGCCCAACTTATCTTAGACACCAAATTATCAAACCAGAACCAATTGGGTTAGTCTACAATTCAGGCTCTAACCACTGAGCCAAATTAGGTCTTAAATTGATCGAGTCATATTTAAATGTGATTCGACCTTGACCTAGACTTAATTCTATTAGGCTGGTCAATTATTAGCTTTCATGATTTCACCTAACCAACTTTTGATTCAATTTGATCAACCGCTAGACCTAATTGAGCTATCCAAGCCCGAACCCAATTTTATGAAAATGATTTAGATCTGAAATTCTTAATTTTAGACTTAATTTAATTTCATAAGCTTAATTCATTAAATAAGTCTTGGGTTTATAAACAAAACATGTAAATAAATCCTAGGGTTTTAAGATCTAAGATTTTGCAGAAAAGTAAATTTTGATTTCTGATTAAGGATGAACGCGCAGCACCCTTACACGCCATAAGAACACCCCATTGAATAGGAGGAGAGGGTCTTAAACCCTATTTTGTTCTTATGACCGGACGGTCATGAGGAACACCTTAATCAGAAATATTAATTTAACTACAAAACCAGTTAGATCTAAGTTACATATCACATATATAATTTCAGATCTAACTTATGCATGCTTTGCATACATCTTGTTGGTGCAGAATTCCACCGATGCCGGAGAAGCTGGAGTCGAGGGGATCACGGCCGCCGTCAGGACCTGTAAGGAAAGTCTAAACCGCAGTTGGGGGTGCTCCGGCAAGACCCTCCGATGCTCAAGTCAGTACTCTGCTTCAACAGAAATGGAGCACTCGAATAAGATTTTAGCAGAGTTTAGAGATAGTGCTTAGAGCTTAAAGGAGAACGTATCTGGGGGGTCTCTTTTATAGATGGGAGAGCATAACCGATTGACAGCGACGTCCGTAACTGCCTGAAAGTGGGCCGTTCGGAGCCACGTGGAGTTTGTTACGGAGAGTAGTGGTGTCCATTGTCGTGACTTGCCAGCGAGTGGTGGGGCCACATGGAATTTGTTACAGAGAGTGGAGTGGTGTCCGTTGTCGTGACTTGCCGAGAAGTTCGGGCTGAATGGCTGAAGCTCGATTGGGACATCTGGTGGAGCAGAATAGCTCTCGATCTCAGTAATCTAAGAGAAGCTCAGATGTTTTCAAGGTTGCTGATGGGTTAACTGTTGTTGGGTGCCTTAGGCATTGATGCTGCAGACGAAAGTCATCTGCTGTAAAAGTTCAGATGAAAACTTTCAGTTGGAGAAATCCGGCTGGAGTCCGATTGCTAGAGAAGTCTGTCTCGAATTTGTCTGATGTAGAAGCTTGTCTAAATACTGTCTGCTGGAGAGGTTCGGTTGCATGAGGAATCCGGCAGATGGTCGATCGATAGCAAAATTTGGAAGGTGTTGTGGAAGTTCATCCGCTGGAGGAGTCTGGAGGACAATGTGGAAGGTCGATCGCTGGAGGGGTCCGAAAGAAATTTATCCGTTGGAGGGGTCCGATTGGCACTGTTGAAGTCCGATTGGCGCTGTTGAAGGTTGATGGCTGAAGAGGTATGGAAAACATAGGAGATAGTCGATCACTGTAGAAATTTGGCTGCTGGAGCCCGTCCGTTGTAGAAGTTCGTCTAGAATCTATCCGCTGTAGAAGTTCGGACGGAGTTCGATTCTTGCAAAAGTCTGAAAGGAGGCCGTTTACTATAGAAGCTCGGATGGAAGTCTGGATGGAGATTGCTTATTGCAGAAGCTCGGATGGAGGTCGGTTGCCGTGGAAGTCCGGATGGAGATCGCTTATTGTAGAAGCTCGACTGAAGTTCGCTTGCAATAGAAGTTCGGACGGAATTCGCTTACTGTAGAAGCTCGGATGAAATTTGGAAGGTGGTCGACCACTGTAGAAACTTGGATGGAGTCTGGTTACTGTAGAAGTCCTACTGCTGGAGAAGGTCGAACATTGACGAAGTCTGAAAGAAGCTCGAAGTAAAGTCGATCGTGATAGAAGGAAGACTGGAAGAGATTCAGAGTGTAGTCGATCACTGTAGAAAATCGGCTGATAGTGAAGCCCAGAGAGCATTTGGAGCAATCCGATAGACGACTGTAGGAGCTCATTATTGGAGAAGTGTGGAGGGTACAATAGGAGTTTGTCCGTTGGAGGAATTTGGAGGACACTGTGGAAGGTCGACTGCTGGAGGAGTTTGGATGGTACTGTGGAAGCTCGGACGGTCGGGGGAGTTCAGAAAGATGCCGCATAAGGTCGGGAACCGGAAGAGTCCTGGGAGGGTTGGCCTCTTACGAACTTTGGCTGGGGTTATTTTATACCCAACACATCTCATGTATTAAAATCTAATCTAATTAGCATGCTTTCAGATCTGATACATCACATATAACATCTGAAAAATAAGATTTAAATTGAACTATTCAATATAAAATTTATTCTAGACAGTTACTAGAACAATTCTACAACTAGTCTAGGCATGCAACAGATCCATCTTATGTATTAATTAAAATTTTATTTTTTATTTTTTGATCTGAATATAATATTTATAACATCAAAAAAATAAAGAGTAAATTAGATCTAATTTATATTTTAATCATATTAAAACATAAAACTATAAGACTATTCATAGATCAAACTACTCCTAGTCTAGTCATGCATCTCATACATGTTAGATCTACTTAGATTTAATTTTAATTTTTTTTGATTTTAGATTCTATTACATCTGATGTGATATCTAAAATCTATTAATATCAAATAAATAAAAATAAAAATTAGATCTAAATTAGATCTGAAATAGAGCCATCAATCTGGCTCTGATATCAGTTGAAGAAAAAACCAGCTTTTTCCTTGTAGGATCTTCCAGATCTAATGAGATCTGGGATGGAATATTTCAAAAAACAATTATCCTACAATATTTTAAATCTAAGATCTATTAGATCTAATTCCTATTATCTGATATTAAATCTAAAATTAAATCTAAAAATATGAGGAATAGAGAAATACCTCTAGGGTAACTAGATTATCTTGTAGATGATCGCAGCAATGCCCGAGGTTCTAAAATAGCCACGCAGTCGCCTGGCCTCTACTGGTATCTACTCAAGTAGGATCTAGATCATCTTCTCCTCACAAATTTTTGCTCCAAAAATCAGATCTGGATCTGATCTGGAAGATCTTTAAAAGATCTTCTGAAGCTGGAGCAGCAGCTTCTCAACAAATCTCTGCAGCCTTCTAATCAAGAAGCCACCACGCCTTGGACAAGCACCAGATGGATGCCCAACCTCTTGGACATGAAGAGCGGAGGGAAAGAAGCAGAGGGGGTATGGACAAGTGGAGAGGATTCAGGCTTTTACTGGTTATTGCACAGAGTCTCTTAACCCTAGGTGCAGACAGGGTTTAAATAGACCCTGCTGCGCCATGCATTGCCACATCATTCGACCAATCAAAAAATTCCAATTAATTTTGAAAAAAAATTGATTGATGGAGTGATATTATCTAATCATATCAGATAAGAATTCCGACAATCTCTCCTATTGTTGACACCAACACTGGATAAGCACAGTGAGATTTGCGCCCCACAGTCCAAGTTAATCAAGGGATCAGAGTCCTTATCTCATGGGACTCTATCCTTATCCACTTGGGACGCACGCCCAATCTGAATATGGCACCCACTTTGAGGACCAATTTAGTAGGTGGACACTCCATAAAAAATCTCCAATAATCTCTTGCCAAGTGGCCTTCAATCCAAGGTCCATGGGTCAACGTTTAACCAATGTCTTAAAATGAAAATGGCAGGTGATAAGAATTAGCAGGTGTTGTCTTAAATTCATCTCATGAATTAAGATAATTTTTTTTTGAGCTGGACTAACTCTAGTCAGACTGTGAGAAACTCCTCAAAGTTCTCTGGGTGAGTCAAATCATATTTGGCCCAGTCGAGATAGAAAAGATTACACGAGGAGAAAGTTAGGCTCAATCGTGTGCTAGCATGATTTTCTTGAACCTAATTGGATCTAATCCAAATCAATCAAACTGGGCTAGCTCAATTGATGACATCCAGACCCTAACTCTTGTTTGTATAATCCAGTTAGGTTCATTACCGTATGGTAATGAGATTTGTCTGGATCTCATCATCGACATCATCAAAACTTCTTTCGATGGACCAGAACTCTTCTGATTCAGACAATTAGAATGATCGATCATCAAGATCATTCTAATTGCTCCCAAAATCTACCAGTGATACTTAGTAGTATATGGTGGCAACCCATCAGAAATAAAGATGAATCTCTCGGTGCAGCTACCTGTATGATTGAGTTCTTCTATCATGAGTCCCGACTGAATTAAGGTTAAGGTGAACTCGTCAAACCCAACATCAGTCATATGAATCAATTGATTGATCTGAGTCCAATGTGAAACCCCAATAGAAAATTTTTTTCCATTATTTCACTCTACCATGGCCATGGGCTTAAGGACTCGATCTTTCGATCATCATCGGACTACTCCTCTCATCTACCGAGGTTGATAGATCTCCTCTTGGTGCGATCTGGTTCCTACAATGAATATGCTATAGCCAACATACACCTCAGGGTTCTGAATGGCTAGGAGATCAAGTTATGGTATATCCAAACTATAACACACTCAAGATAAACTGTCGATGTACCTCAGGTCAAAGAACTAGACACACAGCTGCAGCATCGAGTTAGTCATCGACGAGAAAGTAGATTTTCTTATGACTGCTCGAGGTGGTCATGCTCAGTACTCTCGTTCTCAATGAATATCTATACTCTCGCTTCGATGTCTCCACACTGTAGACTCAAGATACATCTACCCTAAGGAAGTAATCGTACACCAACCTTCCAGATCGATCACCATCCTCGTGATGATTCTATGGTCAGGAGCTATTTATGAGTTAGTTGTGTAAATTCATGTCTTAAATTTTCAACTCTTAAAAATATGAATTAACATTCTTACTAACTCAAAGGATGTATCATAGACATAATGTACACAATGTGATAGTAGAATAATCCTTTTATTCATTTATAATCAAAATTATAAATTTGCCCTTATATTTGTACAGGAATGTGTCAGCCAATCTGGCATCTAGGGCACACATCTAACAATCTTATGTCTATTATAACTCCATGATCCAAAGATATTTCTCTCTAATTTTTGGATTCCCCAAAAGTCTCTCAAATCTCTGTGTTCATCAAAAATTTCATAAAAAAATTCATTTTATAGAGAGAGATATGATAGAGTCTTTGTCTAGGTCAAATACCTAGTCAAGGCTTATCCAAACATGGCAAGATAAGGGACGCCCAACTCTTGGGCTCCTCCTCCTTATTTTCATGAATGGACCACCAGAAAAGGGTGCACAATATGTGTCCTAAAATCCATAAAAATCTCAAAAAAAATTTGGATAAATTCGATGCAAAAAGGAAAGAGTTTTGGATTTCTAAAAGTCTATCTCATAGAATTTGAAATCCAAGCATTTTCTACTTTGATTTGATCCACAACCACTTTCCATGTAAGAAAGAAGAGAGAAAACCTTTTGGACGTATGAAAGACCTGGGAGAGGGCTTTTATCACACAAAATAAGAGGGGATTGGCATGGAATAAGAGAGAGGGCATGGGGGGTGCTTATGTGGTGCAAGGTGGAATCCTAGTCTTACTAGGATTCTATCTTATGACTTGTTTTAATTTGATTTCTCAAACTAAATCAAACCAAAATTAGATCAACCCAATTAAAATAGGTCTTAACCCAATTAAAAACCTAATTTAAGTAGATTAAATTAGATTTAAATCTGATTTAATTTTTTAATCAAATTAGAAATTAGGTTGATCTAAGTCCTAATTGAACTAGGACTATTTTTTTCTTTGCACTTGGCTTATCCAATAAACCAATTGAACTTGATCCAATCAAGCCCAAACCAAATCTAATTAAATCATATTCAATTAGACTTAATCTCAGCCCATTGGCTTAATCAAATTAAGCCAATTAGCAATAGAATTGCTAATCATTTTTCCTGCAACACTTGCACTAGGTTAAATGTCAATCGTATTGATCATTTAACCCTAGAATGATTCTTAATCGTTGAACAACCATTCGATTGGATCATGAACTCTAATATGTGTGACCTCATAGGTCTGAACCTAAGTCGATAGTATAGGAATAAATTTATGTACCAATCAAAGTGACCATCTAGCAATGGTACCTGACGATCGGATAGGTCGAATGTGTAGAACAACATCCTTAGAACCCATGTGGATATAATTTTCATATAATTCATCCCCTTGACCAAAATGATCATAGGACACCTCAGAGTTCAACTGTTAACTCTGATCAGGTTGTCCACATTGTATTTCAAAATATCAAATCCATCTGATGGATTACCCTGGCCAAGGTTTTGCTAAATTGAAATACAGTGACTCATTCTTCTCTAACTATTGGAGTGGTCAATCCCATCTCGATCACACTCTGACTTCGTAAGTACTTGACTATGCCCAGAAGCCTTCCATCACTGAATTAGAAATTCAGTTAGTCTAGTACCAAAGCACAGTGAGTTGCTTGCAAGTCACTAAGGTGATCTCTGGTCTAAGGGACACTTATACCTATATCCCATCAGAGACATTCTCGACAGCAGAATGCTCTAGAGTTGGTCACGTTCAATGATGATGTATCCTTACATCTTACCTGTATGCCATACCAGTGTCTCCACACTCCTTGGTTAAGAAGATAACCAACCCATATGGCCTACAGCGACCTATGCTCGATAGAAGCTGTCGTCCTTATTAACAGCCTATCATTTGGTCGTGAACAGTTTTAAGGACTAATCGATAAATCCTTTCTTTATCGAATTTGAATAGTCCTAAGGAC
The DNA here is from genome assembly GCF_000442705.2 of Elaeis guineensis. Lineage (NCBI taxonomy): Eukaryota > Viridiplantae > Streptophyta > Magnoliopsida > Arecales > Arecaceae > Elaeis > Elaeis guineensis. The sequence continues at coordinate 56,732,480 of NC_025993.2, forward strand.
TTCATCATAACAACGGAGTTCATTAGAAGATGAAAGCTTATGATAAAAATATCAAAAATATATTTTATTTATTAATAAATAAATTACAATGCTTGGTTGCTCAACCGTCAACAGCTTGACGATTGGCTTTTGGGACATATTTTCCAACAATTTTCACATCCATCTGCCAGATTTCATAATCATAATAAGCTGCAACAACAAGCAGAGTATGAATGAATTTCAACATGGCTTTGAGAGAGAAGGTTTCTTGATAGTCAATGCCCTCGTGCTGGCTGTAACCTTTTACCACAAGCCTAGCTTTATAGGTCTCTACTTTACCATCGATACCTATTTTTCTTTTGTAGATCCATTTATACCTAATGGATACTATACCCTCAAGTGGATCTACTAAGGTCCATACTTGGTTTGAGTGCATCGACTCAATTTTTGACTTCATTACATCTAATCATTTCTCGAAATCGATATTAGACATTGTCTCGTCAAAGATATTAGGATCATCACCATAACCCTTATCTCCCATAAGAAATATTTTCTTTATTTTCCCATAAACATACCCATGTATCTTTTAGCAGGTCGGAAGATCCTGCTAAATCTACGAGGTAGTGGAGGAACGTCAACTACTGGCTCATGAATAATGAGTTCCTGAAAATCTATAGTTCTTTGCTCTTCAGAAATCTTCTCTTTGAGTTCAACTAACCTCCCACTGCCACCATCCTGGATAAACTATTTTTCTAGGAATATGGCATTCTGACTCACAATTACATTGTGATCTTGTGAAAAGTAGAAGTAGTATCTTATTGATTCTTTTGGATACCCTATAAAATGAACTATTATAGATCTATCCTCCAATTTATCAGCCATCTATCTCTTGACATAAGTCAGACATCCCCAAGTCTTAAGATAACCTAGACTCGATGATAAGTGGTATATTTTTGCATTTATTGAAAGTATTTTTGATAATTTATGGTGCTAACATCTTCTTAAAAACCTAATTTCATGAATAAATTAAATTTTATTATAAAAATAAATAATTTTAAAAAAATATAAAATTAGAATATAATTATGAAAAATAGATATTAATTTAATTGAGAAATTTAAGCACCAAAATGAAAAAAAATTAAAAAATTTAATGCATATTTTTTTAAATTTTTCAGGCAAAAATTGGAGCGAAAATGGAGCCAAAATATCCTTAAAAATAAAAAATATTATCTCGAGTGCACGATGGACCGATCGATCGGTCGACAGAGCCAGGGTGCGGTCCACAGAAAACTTCACACGGTCCACAGGTGTGGCTCACAGTGAGAGAAGGATTCTAGGCACGATCCAAAGGTTGAAATTCATCCCGACCTAGATCCGACAGTCAGCATCCATTGTCGGTTTGTAAGAGGGATTTTTGCACGATCTAAGGGCCCAGAAGTGATCTATCATGCGATCGAATGGCTGAGGATGTTTCTGACTTTGAATAGGAGATCTTTTAAATGATCCAATGGCCAGAACTTCATCAGAACCCAGATTGAATGGTTGACATTCGATTCGACTTTGATTCGGATTAAAACATTGATTTTTCGGGCAGATCTAGGCGGTTCAAGCTTGATCCGACGATCAGGAATATTCCTAGGAGATTAAAATAATTTCTAAGGGTTTTAGGACTCCATTTCCTACCAAAAAATTATGAAAAATTTATCTATAAATAGGGGGTCTGAAAATAAGCTTTGGGAGTAGAAAAATTAGTAGAAAGTGAGGAAAAAAATAGAGAAAAAAATAAAATAGCTTTAGAGACCCAAGAAAAAGAAGGAGAAAAGCCGATTCACTTTACAAAATACGACAGAAGGTGGAGAGTTCATCAACCATCTTTTCGATGAGACTGGGTTAATCAATTTCAGATCTTTATTATAATTTATTTTTATTTTATTTTATTATTATTTTTAAATTCACTATACTTGAATTTTAATTCTAGTTAATGAAAATTTTATTTTCTTGCACTTTAAATTTCTATCTTTTATTTTTTGCAAGTAGATGCTAGGATCTAGTTAGTAGATCTTAGTACCTAATTTATTTTATGCTTTTTAAATTCTTATTATTTATTTTTATTATAAGTAGATGCTAGGATCTAGTTAGTAGATCTTAGTACCTAATTTATTTTTCATATTTTTAATTTTTATTTTCTGACTTAAATTACTTTCTCCAAAATTTTATTTTCTTTTTGCAAAATCAAAGATTTCAAATCAAAATCCTGCCTTCTATGTAGATTCAACCTGACTCACTACTTTCTATATATTTTTAATTTTTATTGAAGTTGAAATTTGATTGATAATCACGGTGTCCTGACAACAATATCACGATCGTATCAATTTTTGACATCATTGCCGGGGAAGGCACCAATTTTTATATTTAATTTATTTAATTTTCTTATAAATATAGCTTACTAATTTTTTTTATTTTTTTTATAGAAAAAAAAAATTCCAAAAAAAAGAGATAGAAAGCTTCCAATTTTGCTTGGTGAGATCAATCCTAACCATAATGGTAACTATTTTTTTTAGTATTAATTACTATTTTTTTTTTCAAATTAACCTAAAATTCATCCACATAAACCTAATAAAAATCATATTACAAGAGTAGAAATTTAATTGTTTAGAAGTATTTATCATCTTAGATTTACATTTGGTGATCACTGGAGATAAAATAAGCTTTCAAGTTTGATTAATTTCATGCATCTAATTTGGTTGCGTAGAACCCCTTGTTTGAAATTGATTATGCATATTCATCTCAAATTAATTTAAGGATAACACCCATAATAAGATAAGGTGGGGATCTCATCATCCTTCCTTAGCCCAAAAATAACCAACCAGCATCCCGCATTAAACCAAACCTAAATAAAATCAACTAGACATGGGCCCCTAGGATCAATTGAGTTCAGTTTGAGTATTGTGGTCAAGTCAAGTACAAAATAAGTTTGGACTCATCTCTGAAACTAGTGTCTAAGGCTAGAGGTTACAAAAGCTCTACCTAAGTGGACTCATGGTTATTTAATTGGTTCCGTTAGCTTACCTGACCAATTCAATTGGTGTCTAAGGCAAGCAATGGGAGGACCCCCATGACCTCACCTCTTAGCTGACTAGTTGAAGGAAGTGAGAACAAACCCAATTTGTATCTAGATTAAGCCACTCTACATCGAACTATTAGGTCTAAGAAACCCGTAGGTGTCTAGGTTTAACTATTTGCTAACTTGATTGCAATTAATACTTAACCACAACTAATTCTTCTCATCTTACGTCTTTAGGTCTAAGACTTTTCTTAAGGATCTCACCTTTAGAACTTTTCTCTTTCTTTCTTTTCTCTTCTTTTTCTCCTCCTTAAAAAAAAAAGAAGATCTTAACAACACACATATTAAGGTTTGCACTAATACATGCACGGTTTAATTTTTTCTGACCTAGTTGAACTTAATCCTGAAATTGAATGACTGATCCATGTTGCACTTAATAATCAAATGGCAGAAATTCTGAGAACCACCTAGGCAGATGAAGAAATATTTTATTCCTTCCACCTATAATCCATCGATATTCCCATCATTCTATGGAATCAAATATTTTGACTCTAGTCTTAAGGCCGATTTGAACCTGCTAGTCCAAAAATTAGATAAAGTCGACCTTCTTATAGATAAATGCCTAGCCTTAGATCTACAATCTCCTGTGCAATACACACAATCTTCTAATTATTAGGAGATTTATTCTATCTGTGCTAGCACAGCCCATCATATTAGTGAATGTCCTATGGCTGTATAGTTTTCACCTTTCATCCAAGAATAAGTTCAAGCTACTCAAGGTTACTTTAGTCCTATCAATGATTCATTCTTAAACACATATAATCAAGATTAGAGGAACCATCCTAATTTTTCTTGGAGACCCCAATAGACTCAGGCTCAGACCCAAATTTTTTCTATGCAGAACTTTCAAAATAGGCCCCAATACCAAAATTATGCTTATAATAGAGATCAGCCTACTCAGCCATCCTATTACAATCAGCTTTCATACCCACCTCCTCAATAGACCCCTCTAGCCAATGATAGGTTTAGCCAACTTCAACAAATGATTATGACCCAACAGCAATCCCTCGCTAGGCTAGAAGCACAAATAGGTCAATTAGCTGAGTCTACCATGAGGAGAGAACTAGGTCAACTATCGAGCCAATCAATATCGAATTTTGAAAATAACCTAACCACCCACCAACCACTTGGACCTAGTCAACAATCCAATGTCCCACCTAAGAATCCTCAATTTGAAAATGACAAAGTAATTTCTGAGCTTAAAAGTGATAGGATTCTTAAGGACTTATACCTAGACTAGGTGAAAGAGGCTAGTACTGATGCTAGCCAAAAAGAGAATTTAGAAGAGGAGATTAGTACTGAGACTAACCCGATAGAAGAACCTGAGTCCAAAATTGTTAATGATCTAAGTGACAAAGAGAAGAGAGCGGATGAGTTATCTGAGATATATAAACCAAGAATCCCATTTTCTTCAATCCTAAAGGCCGATTCTTCCACTTTAGAATTACCACCTCCTCCAGAACTGAAGTCATCTTTGATTACATTTGACTATATATGTTTAAAATTAAGTGACACCCTTCCAGTACTAATTACTTCAAACTCAACTCCTAACCTAAAAACTCAATTCATGAGCATTTTAGAAGAATAAATAGGAGAAATTCTCAGCAAACAAAGGTCTGTCAATAGATTTGTGAATTATCTTCTTAATATTGAAAAGATGAAACTGACAAAAAATAAAATTATGAAATACTTTTTGAAGATTGGTAATAAAATATTAAAATTTATTATAGGCCATCTTCTTAAGATTGACAATCCAAAATCATTGAAATTTATTAATCTAATATTCGACATAGGATAGGTGAGAGAATCAGCATGGTCTAGCTGAAGATGGTAAACTTAGCACTTCTTGGGAGGCAACCCAATTTTTAATTTTTAATTTTATACTTTTTGCTATCTTTTGTATTTTATTTAGGTTAATCAAGTCTTATTTAGTATCTTTTGTAGGGATCTGAAGATAATCTTGGCTAAGTTAGGGGGAGAACTAATTTTAAAAAGACTTCTAGATCAAGTGACATCTCTCCTTTTCTTTCTCTTTACATGCACCCTTCATTTTTTTCTACTCTATTGAGAATAATGTTGATTAAGTTAGGGGGGAGAATAAAAAGAATAAAAATTTTTTTAAGTCCTCAAGTAAGTTAGTATTTAGTATTTAAGCACCTGATTACACTTAAGAATTGAGTTAAACCAAGTATTTTAAAAAAAATTGATGTACAGATCAGAAAGTTTGTGAGATATCGAGGGATCAAGTATTAAGAAAACTCAATAAAAAGTTAAGTTTAGAACTTAAACAGTTTTCTTTGAGTATTTCTAAATTTTTCTACCAACATCAAAATAGAGTTAATTTTTTATGGGCTTGTGTAGGGTAACTATATATTTTTTCATATATATAAAAAAAAAGAGTTTTCAAGTACTTCATGCTGAGTAACCGGGCCTCTTTGCCTAAGCAAGCATTGAGTTTTGCATTAAAAGATATGAAGGGTAAAGAAATTTTATTGTAAAGCTAGTTTTAACTTGTAGCCTATTTGATTCGAGCAAATAGATTCGAGGGATATTCTATACCTAGTGCCCTAAAGCTGTCTAGTTTAGGAGTCATTGGCTGCAAACTCACTACATGGGTCAAACAGAAAGTTTAAGGGGTTAAGATACTCAATAGTAGTACAACATTAAAAAAAAAGAGAAAAAAAAATTAATCAATAAGAAGGATGGAAGTAACAATATACTTGTCCATATGAAGGTTAATAATTTAGAGATAAAGGTAGGGATAATTTAAAAAACTTCAAAAAAAATTTAGTGTTCTTAGTTTAACTCTTATATTGACTAGTATTAATACCCCAATAACATACCTCACTTATGCTCTACTGAATATCAATGGTCTTTTAAAAATTATTTGATGAAATTTAAAACTTTAAGTTAAATGGTACTTAATTCTAAATTTTTTCTTTACTCGAGGACGAGCAAAGTTCAAATTAGGAGGTGTGATAAGTGATATATTTTTACATTTATTGAAGGTATTTTTAGTAATTTATGGTACTAACATCTTCTTAAAAACCTAATTTCATGAATAAATTGATTTTTCTTGCAAAAATAAATAATTTTAAAAAATATAAAATTAGAGCATAATTATGAAAAATAGATGTTAATTTAATTAAAAAATTTAAGCACCAAAATAAATAAAAATTTTTGAAGAATTTAATGCATATTTTTTCTAATTTTTTAGATAAAAATTGGAGCAAAAATGAAGCCAAAATACTTTTAAAAACAAAAAATATTACCTCCGGTGCATGGTGGACCGATCGATCGATCCACGGAGCCAAAGTGCGGTCCACAGAAAACTTCACACGATCCACAGGCGTGGCTCATAGTGAGAGAAGGATTCTGGGCATAATCCAATGACTGAAATTCATCCTAACCCAGATTCGACGGTCAGCATCTATTGCCGATTTATAAGTGAGATTTTTGCATGATCTAAGGGCTCAGAAGCAATCTATCATGTGATCAGATGGCTAAAGATGTTCCCGACTTTGAATAAGAGATCTTTTGTGTGATCCGATGGTCAGAACTTCATCAAGACCCAGATTAGATGGCTGACATTCTATCCGACTTTGATTCAGATTAAAACATTGATTTTTTGGGCAAATCTAGGTGGTTCAAGCCTGATCCGACGGCCAGGAATATTTCTATAAGATTAAAATGATTTTTATGGGTTTTAGGACTCCTTTTCCTACCAAATAATTATCAAAAATTCATCTATAAATAGGAGGTTCGGGAATAAGCTTTAGGAGTAGAAAAAATCAGTAGAAAGTGAGGAAAAAAATAGAGAAATAAATAAAATAGCTTTAGGGACCCAAGAAAAAGAAGGAGAAAAGCTGGTTTGCTCTACAGAGTACGATGGAAGGCAGAGAGATCATCAACCATCTTCTCGATGAGGCTGGATTGATCAACTTTGGATCTTTGTTACAGCTTATTTTTATTTTATTTTATTATTATTTTTAAATTCTCTATACTTGAATTTCAATTCTAGTTAATGAAAAATTTATTTTCTTGCATTTTAAATTCTTATCTTTTATTTTTCGCAAGTAAATGCTAGGATCTAGTTAGTAGATCTTAGTATCTAATTTATTTTATGCTTTTTAAATTTCTATTATTTATTTTTATTACAAGTAGATGCTAGGATCTAGTTAGTAGATCTTAGTATCCGATTTATTTTTCACACTTTTAATTTTTTTTTGACTTAAATTACTTTCTCTAAAATTTTATTTTTTTTTACAAAATCAAAGATTTAAATTCAAAATCCTGCCTTCTCTGTAGATTCGACCCGACTCACTACTTTCTATGTATTTTTAATTTTTATTGAAATCAAAATTTGATTGATAATCATGGTGTCCTAACGATAACATCGCGATTATATCACTCGACTTCTTACCATACCATATCTCATAAGATGTGGTAGGAGCAAATTTTGATGAAATCCTATTCAACAGGTGAATTATAGTTAATAAGGCATATCTCCAAGGATATAAGGATAGATCAGTGAAGCTCATCATGGACCTGACCATATCTAATAGGGTTCTATTCCTCCTTTTGGATATTCTGTTGAGCTGAGGTGCTTTGGGAGGAGTCCATTAAGAGACTATGCCATTGTCTTTGAGATATCTTAGAAATTTCTGACTAAGATATTCACCTCCTCGATCAGATCAAAAAATCTTAATGGGCTTGCCTGTTTATTTTTTTACTTCATTTCTAAATTTTTTGAACTTTTCAAAAGCTTCAAATTTGTATTTCATCAAATATACATACCCATACCTAGACAAATCATCAATAAAGGTAATAAAGTAGCTATAACCACCTCTAACTTGCACATCAAATGGCCCACTCACATCGGTGTGTACCAAAGCAAGTAACTCAGTGACCCTTTCCCCATGTCGTATAAAGGGTAACTTGGCCATTTTTTCTCAAAGATAAGATTCACAAGCTGGATATGACTTTGGATGAAGAGTGCCAAGGATCTCATTCTTTTTTAGTTTATTTATCCTGTCCTCTCCAATATGACCTAGTCTATGATGCCACAAATATTTCTAATTAATTTCATCTCTGGGTCTCTTTTGACCTACGGCACTTACTATTTGTTCATTTAAATTCACATTCTCATCAACATGCAAGTGATATAGACTGTCAATTAAAAGACCACATGTAATCAATTTATTTCATAAATAAATGAAATAAAAATTTTTATTAAAATTAAATTCAAAACCATCTTGTACTAGCACAGACATAGAAATCAAATTCCAACTAGCTACAGAAACAAAATAATAGTCTTTTAAATCTAATCTAAATCCTGATGGTAGTCGAAGAAGATAAGTGCCAACGACTTCTACAACAATTTTTGCTCCATTGCCAACCCAAAAGGTCATGTCACCTTCCCTCAACCTCCTATCTTCTATTTGACCCTGCATTGAGGTACATATATGAGCACTCGAATTAGAGTCTAATACTTAACTAGAAGTAGAAGAAATCGTAATGTTAGATTCAATTATGACCATACCTTCGAAGGTTTATCATTTTTTTTGGTCTTTAGGTTCTCCAGGTAGAGTGGACAGTTTCTCCTCCAATGGCCTTCAGCATCACAGTGGAAACACTTTTCCTTTGCTTCAGCCTTCTTTGGATCGTCCTTCTTTGGCCTACTCTCTTTTTTTTGCTTCTTAGCAGATTTGTTCTTCTTCTTCCAACTAGACTTTCTCTTGAAAGAAGTCCACTCCACAGCGAGAACAATGCTCCATGAACTCTTCAAGGTTCATTCCGTAGTGACCAACATATTGACCAGTTTCGATATAGTGCAATCCAGTTTGTTCATATAAAAATTTATAATAAATTGACTATATGAACTTGTAAGGGATTGAAGGATCAAATCCATCTACAATTTCTTTTGCATATAAAGTCCAAGCTTTTCAAGCTCCTCAATGTCCTTGATTACTATCATACAGTGCTCATGGACTGATTGCCCTTCATGTATCATCAAATTGAAGAGTCTCTTGGACACTTCGATGCATGCTGTATGGCTCTGCTCACCATACAACTCTTGTAGGTGAGTGATCATAGCCCTGACAGTGGACATATGCTCATGCTGGCTTTGCAACTCATTTGACATGAATATCAGCATATAGCACTTGACCCGACTATCTTCATCCATCCACTTTTCATAAGCAGTTCTTTGCTCAGTAGTAGGACGGTTTGATAACACTAGAGGTTTCTGATCGAGTACATGATCTAGTTTTTCAAAAGTCAGGACAATCCTGATATTTTTTAGCCAGTCTTTATAGTTTGTTCTGGTCAAATGATTGGATTCAAGGATGCGGTCTAGAGGGTTTGAGGCTGGCATTGTTTAACTACGAGAGTAGAGATTCAAGCTAGACTTTTATACTTTTTTAAAGTTATATTTGCTTCTAGGGACTTTAAGATGCAAACAATGACTCCCATTAATTTTTTGGATCCTTCCACTCTCTGAGTGGGAAACAAAAATTCTAATGGGATAGAAGGATTTCTAGTGAGTGCTGCGGTCCTACCGATGCCATGCACCTCACTTAATAGTTATTGGTAATATGCATACCGATGTATGGATAACTTTTTGCCCAGATGCTTCTCTAAGTATGTTGCAGCGACTTGGTCTCTAAGTCATGTGGGCTCACCTAACAATTATTGACCATACTCCTTAGTTAAGCCTGACCCACCATTCACAAGTAGATGTAAGGCCATCATTGTGTCCCTCACTTAACAGTTATTGGGCTCAAACCCATCCTTATCCTGGAGCAACTCTTTGCTAATAAAGTGGTTGCGTGTTTTCGATGCAACTGAACTACTGTAACCAGCCGAGAACAATCAACACTAGTAGCGCACCCACACATCTACAATGCTGAAAGACCTATGGACTTAATATTTATAGGGAGGTTTAGGTTTAGGTCATCTAATTAATCATCATATGATTGATCTAATTGGCATGGGCTAAATCAAAATGCTAAGCAACCTTATTCAAGACTCGATCTTCCAAATGGGTCAGGTAAGTGAAAATCGGTGGGGGTCCCTCCGTTGCTTTTCTTAGACACCAATAAATTTACCAGATCAGCTAATGGAACCAATTAAATAACCATCTCTCAATTACTTACCTTAAATACCAATAGGTCAATTGGTCCAAATAGGGTAGCTTAAGCAAATCATGCTCAAGCCATCGAGCTGAATTAGGTCCTTAGGTTAATCGATTCTATATATAGGATTTAATCGATTTGATCAACAATAATTATATGATCATACAACTTAATTGATCTAATTCTAATCAATATTTGACTCAGTTGATCAATTACTTAATCAAATTAAATCCATAACATTCAAATCAAAAATCCTAGATGCAATCTAATTACATGACCTAGTTTTTGATTTTTTCATAACCAAAACCCTCATGCATAAACACAAATTTTAGATTCCAAAACTAAATTTTAGATCTAAATTCTTTACATAAAAGATAAGTTTTAAATCATGAAACTAATTTCTAGATTTAACATACAAACATATATCTCATATATATATATATAATTCAGATCTAAATAAAAATTTAGATCATAACATGATATCATATATCTTATATACAAATCATGAATCATATAAAAAATAAGCTTTTAACATAAATATGAAATCATACATCTCATATATAAATTATGAATTAAATCAAATTAAATTTTAGATTTATGCATGTATCTACATATCACATAATCATGAACTAGAAACTGTTCTAGAATAAAATTCAGATCTATGCATGCTTTCACATATCAACTATATATTTTATAATTAAATCTAAAATATATTTTAAATTTAAAATACTCATCTATACATCTCATGTATCAAGAAAAAATCAGATTTTAAAATTCTTTTCAAAATATGTATGTCAATTTCATACATATGAAACCCGTGGCTCTAGTACCACTGTTAGATTTTCTATATCGGGGCATGCATGTATGATTCAATTTTTTTTAAAAAAATATTATAGTAGAATAAAAGACTAAAATATCTTTTAATCTACATCATGCATACAGAAAATATAAACCACTAGGATCTACTTCATATGCTAAAAGTGAACATATACTGAAATTGAATATGTGATCGAATCACATACCTGTTTCGCAATTCTTTTCTTCAAATCTGGATCTGAAAGAGAAGAGGCTCTCTCTTAGCTACACAAATGCCCAGCCCCTATGAGTATCCACTCAAAATCAATTTGGAACAGTCCTCTTTGAAACTGATTTTCTTCTCTAAAAAAAATCAGTCTATGAATCTGAACAAAGCCTGGATTGCGATCAAATTTTTGATTCTTTCCTTGATCTTCTTCTTCTCTAATTTTCTTGCTTTTTATTTTCTAGATTATGAAGCAATTAGAGAGTAGAAATCAAATAAGAGGAACACCCAAACTCCTTTGGGCATGAAGGATGAAGGACATCCAATATGATGGACGTTGGAACTCCAAGGGAGAAGAGAGGTAGAACAGAAAAGGGGGCATGGGCACTCCAAGAGGGGCCATGGGGCTACTGGTTGAAGTGCCTAGAGACCTTAGGAAAGGTCTCTTTAAATAGACATAAGGTTTGAATCCTATTCAAAATCAAACAATCACTTAATACAAGTCCTACTTGCATTAGGTTTCCTAATAACTTAAGTTATTCAACATTTTTTAGAAAACCTATTAGGCACCAACTCTTGGAGCCCTTGCACCCATAAAATCAAACCCTAAATTGCACCTAAGGGACACCCCATCAAGGATCCATAATTCCTCTAAAGGTGGGACATGCCCAACTGTTGGGAATAGTGTCCCAAAGCCAATCGTCAACCTGTTGACGGTTGTGCTCTTTCTTGTATTAGTATATGAATTATAAATTAATAAAAATTATTTTGATATTTTTTATCACAAATTATTTCATCTTCTAATGAACTCCTGTGTTATGGTGAAGTCCTTAGGACTATTTAGACTCGACAAAGGAGGATTTGTCGTTTAGTCCTTAAACCTGTTCATGACCAAATGATACGTTGTTACCAAGGACAACAATGTTTATCAAGCATAGGTCATTGTGTGCCATATGGATTGATTATCCTCTTAACCAAAGAGTGTGGAGACACTGGTATGGCATACAGGTGAGATGTAAGGGTACATCTGCACTAAACGTGACTGACTCCGAAGCTTTTTCTGCTGTCAAGATTTGCTCCGATGGGATATGGGTATAACTATCCCTCCGATCTAAGACCGCCATAATGACTTGCAAGCAACTCACTGCACTTAGGCACTGGACTACTTAAATTTCTAATTCAGTGATGGAAGGCTGCTGGGTGTGTCAAGTACTTGACTTGTCGGTGCGTGTATCAAGATGGGATTGACCACTCCAATTCAGGAGCTATGTACAATCATGTTTCAATTTAGCAAAATCTTAGCCAGGGTAGTCCTAGTGAGGAGTCACAGGACTATTTGAGTTGAGCATGATTCGGATGATCTGATCAGGGTTGACAGGTCACACACATTAGAGGTTTCTATCTAATCTGATGGCTGGTGAAGAGTCCAACTGGACTGTGACTCTTCGACCAAGAGTCCAAATGCTCGGAGACTCTGAGTCCTATATGTCTGAGATTTTATGATCGAAAATCAGGATTCTCTGATCATGAGTTCCACACATTTTGGGTACCGGGGTCAAGAGTCCCACTGGTTTGGGACTCTTCGATCAAGGTTACATATCAATGGACTTTGATGCCCGATTGCCCATCGAATTTGGACTCAGTATTTATGAGAGATTTAATTAGTGATTTAATTACTAATTAACTCAATTTAATTAAGTAATAATTTTTGGATCAAGTCTAATTGAATTGGATTCAGTTGGGTTTGATCCGATTAGGTTAAGAGTTGACCTAATCGTCGAGGTGGTTTGGTCCCTGATCTGATCAAGGGTTGGGCTTAGTCAATTTCTGATTTGATTGAGATTTTATTGAGCCTAATTAAGCCTAATTTTGTTGGGTTTAATTTAGTTTAATTATGCCTAACCTATTTTGATAAGGTTGGTTCAATTGGATTTGAAACCACCTTGACTTATCTCCCTGCGCCACCTCACTTCACCTGCGCCTTTTTGAATTCACGAGAAATAAGTTCTAATGAATTTTCTCCCACGCAGAAGCCTTCCCATGCCCCACCTGTGTGTGCCATCTGAGTGGATAAAGAGAGGTTGGTTGGCCATTCAAATTCAAAGGAAGTTAGAATTTGAATGGGCAACTAATCCATGCACCACCTCATCACATGTGCGCCACTTCCTCCACACGAGAAAAGGTTTCTCGTGTAAACTCTCCATGCACAAAGAAGCCAACGCCTCTCCCTTCTCATGCCAAGAGTGGATAAAGATTGGTTGGTTGGCATTTGAATTCAAGTGAGCAACCACCTATCTTTATCATCTCACGTGGTGAAAATGCTAAAAAGATACATCTTGCACTATTTTAAAAAGGAAGAGAAGATGGGGCATGCGCACATCTGATTCAAGTGAGAGAAGGGTGGTGTGAGAAAGCTTTTCTGCATAAGAAAAGAAAAGAAAAGAAAGAGTGGGCGCAAGATTTTTCTTGTGTACCCTAGGATTTCTGCCTAGGGTTTGGGAATTGAGAAAGTGAGCTACGAGTGTCGTGAGCCCACCAGATTTTAGAGAGAACTTTATCAACCTCTCAAGTATATCTACTGATGATCTAGAGCATCCGAGAAGTCGACAGATCAAGATCGAAGAAGTTCGATCAACATCGGCCGTCGAAAGGGTTCTGCAATGAACTAGCATTCATGAGGAGCCGATCAGATCGGGAGCTTTGTGTGGACGATCCGCAAAGGCCAGACACACTGTGTAGCTACATTGCGATGATCAGACTATCCCGACGGTGATCAAACTACAGCAATCGACTACCTACATGAAGGTAATGTGTTCTGAACACATAACAGTAAAATATTTACCATAGAAGTTTAAATATCAAATTTAAATGCATGCTATATATATCATATTTAGATCCTAGTATAGGGTTAATACATGTTAATTAATTAGATTAATTAATAATTTTTGCTGTAAAATTATAATTTTGAAAAAGTTTTAAAATTATCATTTTACCCCTGCACTCAAAATTCACAACAAATGGTATCAGAGCAGGTTCTAAAATATGATATAAATTTGCATGCGTAGATTAAGTAGTAATCTAAAAATTTAAATTTGAAATTTGAATTTAGATTTTGAAATTCAAATTTTGAATTTTGAATTTTGAAATTCAAAATTCAAAAATTTGAAATTTGTTTGAAATTTCAAATTTGAAATTCAAAATTTAAAATTCAAAATTTGAAATTCAAAAATTTGAAATTTAAAATTTGAAATTTAAAATTTGAAATTTATTTGAAATTTAAAATTTGAAATTTGAAATTTAAAATTTAAAATTTAAAGTTTAAATTTTGAAATTTAAATTTTGAAATTGGTATATTTAGATATACTTGATCCAAGTAGCAAGTAGTCTAATTGGGTTAGTTGCCATGGTCGTCCAATCATAGGAGGAAAGTAGGGTTTAAAGGCCCTCTCCTCCCATTCGATGGGGTTCTTCTATGGTGGTAGGGGTGCCAATGCGATTATATCCCATGCAGATGAAGCAGTGAAAGGACTTAATTGTAAAGATTCAATTGTAAAATTTATCATGAATGTGTTAGATTAGATCTAAAGGAATATTCATGATTTATTTTGATTGAGTTATTTTTTGTTATGTAATTAGCAATAGGATTGCTGTTTATGAAATATGCTGATCCGTTTGTGAAATGAGTCAACACATTTGGTGAAAGAAAATAAAACCTTTCAAAATTAAAAATTATTTTTAAAATGCCAAACCATGACCCATCAGCCCAAATACTTAATTAACAGAATTAAGTATTGTCTAGTTGGTCTAGAATTATGAATTAAGACCTAAGATAATTGCATAAACTCGTGGGTCAATGGGTTAGATGGATTAGGTCCATAATTGGGTTAGACCTAAGGTTAGCTTAAAGAAATAGATTAAATTAGAGTAATTGATCAAATCTAATCAAAAGTTGAATTAGATTAGGTCAAAGACACTCTAGACTCAACATCAATAGTTGTAGTTGAATGGGTCCATGTCTTTAACTAGACCAAGATGGACTTAATATTGGGAATAGTATCCCAAAGCCAATCGTCAGCCTGTTGATGGTTGTGCTCTTTGTTATATTAATACATGAATTATAAATTAATAAAAGTTATTTTGATATTTTTCATCACAAATTATTTCATCTTCTAATGAACTCCTGTGTTGTGGTGAAGTCCTTAGGACTATTTAGACTCGACAAAGAAAGATTTGTCATTTAGTCCTTAAACCAGTTCGTGACCAAATGATATGTTGTTACCAAGGACAACAACGTTTATCAAGCATAGGTCGTTGTGTGCCATATGGGTTGGTTGTCCTCTTAACCAAGGAGTGTGGAGACACTAGTATGGCATACAGGTGAGATGTAAGGGTACATCTGCACGGAACGTGATCGACTCTAGAGCTATTTCTGCTGTCAAGATTTGCTCCAATGGGATATGGGTATAATTATCCCTCCGACCTGAGACCGCCATGGTGACTTGCTAGTAACTCACTGCACTTAGGCACTGGACTACCTGAATTTCTAATTCAGTAACGGAAGGCTGCGGGTGTAGTCAAGTACTTGACTTGTCAGTGCATGTGTCAAGATAGGATTGACGACTCCAGTTCAGGAGCTGTGTACAGTCGTATTTCAATTTAGCAAAATCTTGGCCAGGGTAGTCCTAGTGAGGAGTCATAGGACTGTTTAAGTTGAACACGACTCGGATGATCTAATCAGGGTTGACAGTTTAACCCTGAGTCATCCTAAACACAGGGGTCAAAAGGGATGAATTATATAGTAACCATATTCACGTAGGTTCTGAGTGTTGTGATTATGACTATTTGACCTATTCGAATGTCGGGTACCATTGATAGATGGTCACTTCGATTAGTACAGGAATTGGTTCCTGTGCTACCGGCTTAGGTTCGAACCTGCGGGATCACACACATTAGAGGTTCCTATCTGATCTGATGGCTGATGAAGAGTCCTAATATTCATGGACTATGAGTCCTACGTATCTAAAACTCTGTGATCGAGAATCAAGATTCTCTGATCATAATTCCCACACATTTTGTGTACCGGGATCAAGAGTCCCACTGGTTTGGGACTCTTCGATCAAGGTTTCATATTGATGAACTTTGATACCCGATTGCCCATCGAATTTGGACTCAATATTTATGAGAGATTTAATTAGTGATTTGATCACTAATTAACTCAAATTGATTGAGTAATTAATTTTAGATCAAGTTCAATTGAATTGGATTTAGTTGGGTTTGACCCGATTAGGTTAAGTGTTGACCTAATCGTCGAAGTGGTTTGATCCCTGATTTGATCAGAGGTTGGGCTTTGTTAATTATTGATTTGATTAAGATTTTATTGAGCCTAATTAAGCCTAATTAAGTTGGGTTTAAATCAGTCTAATTGGGCCTAACTTATTTGGTTCAATTAGGTTGGTTTAAATAATGAAACCACTTTGACCCAAACTCCCTGCGCCACCTCATATCCACTGCGCGCATTTGAATTCACGAGAAGGAACTTCTCTTGAATTTTTTCTCATGCAAAGCCCTCCCCACGCCCACATTTGTGCACCATATGGGTGGATAAAGCTGATTAGTTAACCATTCAAATTCAAAGCATGTTTGAATTTGAATGGATAACTTATCTCTTGTGCCTTCATGCTTATCCATCTTGTGCGCCACATAACTTACACAAGAAAAGGTTTCTTGTGAAACCTTTCCATGCACAAAGAGTCCATGCCCTTCTCTTTTCATGCCATAAGTGGATAGGGATGAGTTGGTTTGCATTTAAATTCAAACTCGATTTGAAATCAAATGTGCAACCGCTTATCTTTATCTTCTCATGCGGATAAGACACGTTCGACGTTGTTTTAAAAAGGAGAGAAAGGTGGGGCGTGCATAAGAATTTTTGGAGAGAAAGTTTGGGGTGTGAGGAACCTTTCTGTATGAGGTGAAGGTCCAAAACCTTCCGAGAGAAAAAGAAAGAAAAAAGGGCACAGAGTTTTTCTTAGTGTACCCTAGGGTTTCAGCCTGGGATTCGAGAAGTGAGAAGGTGAGCTACGAGTGTCGTGAGCCCACCAAATTTCAGAGAGATCTTCAACATTCTCTCAAGCACGTCTTCTGATGATCTAAAGTATATAAAGAATCAATAGACATCGATTGAAGGAGTTCGATTAGCATCGGCCATCAGAAGGGCTCTACAACGAGCTAGCACTCATGAGGAGTCGATCAGATCGGGAGCTTCGTGTGGATGATCTACAGAGGTCAGATATACTGTGTGGCTATATCATGATGATCAAACTCTCTCGACGATGATCAGATTGTGGTGATCTACTACCCACACAAAGGTATTGTGTTCTGAACACATTACAGTAAAGTGTTTACTGTTCAAATTCGAATTTTAAATTTAAATACATGCATGCTGTATATCATATTTAGATCTTAGTGTAGGGTAAATATATATTAATTAATTAGATTAATTAATATTTTTCACTATAAAATCATAATTTTGAAAAAGTTTTAAAATTATCATTTTACCCTTGCACTGAATTTCACTTCAAATGGTATCAAAGCCAGGTTCTAAGATATGATATATGAATTTGCATGCGTAGATTAAGTTATAATCTAAAAGTTTAAATTTAAAATTTGAAATTTAAAATTTAAAATTTGAATTTTGAAAGTTGTTCGAAATTCAAAATTCAAAAATTTGAAATTCAAAATTTAAAATTTAAAATTCAAAATTCAAAAATTTAAAATTCAAAATTTGAAATTTGAAATTTAAAATTTGGTTGAAATTTAAAATTTAAAATTTAAAATTTGAAATTTGGTTGAAATTCTAAATTTGAAATTCAAAATTTAAAATTCAAAATTTGAAATTCAAAAATTTGAAATTTGAAATTTATTTGAAATTTAAAATTCAAAATTTAAAATTTAAAATTTAAATTTTGAAATTGGTATATTTAGATATACTTGATCCAAGTAGCAAGTAATCGAATTGGGTTGGTTGCCATGGCCGTCCGGTCATAGGAGAAAAGTAGGGTTTAAAGGCCCTCTCCTCCCATTCGATGGGGTCTCCTATGGCGGTAGAGATGCCGCTGTAATTATATCCTATGCAGATGAAGCAGCGAAAGGATTTAATTGTAAAGATTCAATTATAAAATTTATCATGAATGTGTTAGATTAGATCTAAAGAAATATTCATGATTTATTTTGATTGAATTATTTTTTGTTATGTAATTAGCAATAGGATTGCTATTTATGAAATATGCTGATCTATTTGTGAAATGAGTCAAAATATTTGGTGAACAGAAAATAAAACCTTTCAAATTTGAAAATTATTTTCGAAAAGCCAAACCCTGATCCATCAACCCAAATACTTAATTAAAAAAATTAAGTGTTGTCAAGTTGGTCTAGAATTGTGAATTAAGACCTAAGATAATTGCATAAACTTGTGGGTCAATGGGTTAGAAGGATTAGGTCCATAATTGAGTTAGACCTAAGGTTAGCTTAAAGAAATGGACTAAATTAGAGTAATTGGTCAAATCTAATCAAAAGTTAAATTAGATTAAGTCAAGGACACTCTAGACTCAACTCCAATAGTTATAGTTGAATGGGTCCATGTCTTTAACTAGACCAAGATGGACTTAATTCATGGCTACGTGGTGGAACCCTATTTACTAAGTTGATCAAATTAAAACTAATGAACCGGTTGGTGTCTAAGGTAAGTTCGACAGTTTGACCAGTGGTTCTTAAGTGGGAGCTACTCGCATTGATTCGATCTTTGACGAGTTAATGGCATATCTCCACCACTGATCTCACTTACCTGGCCAACCTGGTGAGTTAGGTTTTGATTAGATTACTTGGTGATTAGGGCTCACCCATGTCATTAGATAAATCAGTGTGACTGATTTAGGTGCTCCTAATGCCAGCTTTAATTAAATTCTTTTTAATCTGACTTGGTGAAGTCAGTGGGAGGATTGAAATTGGCTAGAAATTTATTCTCTTCTATCCTTTAATAAAATTCTCAAAAATTATTAGGTCCTAAAAATGATTAAGTTATAGTGATAATTAGGTCATAGCCTCCCATTAAGTGAGTGATAATGAGTCCATTAGTTTAATAATCATTGGAAGCCCAAAGGCCTGGTGCTTATTGACTAATGAAATTATCATTCATAGTATGATAATTTGGTTTGAGTCTTTCTGATGGTGGTCAGGTTGGCCGGCCAAAGTCGGGCCTGATCATTTATTGGTCCGATTCACCAAATCAAGTCATGTTAATGGTTGGACCTAATCGGATCTTTTCAGTGGAGGCCAAAGCCTACTGATTAGGTTATGGGGCAAAATCAATTACTAGAAGTTGTTTAGAGAAATAATAGGTTATGAACCTACCCATAGATGCACATGGGTTGACCAACCAAAGTTGGGCTCGTGTGTAGTCTGTGTGGATTCTAGTACCCACTAAGGAATTAAAGTAATTCCTCGAATTGGAGGTTGAGGCTACCAGTTCGTAAAAATATTGGGAGAAACTTTAGACTAAAGTCCAAATCTTTAGTATTAATAATTTATGTACTAATAGAGGTCTGGTTTTCCTTTATGCAGCTATGGCCACTATCCTGTCACTCCGATCATTATTAGATAATGACAAGCTCATAGGACCTAATTTCGATAGCTGGTATCGAAAATTAAAAATCATCTTTGAGCATGAGTGGATCCTTTATGTTGTAACGGATCTGACACCAGAGGAGCCAGCCCCGAACACTAAAGGGATGGTCCGAGATACTTACCAGAAGTGGCTCAACGATCGGACCACCGTTCGATGTATAATACTGGCGGTAATGAATGATGAGTTCAGCCACAGGTTTGAGAACGCCCAGCCACAGGAGATGCTTCAAATGTTGAACGACTCTTTTGGCATGTCTGACGATGTTGAAAGGCACAAAACTAGTTATACCATTTTCAATGCTCGGATGAGGGATGGGGCCTCAGTCACTGATCATGTACTGTACATGATCGAAATGATTGAGCATCTAAATAAACTGGGCTTTCCCCTGTACGAGCAGCTCGGTAAGGATGCGATCCTTAATTCATTGCCCAAGTCCTTCCTCCCCTTCCTTACTCATTTTCGAATGACAAAGCCTGCAGTGAACTACCATGGCTTGTTGGGATTGCTGCAAAACTTTGAGAAGGACCACCAGCACCATAAGGAGTCGATGAATGTTGTGGGAGGGTCTTCTTCTGCTCGTCGACCCTTTAAGAAAGGGGAAAAGAACAACAAGAAGAAGAAGAATAAGAAGGTGCATCTGCATGCTGGGACGTCTGCACAAGGTCAGACCAAGAAGCGCAAGCCCGACCAGAGCCAGATGGAGTGCTTCTTTTGTAAGAAGCAGGGGCACTGGAAAAGGAACTGTCCTCAATACATTGCCTCCCTGGACCCGAACAGGCCAAAGAAGAAGCAAGGTAATTATATGATAACACCTTGCAACTTTTTCATTTATGATACTACTGTCTGGGTATTGGATATCGGAAGCCTTTATCATATTTGCAATTCGATGCAGGGTCTGCAGGTCAGTAGGAGATTTGATGACGGTGAGAGGTTTCTGAACGTTGGAGATGGAAGTAAAGTTTCAGTTCTAGCTTTAGGAATCATGAACCTTGTAATCAATTCTCGTAATATAATTCTGAGTGAATGTCACTATTGTCCAAGCTTTTTATTAAATATTATTTCTATAGGCCTTTTGGCCATGTACGGTTGTCAATTTTTAATAAAATAAAATATTTATAATATCATTTTGAATGGTGTTACAATGTTTGTTGGACAACTAAATAATAGAATTTACTTACTATCACAACCTGTTAATATGGTTCGAACCTTCGGTAAACGTCCTAGAATAGATAATGTGTCAGAAGTCTATCTTTGGCACTGTAGGCTAGGTCATATCAATAAGAATAGGATAAATAGGTTGGCTCAAGAAGAAATTCTTGAAGTTGCTGATTGTGAATCACTTCCAACCTGTGAGTCCTATCTTCTTGGGAAGATGACCAAGTCACCTTTTACTGAAAAAGGTGAGCGAGCCAGTGAACTCTTGGGTCTGGTACATTCTGATGTATGTGGACCCATGATCTCAAGTGCAAGAGGTAGATATTTCTACTTCACAACCTTCACAGATGACCTATCGAGGTATGGGTATGTCTATTTAATGAAGCATAAGTCAGAGTCATTTGAAATGTTCAAACTATTCCGAAATAAGATAGAAAAATAAATTGGGAAGTGTATTAAAACTCTTCGATCTGATCGAGGAGGTGAATACCTTTCCAATGAGTTTCTGACATATTTAGGGGAGAATGGGATTCTCTCTCAATGGACTCCTCCTGGAATACCACAGCATAATGGTGTGTCTGAAAGGAGGAATCGGATCTTGTTGGACATGGTCCAATTCATGATGGGGTTTGCTGGTCTGCCGATCTCCCTTTGGGGATATGCGCTCGAATCGGCTTGTTACCTTCTAAATAGGGTTCCGAGTAAGTCTATAACCAAAACGCCATATGAGATATGGATAGGATGTAAGCCAGTACTCTCGCACCTAAGGGTTTGGGGGTGTCCGGCTTATGTTAAACATTTAATTATGGACAAGCTTGGACCTAGGTCTGACAAGTGTAATTTCATAGGGTACCCAAAAGAGACCAAAGGGTATTATTTCTACCTAGTTGATGAGCAAAAGGTGTTTGTCAGCCTTAAGGCAATCTTTTTAGAAAAGGAGTTCCTTGGTGAAGGGACTGTTGCCTCTAAGGTCGAACTTGAGGAAGTTCGGCAGGTGAAAAAACCGACACAAGTAGCTGAACCTGAACCGAATTTGATTAGATCAAATCCGGAGCCCTTTGTTCCTGCACCCTTAAGGCGATCTGGTAGAGTACCACATCAACCGGACAGATACTATGGTTTCTTGGTCCGAGATGGAGATCCTATCAAACTTGATGAAAACGATGAGGATCCGATCACCTACATGGATGCAATGCAGAGATCTAACTCTGAAATGGCTAGAGGCCATGAAATCCAAAATGAAGTCCATGAAGGTCAACGATGTGTGGACATTGGTTGACCCATCCGAAGGAGTAAAACCCATAGGGTGTAAGTGGGTCTTCAAGAGGAAAAGGGACGCAGACGGAAAGGTGGAAACCTATAAAGCCCATCTGGTTGCCAAAGGATATCGTCAACGTTATGGTATAGACTATGACGAGATGTTTTCTCCTGTGGCAATGCTCAAATCCATTCGGATTATGCTTATGATAGCTGCCCATCTGGACTATGAAATCTGGCAGATGGATGTGAAGACATCTTTTTTAAACAAAGAGCTGGACAAAGAGGTGTATATGATACAACCTGAAGGATTCACATCCACAGATGAGTCTAAGGTGTGCAGGCTACAGAGGTCCATTTATGGACTTAAGCAAGCATCCCAGAGTTGGAACATATGTTTTGATAAGACAATCAAGATGTATGGCTTCGTTAAAAATGGAGAAGAGCCCTGTATTTATAAGTGGGCTAATGGTCCAGTTGTGGTATTTCTTGTATTGTATGTGGATGACATTCTCTTAATCAGAAATGATGTCCCTGCATTACAGGGAATAAAGATTTGGCTGTCGTCACAATTCTCTATGAAGGATCTGGGAGAAGCTTCCTACATCCTAGGGATGAGGATCTATAGGGATAGATCTAAAAGGTTGCTTGGGTTATCTCAGTCCACATACATTGATACTATGCTGAAGAGGTTCAGCATGGAGAATTTCAAGAAAGGCTATCTACCGATAGGCCATAGAATTTCTCTCTCGAAGAGGGATTGTCTGACAACACCTCAAGAGAGAGAGCGTATGGATAGAATTTCATATGCTTCAGCAGTGGGATCTATCATGTACGCCATGACATGTACACGACCAGATGTGGCATACTCACAAGGAGTAGTGAGTAGATACCAATCTGATCCAAGGGAGAATCACTGGAAGGTTGTTAAAACCATCCTGAAGTATTTAAGAAATACCAAGGACCAGTGGCTTGTTTATGGTGAATCGGACTTGAGACTTATAGGGTTTACAGACTTTAGTTTTTAGTCTAATCACGATGACAGCAAGCGTGTGTCGGGATTTATTTTTACCCTTAATGGTGGGGCTGTCTGCTGGAAGAGTTCCAAGCAGCACACAGTGGCTGATTCAGTTTGCAAGGTGGAGTATGTCGCTACATCAGATGCTGCCAAAGAAGCGGTGTGGCTGAAAAAATTCATCATCGAGCTCGGAGTAGCACCCTCCCTTGTTGGTCCAGTTCTGCTCTACTGTGACAGCTCTGGAGCCATTGCTCAGGCGAAGGAATTGAAGGCACACCAGTGGATGAAGCATATTCTGCGTCACTACCATCTCATCCAAAAAATCATGGATCGAGATGATGTCGACCTTCAAAACATTGATGGGAAGGAGAAACTAGCCGACCCATTCACTAAAGCCATTGCGGAGAAGGAGTTCGACGACTTCAAGTCGAAGATGGGTATTAGATACTGCACCGATTGGCTTTAGGCCAAGTGGGAGATTGTTGGGAATAGTGTCTCAAAGCCAATCATCATCTTATTGACGGTTGTGCTCTTTGTTATATTAGTATATGAATTATAAATTAATAAAAATTATTTTGATATTTTTCATCACAAATTATTTCATCTTCTAATGAACTCTTGTGTTGTGGTGAAATCCTTAGGACTATTTAGACTCGACAAAGGAGGATTTATCATTTAGTCCTTAATCCAATTTACGACCAAATGATATGTTGTTACCAAGGACAACAACGTTTATCAAGTATAGGTCGTTGTATGCCATATGGGTTGGTTGTCCTCTTAACCAAGGAGTGTGGAGACACTGATATGGCATACAGGTGAGATGTAAGGGTACATCTGCACTGAACGTGACCAACTCCGGAGCTATTTCAGCTATCAAGATTTGCTCCGATGGGATATGGGTATAACTATCCCTCCGACCTGAGACCGCCATGGTGACTTGCAAGCAACTCACTGTACTTAGGCACAGGACTACCTGAATTTCTAATTCAGTGACGGAAGGCTGCTGGGTGTAGTCAAGTACTTGACTTGTCAGTGTGTGTGTCAAGATGGGATTGACCACTCCAGTTTAGGAGCTGTGTATAGTCATGTTTCAATTTAGCAAAATCTTGGCCAGGGTAGTCCTAGTGAGTAGTCACAGGACTGTTTAAGTTGAACACGACTCGGATGATCTAATCAGGATTGATAGTTTAACCCTGAGTCATCCTAAACACAGGGGTCAAAGGGGATGAATTATACAGTAACCATATTCACGTAGGTTCTGAGTGTTGCAATTACGACTATTCGACCTATCTGAACATCGGGTACCATTGCTAGATGGTCACTTCGATTAGTACAGGAATTGGTTCCTGTGCTACTGACTTAGGTTCGGACCTGTGGGGTCACACACATTAGAGGTTCCTATCTGATCTGATGGCTGATGAAGAGTCCTAATATTCATAGACTATGAGTCCTACATGTCTGAAACTCTACGATCGAGAATCTGGATTCTCTGATCACAAGTCCCACACATTTTGGGTACTGGGGTCAAGAGTCCCACTGGTTTGGGACTCTTCGATCAAGGTTTCATATTGATGAACTTTGATACCCGATTGCCCATCGGATTTGGACTCAATATTTATGAGAGGTTTGATTAGTGATTTGATCACTAATTAACTCAATTTGATTGAGTAATTAATTTTGGATCAAGTCCAATTGAATTAGATTCAGTTGGGTTTGACCCGATTAGGTTAAGTGTTGACCTAATCGTCGAAGTGGTTTGGTCCCTGATTTGATCAGGAGTTGGTCTTAGTCAATTCCTGATTTGATTAGGATTTTATTGAGCCTAATTAAGCCTAATTAAGTTGGATTTAAATCAGTCTAATTGGGCCTAACTTATTTGGTTCAATTAGGTTGGTTTAAATAATGAAACCACCTTGACCCAAACTCCCTGCGCCACCTCATATCCACTGTGCCCATTTGAATTCATGAGAAGGAACTTCTCTTGAATTTTTTCTCATGCAAAGCCCTCCCCACGCCCATATTTGTGCACCATATGGATGGATAAAGCTGATTAGTTAACCATTGAAATTCAAAGCATGTTTGAATTTGAATGGATAACTTATCTCTTGTGCCTTCATGCTTATCCATCTTGTGCGCCACATAACTTACACGAGAAAAGGTTTCTCGTGAAACCTTTTCATGCACAAAGAGTCCATGCCCTTCTCTTCTCATGCCATAAGTGGATAGGGATGAGTTGGTTTGCATTTAATTTCAAACTCGATTTGAATTCAAATGTGCAACCACTTATCTTTATCCTCTCACGCAGATAAGACACGTTCGATGTTGTTTTAAAAAGGGAAGAAAAGTGGGGCGTGCATAAGAATTTTTGGAGAGAAAGTTTGGGGTGTGAGGAACCTTTTTGTGTAAGATGAAGGTCCAAAACCTTTCGAGAGAAAAAGAAAGAAAAGAAATAAAAAAAAGGCGCAGAGTTTTTCTTAGTGTACCCTAGGGTTTTAGCCTGGGGTTCGAGAAGTGAGAAGGTGAGCTACGAGTGTTGTGAGCCCACCAAATTTTAGGGAGATCTTCAACATCCTCTCAAGCACGTCTACTAATGATCTGAAGTATCCAAAGAATCAATAAACATTAATCGAAGAAGTTTGATCAGCATCGGCCGTCGGAAGGGCTCTACAATGATGTACCACTCGTGAGGAGTCGATCAGACTGAGAGCTTCATGTGGATGATCCGCAGAGACCAGACATACTATGTGGCTGTATCGTAATGATCAGACTCTTTCGATGGTGATCAGATTGCGGTGATCTACTACCCGCACAAAGGTATTATGTTTTGAACATATTACAGTAAAGTGTTTACTGTTCAAATTCGAATTTCAAATTTAAATACATACATGCTGTATATCATATTTAGATCCTAGTGTAGGATAAATACATGTTAATTAATTAAATTAATTAATATTTTTTACTGTAAAATCATAATTTTGAAAAAGTTTTAAAATTATCATTTTACCCCTGCACTGAATTTCACTTCACTTAATTCATGGCTACGCAGTGGAACCCTATTTACTAAGTTGATCAAATTAAAACTAATGAACCAGTTGGTGTCTAAGGTAAGTTCGGCAGTTTGACCAGTGGTTTTTAAGTGGGAGCTACTCACATTGATTCGATCTCTGACGAGTTAATGGCATATCCTTACCACTGATCTCACTTACCTGGCCAACTTGGTGAGTTAGGTTTTGATTAGATCACTTGGTGATTAGGGCTCACCCATGTCATTAGGTAAATCAATGTGACTGATTTAGGTGCTCCTAATGCCAGCTTTAATTAATTTTTTTTTTAATCTAACTTGGTGAAGTCAGTGGGAGGATTGAAATTGGCTAGTTAATTTCTTCTCTTCTATCTTTTAATAAAATCTTCAAAAATTATTAGGTCCCTAAAATGATTAAGTTATAGTGATAACTAAGTTATAGCCTCCCATTAAGTGAGTGATAATGAGTCCATTAGTTTAATAATCACTGGAGGCCCAAAGGCTTGGTGCTTATTGGCTAATGGAATTATCATTCATAATATGATCATTTGGTTGAGTCTTTCTGATGGTGGTCAGGTTGGCCGGCCAAAGTCGGGCCTGATCATTTATTGGTCAGATTTACCAAATCAAGTCATGTTAGTGGTTGGACCTAATCAGATCTTTTTAGTGGAGGCCAAAGCCTACTGATTAGGTTCTGGGGCAAAATTAATTACTAGAAGTTGTTTAGAGAAACAACTGGTTATGAACCTACCCATAGATGCATATGGGTTGACCAACCAAAGTTGGGCTCATGTGTGGTCTGTGTGGATTCTAGTACCGACTAAAGAATTAAAGTAATTCATCAAATTGGAGGTTGAGGCTACCAATTCGTTAACATACTGGAAGAAACTTTAGACTAAAGTCTAAGTCTTTCTTATTAATAATTTATGTACTAATAAAGGTCTAATTTTCCTTATGCAGCTATGGCCACTACCCTGTCGCTTCGGTCATTATTAGATAATGACAAGCTCATGGGACCTAATTTCGATAGCTGGTATCGAAAATTGAAAATCATCCTTGAGCATGAGCGGATCCTTTATGTAGTAACGGATCCGGCACCTAAGGAGCCAGTCCCGAATGCTAGAGGGACGATCCGAGATACTTATCAGAATGGCTCAATGACTGCACCACCATTCGATGCATAATGCTGGTGGTAATGAATGATGAGTTTAGCCACAGGTTCGAGAATGCCCAGCCACAGGAGATGCTTCAAATGTTGAACGACTCCTTTGGCACGCCTGACGATGTTGAAAGGCACAAAACTAGTTGTGCCATTTTTAATGCTCGGATGATGGATGGGGCCTCAGTCACTGATCATGTACTGTACATGATCGAAATGATTGAGTGCCTAAGTAAACTGGGCTTTCCTTTGCACGAGCAGCTCGATAAGGATGCGATCCTTAATTCATTGCCCAAGTCCTTCCTCCCCTTCCTTACTCATTTTCGGATGACAAAGCCTGCAGTGAACTACCATGATTTATTGGGGTTGCTGCAAAACTTTGAGAAGGACCACCAGCTCCATAAGGAGTCGGTGAATGTTGTGAGAGGATCTTCTTCTAGTCGTCGATCCTTTAAGAAAGGGAAGAAGAACAAGAAGAAGAAGAATAAGAAGGTACAGCCACATGCTGGGATGTCTGCACAGGGTCAGATCAAGAAGTACAAGCCCGACTAGAGCCAGGCGGAGTGCTTCTTTTGCAAGAAGCAGGGGCACTGGAAGAGGAACTGTCCTCTATACATTGCCTCCCTGGACCCGAACAGGCCGAAGAAGAAGCAAGGTAATTATATGATAACACCTTGCAACTTTTTCATTTGTGATACTACTGCCTGGGTATTGGATACTGGAAGCCCTTATCATATCTGTAATTCGATGCAGGGTCTGCAGGTCAATAGGAGATTTGATAAAGGTGAGAGGTTCCTGAATGTTGTGTTGGAGATGGAAGCAAAGTTCTAGTTCTAGCTTTAGGAATCATGAACCTTGTAATCAATTCTTATAATGTAATTCTGAGTGAATGGCACTATTGTCCAAGTTTTTTATTAAATATTATTTTCGTAGGCCTTTTGGCCATATACAATTATGAATTTTTAATAAAAAAATATTTGCAATATCATTTTGAATGATGTTACAATATTTGTTGGACAATTAAATAATGGAATTTACTTACTATCACAGCCTGTTAATGTGGTTCAAACTTTCGGTAAATACCCTAGAATGGAAAATATGTCAGAAGTCTACCTTTGGCACTGTAAGCTAGGTCATATTAATAAGAACAGGATAAACAGGTTGGCTCAAGAAGGAATTCTTGAAGTTGATGATTGTGAATCACTTCCAACCTATGAATCCTATCTTCTTGGGAAGATGACCAAATCACCTTTTACTGAAAAAGGTGAGCGAGCCAGTGAACTCTTGGGTATGATACATTCTGATGTATGTGGATCCATGAGCTCAAGTGCAAGAGGTGGATATTTTTACTTCATAACCTTCACAGACGACTTATCGAGGTATGGGTATGTCTACCTAATGAAGCATAAGTCGGAGTCATTTAAAATGTTCAAACTATTCCGAAATGAGGTAGAAAAACAAACTAAAAAGTGTATTAAAATTCTTCGATCTGATCGAAGAGGTGAATACCTTTCCAATGAGTTTCTGACATATCTTGAGGAGAATGGGAATCTCTCTCAGTGGACTCCTCCTGGAACACCACAGCATAATGGTGTGTCTGAAAGGAGGAATCGGACCTTATTGGATATGGTTCGATCCATGATGGGGTTTGCTGGTCTGTCGATCTCTCTCTGGGAATATGCGCTCGAATCGGCTTGTTACCTTCTAAATAGGGTTTCGAGTAAGTTTATAACCAAAATGCCATATGAGATATGGATAGGACGTAAGCCAGTATTCTCGCATCTTAGGGTTTGGGGGTGTCCGACTTATGTTAAACGTTTAATTACGGACAAGCTTGGACCTAGGTCTGACAAGTGTTATTTCATAGGGTACCCAAGAGAGACCAAATGGTATTATTTCTACCTAGCTGATGAGCAAAAGGTGTTTGTTAGTCTTAAGGCAATTTTTTTGAAAAAGAAGTTCCTTGGTAAAGGGTCTATTGCCTCTAAGGTTAAACTTGAGGAAGTTCGACAGGTGAAAAAACCGACACAAGTTGCTGAACCTGAATCGAATTTGGTTAGATCAGATCTGGAGCCCATTGTTCCTGCACCCTTAAGGCGGTCTGGTAGAGTACCACGTCAACCGGACAGATACTATGGTTTCTTGATCCGAGACGGTGATCCTGTCGAACTTGATGAAAATGATGAGGATCCGATCACCTACATGGATGCAATGCAGAGACCTGACTTTGAAAAATGACTAGAGGCCATGAAATATGAAATGGAGTCCATGAAGGTCAATAATGTGTGGACATTGGTTGACCCACCCGAAGGAGTAAAACACATAGGATGTAAGTGGGTCTTCAAGAGGAAGAAGGGCACAGATGGAAAGGTGGAGACCTATAAAGCCCGTCTGGTTGCCAAGAGATATTGTCAATGTTATGGTATAGACTATAACGAGACATTTTCTCCTGTGGCAATGCTCAAAGTCATTCGGATTATGCTTGCGATAGCTGTCCATCTGGACTATGAAATCTGGCAGATGGATGTGAAGACAGCTTTCCTAAATGGAGAGCTGGATGAAGAGGTGTATATGATACAACCTGAAGGGTTCACATCCACAGATGAGTCTAAGGTGTGCAGGCTACAGAGGTCCATTTATGGACTTAAGCAGGCTTCCCGAAGTTGGAACATACATTTTGATAAGGCGATCAATATGTATGGCTTGTTAAGAATGGAGAAGAGCCCTGCATTTATAAATGGGCTAATGGTCTAGTAGTGGTATTTCTTGTATTGTATGTGGATGACATTCTCTTAATCGAAAATGATGTCCCTGCATTACAGGGAATAAAGTTTTGACTGTTGTCACAGTTCTCCATGAAGGATCTGGGAGAAGCTTCCTACATCCTAGGGATGAGGATCTATAGGGATGGATCTAAAAGGTTGCTTGCTTATCCCAGTCCACGTACATTGATACTATGCATAAGAGGTTCAGCATGGAGAATTCCAAGAAAGGCTATCTACCGATAGGCCATGAAATTTCTCTCTCGAAGAGGGATTGTCCGACAACACCTCAAGAGAGAGCGTATGGGTAGAATTTTATATGCTTCAGCAGTGGGATCTATCATGTACGCCATGACATGTACACGACCAGATGTGGCATACTCACTAGGGGTAATGAGTAGATACATATCTGATCTAGGGGAGAATCACTGGAAGGTTGTTAAAATCATCCTGAAGTATTTAAGAAATACTAAGGACCAGTGGCTTGTTTATGGTGAATCGGACTTGAGACTTATAGGGTTTATAGACTCTAGTTTCCAGTCTGATCATGATGACAGCAAGAGTGTGTCGGGATTTATTTTTACCCTTAATGGTGGGGCTATCTGCTGGAAGAGTTCCAAGCGGCACACTGTGGCTGATTCAGTTTGCGAGGCAGAGTATGTTGCTGCATCAGATGCTGCCGAAGAAGCAGTGTGGCTAAAAAAATTCATCACCGAGCTCGGAGTAGCACCCTCCCTTGTTAGTCCAGTTTTGCTCTATTGTGACAGCTCTGGAGCCATTGCTCAAGTGAAGGAACCAAAAGCACACCAGCAGACGAAACATATTCTGCGCCGCTACCATCTTATCCAAAAAATCATGGATAGAGGTGATGTCGACCTTCAGAAGATTGATGGGAAGGAGAACCTGGCCGACCCATTCACTAAAGCCATTGTGGTGAAGGAGTTCGACGACTTCAAGTCGAAGATGGGTATTAGATACTGCACCGATTGGCTTTAAGCCAAGTGGGAGATTGTTGGGAATAGTATCCCAAAGCCAATCGTCAGCCTGTTGACAGTTGTGCTCTTTCTTGTATTAGTATATGAATTATAAATTAATAAAAGTTATTTTAATATTTTTCATCACAAATTGTTTCATCTTCTAATGAACTCCTGTGTTGTGGTGAAGTCCTTAGGACTATTTAGACTCAACAAAGGAGGATTTGTCGTTTAGTCCTTAAACCTGTTCGCGACCAAATGATACGTTGTTACCAAGGACAACAACGTTTATCAAGCATAGGTCATTGTGTGCTATATGGGTTGGTTGTCCTCTTAACTAAGGAGTGTGGAGACAGTGGTATGGCATATAGGTAAGATGTAAGGGTACATCTGCACTGAATGTGACCAACTCCAGAGCTTTTTCTGCTGTCAAGATTTTCTCCGATGGGCTATGGGTATAACTGTCCCTCTGACCTGAGACCGCCACGGTGACTTGCAAGCAACTCACTGCACTTAGGCACTGGACTACCTGAATTTCTAATTCAGTGACGAAAGGCTGCTAGGTGTAGTCAAGTACTTGACTTGTCGATGCGTGTGTCAAGATGGGATTGACCACTCCAGTTCAGGAGCTATGTACAGTCGTGTTTCAATTTAGCAAAACCTTGGTCAGGTTTGTCCTAGTGAGGAGTCATAGGATTATTTGAGTTGAGCATGATTTGGATGATCTAAACAGGGTTGACAGTTTAACCCTGAGTCATCCTATACACGGGTCAAAAGCGATGAATTATACAGTAACCATATTCGCGTAGGTTCTGAATGTTGTGATTGCGACTATTCGACCTATCCGAATATCGGGTACTATTACTAGATGGTCACTTTGATTAGTACAAAAATTGATTCCTGTGCTACCGGCTTAGGTTCGAACCTGCGGGGTCACATACATTAGAGGTTCCTATCTGATCTGATGGCTGGTGAAGAGTCCCACTGGACTGTGACTCTTTGATCAAGAATCCTAATGCTCGAAGACTCTGAGTCCTATGTGCCTGGAACTCTATGATCAAAAATCAAGATTCTTTGATCATAAGTTCCACACATTTTGGGTATCGGGGTCAAGAGTCCCACTGGTTTGGGACTCTTCGATCAAGGTTACATATCGATAGACTTTGATGCCCGATTGCCCATCAAATTTGGACTCAGTATTTATGAGAGGTTTAATTAGTGATTTAATTACTAATTAACTCAATTTGATTGCATAATTATTTTTGGATCAAGTCTAATTGAATTGGATTCAGTTGGGTTTGACCCAATTAGGTTAAGAGTTGACCTAATCGTCGAGGTGGTTTAGTCCCTGATCTGATCAAGGGTTGGGCTTAGTCAATTTTTGATTTGATTGAGATTTTATTGAGCCTAATTAAACCTAATTGTGTTGGGTTTAATTTAGTCTAATTGTGCCTAACCTATTTTGATAACGTTGGTTCAATTGGATTTGAAACCACCTTGACTTATCTCCCTGCGCCACCTCACTTCACCTGCATCTATTTGAATTCACGAGAAATGAGTTCTCATGAATTTTCTCTCATGCAGAAGCCTTCCCATGTCCCACCTGTGTGCACCATCTGAGTGGATAAAGAGAGGTTGGTTAGCCATTCAAATTCAAAGGAAGTTTGAATTTGAATGGGCAACTAATCCATGCGCCACCTCATCCCTTGTGCGCCACTTCCTCCACACGAGAAAAGGTTTCTCGTGTAAACTCTCCATGCACAAAGAAGCCCATGCCCCTCCCTTCTCATGCCAAGAGTGGATAAAGATTGGTTGGTTGGCATTTGAATTCAAATTCGATTTGAATTCAAGTGAGCAACCACCTATCTTTATCCTCTCACGCAGTGAAAATGCTGAAAAGATGCATCTTGCACTGTTTTAAAAAGGAAGAGAAGATGGGGCGTGTGCACATCTGATTCTAGTGAGAGAAGGGTGGCGTGAGAAAGCTTTTCTGTGTGAGAAAAGAAAAGAAAAGGAGAGAAAAGAAAAGAAAGTGTGGGCACAAGGTTTTTCTTATGTACCCTAGGGTTTCTGCCTAGGATTCAGGAAGTGAGAAAGTGAGCTACGAGTGTCGTGAGCCTAGCAAATTTCAGAAAGAGCTTCATCAACCTCTCAAGTATATCTACTGATGATCCAGAGTATTCGAGAAGTCAACATATCAAGATCGAAGGAGTTTGATCAACATCGACCATCGAAAGGGTTCTGCAATGAACTAGCATTCGTGAGGAGCCGATCAGATTGGGAGCTTCGTGTGGATGATCTACAGAGGCTAGACACACTGTGTGGCTATATTGCGATGATCAGACCATCCCGATGATGATCAAACTACAGCAATCGACTATCTACACGAAGGTAATGTGTTCTAAACACATAACAGTAAAATGTTTACTGTAGAAGTTTAAATTTCAAATTTAAATGCATGCTATATATATCATATTTAGATCCCAGTGTAAGATTAATACATGTTAATTAATTAGATTAATTAATAATTTTTACTGTAAAATTATAATTTTGAAAAAGTTTTAAAATTACCGTTTTACCCCTATACTCAAAATTCACAACAAACTTGATCAAATCAAGTGGTGCTCCATCAAAACCATCAAAAAATAAATTAAGGACTTGCACCTTTAATTCATTTGATCCAAAATCTTAGGTACCTAACAATTAGAGCCCAATGAATCTAATTCATTTAGGTTATTAGCAGATAATTAAGTTTGAATTATCTTATCAATAAGAAAATCAAACGTAAAGAGAAATTGGGTCCAACCATGTGCTAGTAAGATTATCTTGAACCTAATAGGGTTTCTCTAAACCCAATTGACACTTCATAGGTCCCATTGCTTATTCAAAGTCTAATCCCTTTTTTGTGTGACCCCATAGGTTCAATTCTATCTGATAGTGAGATATACAATAATCTCTATCAAAGTATCATTGAAACTCTTTTCAATGGGTCGGAATAATTTTAATTTAACTCATTAAGGATTGTCGATCCAGAGCAACCCTAGTGAGCTCTCGCAATCAACCGATGACATCTAGCAATATGTAGTGGCGATCCAGTAGAACCGAAAAGAATCTTAAGGTGTAGTAACATTTGATTCAGTCTCTCTATCGTGAATCTCGACTAGATGGCAGGTTATGGAGAAATCGTCAAATCTCCTCATCAATTATATGATAGATTTGATCAGCTCCAGTCCAATTGTGATTCTTATGGAAACTCTTTTCCATTAATCACGCTGCTGTGGTCACAGACTCTCGAACTTAGCCTCTCAAATATCATAGGACTACTCTCTTCTATCAAGATTGATAGATTCTATCTTGATGCGCTCCCTGCTCCTACAGTGGATCAATTGTCGCCAACATCCACTATAAGGGCTCATTGAGGTCATATTTATTTGTTAGTCAAACTCCAGCAATCTCACTGCGAACAGTCATACCATCTTAGATCAAAAGACCATTCACACAACTACAGCATCGAGACAATCACTGATGATCAATTAAAAATTTAAGTGATATCTCGTATGGTCACGCTCAGTACTAGTTATTCTTTAACAACTATCCACACTTGTCACTCAGTGTCTCTATACTGTAGACCAAAAACTCATATATCCTAAAGGAATTGATTTGTGCACTGATCTATCTAGATCAATCATCATCCTCATGATGATACTATGACTGGGAGTATTTAAGAATTAAATGCATCTCTCTAATTCTCAATATTTTAAGAATATATATCAAAAATTAATTTCATGAACGATTCAAGGACACATCACACTTGAATGAAAAATAAACTCGTACTTTTATTGATCAAATCAATATATTAAGTACAAAATTGTGTCCTAGCTTTATTACAATATGTCAGCCATATTGGCTTCTAGGACATGCATCTAACAACTTTTGCATTAGATTAATCATCAATCAAATTGATAACTAAATCCTATCATGATTCATAATTACAATTCAACCATCTGATCAGTCAAAAGCCTCTTTATGTGTGATCCCATAGGTTCTATTCTATCTGGTAATGAGATACATAATGATCCCTATCATAATATCATTAAAACTTCTTTCAATGGGTTGGAACCATTCTAACTCTATCGATCAGGGATCATCGATCATCAAGATGATGCTCATGGATCTCACAATCCATTAGTGACACCTAGCAGTATGTACTGACAATCCAGCAGAATAAAAAATTATAAACCTTTAGGTGCAGTTAATGTATGATACAGTCTGTTGGGTATAAAATACCCACAGCCGAAATCCTCAGCGGAATCGACTACGAACAGGACAGCTCCGCCCGGACTCCTACGGGAGCCAGGCTCCGCCGCCGACATCGACTACAGGACAGCTCCGCCCGGACTCCTACGGGAGCCGGGCTCCGCCGCCGACATCGACTACAAGACAGCTTCGCCCGGACTCCTACGGGAGCCGGGCTCCGCCGCCGACATCGACTACAAGACAGTTCCGCCCGGACTCCTATGGGAGCCGGGCTCCACCGCCGACATCGACTACAAGACAGCTCCGCCCGGACTCCTACGGGAGCCAGGCTCCGCCGACATCGACTACAGGACAGTTTTGCCTGGACTCCTACGGGAGCCGGGCTCTACCGTCGACATCGACTACAGGACAGTTTCGCCCGGACTCCTACGGGAGCCGGGCTCCGCCTCCGACATCGACTACAGGACAGCTCCGCCCGGGCTCCTACGGGAGTCGGGCTCCACCGCCGACATCGACTATAGGACAGCTCCGCCCGGACTCCTACGGGAGCCGGGCTCCGTCCTCAGCGTCGACCGCTGGTAAGTCTCGTCCGGACTCCTACGGGAGCCAGACTTTGCCTTTGACTTTAATTGCAGGAAGAATCTGCCCGGACTCTTACGGGAGTCGAGCTTTGTCCTCAGCTCCAACAGCTGCCAGTAGCCACCGTCCGGACTCCTACAGGAGCCAGACTCTGCCAACAACATCAACTGCAAGCGGACTCCTACGGGAGCCGGACCTCTCCTTCGACTCTAATCACAGGAGGACTTCATCCGGGCTCCTACGAGAGTCGGACTCCATCCTCAACTTCAACGGCTACAGACAGACTATGTCCGGACTCCGTCCGGACCCCCACGGGAGTCGGACTCCACCCACGACCCCAATCGCAAGGAGGACTCCGCCCGGATCCATACGAGGGCCGAACTCCAACCACTACCGAGCTTCAGCCGGCAGATCTGCACTCCCAGGCCACAATCACGGCCACGATCCTACTCCACTTCCTGCGGTGAACTCCACATAGCTCCATCACTCCCTGACAGGTCGCAGTAACGGTCGCAACACTGCTCCACTCTCTGCGGTGGATCCCGCGCCCATGCGGCTCCATTACTGCCTGATAGGCCACGATAAACGATCGCGATCCTGCTCCATCTCCTGCAGCAGATATCGTACGATTCTCCCATCCGCTGGCAAGACGCCGCAGCATCTGCATCCCACTTCCCACGGTAGATTCCACGTGGCACGCCCCAGTGATGGCCACGGCTCCGCTCCACTACTCTTCACAGTAGATTCCTCCTGACTAAGGGCAGCCCACTACCTGACGGTTACAAACGTCGCCATCAATCCGTTACCTCCCCCGCCTATAAAAGGGGAACCCAGATACGTTATTCTCTAAGCTCATTTCTTATCTCAAAACTCTGCTAAATTCTCCGTTCGAGCACTCCATTCTTGTTGAGGCAGAGGACTGACTTGAGCATCGGAGGGTCTTGCCGGAGCAACCCCACCTCTGGTTTAGACTTTCTTTGCAGGTCCCGACGGCAACCGCGGCTTCCCCGACTCCAGCTTCTCCGGTGCAAGCAGATTTTTGCACCAACACAATCCCTGTATCGTAAGTTTCGATCAGATAGCAGATCATGGATAAATCATCATACCTCATCATCGATCATATGATTGATTCAATTAGCTCGAGTTCATGTGTGATTCTTATGAAAATTTTTTTCCATTAATCACACTGCTATGGTCATAGACTTAAGAACTCAGCTTCTTAAATCCCATAGGACTACTCTCTTCTGCTAGGATCGATAGATTCTATCTAGGTATACATCTTACTCTTATAGTGGACCAACTGTCATCAACATCTACTATAAAGACTCGTTGAGTCAATATTTATATGTAGTCAAACTCCAGTAGCCTCACTACGAGCAGCTATAGTACCGCAGATCAAAGGACCAGTCACACTACTGTAGTATCAAGAAAGTCACTAACGAGTGAGCAAATATTCATGTGACTTCTTGTGTTGGTCACGCTCACTGCTAGTTATTCTCTAACAGCCACTAGCACTCTTGCTCTAGTATCACTACACTGCAGACTCAAAACTCATCTGTTCGAAGAAAGTGATCCATGCATTGGTCTATCTGGATCAATCACCATCTCCATAATGATCCTATGACCAGGAGCAATTTAGGAATTAACCATCAATGACATATGTCTCAAATTCTCAACTTTTTAAGAATATATGTCATCATCTTATTAATTTCTTGGATGATTCATGGACACATAAAATATGAATGGTATTATAAATGCTCTTTAAGTATAAAATCATGTCCTAGTATTATGATATGCGTCAGCCAAGATTGACTTTTAGGGCATACATCCAGCAATCTCTCACTTGCACTAAAGCCAATTTGCCATATACTAAGCCCCATCTCTTAAGACAGGCTTTAGTCTTCGACCAGCTAAATGACTTACCAGTGGATTAACCACATCTCATATAGAGATTGCTCTCTCCATCTCTATGTATTTCTACTTGAGGTAGTCACATATTTTGTTGCTCTATGTGCTTGGATATCTGGTGAGATCTAGGCTCCTTTAGCAGAAACTATGGTGCTATTGTCTTTGCAGTATAGTGTCATGGCATCTGATGGTATGACATCTCAGTTCTATAACTAACATTAGAACCAGAATGCATCCTACACATCTACAGTGTACTTAGCTTTCATCGATCGATTGCTTGAAATCCTTTCAAGATATCAAATCATGATTACACAAGAACACACCCATGCAATAGACATTCTATCATTTAACA
Organism: Elaeis guineensis; assembly: GCF_000442705.2. Classification (NCBI taxonomy): domain Eukaryota; kingdom Viridiplantae; phylum Streptophyta; class Magnoliopsida; order Arecales; family Arecaceae; genus Elaeis; species Elaeis guineensis. The sequence continues at coordinate 56,770,863 of NC_025993.2, forward strand.
TCAGATATTAAAATCTGAATTGGTGTATCCTTCCACTCCTAACTTTGATCCTTCTTCAAAAATTAAGAACAAATCCTTAGCTCTTCTCAAGAACCTAAAGATGTTTCAATAACAATCCTGCACTCTCAACCTGAATACAATTGATATCTACTTATGACATTCACAGTATTAACTATATCAATTTTGGTACATTACATGGCATACATCTATGCCTAAGAGGGTAGCAGACCCCTCTCCGAGATTTCTATGCTGAACCCTTTCAACGTCTACTCTCTGTACTTTATCTATAAAAATACAAGCATCCAATTGCATCTATCTCTATAGATCTTTATATTCTCAGAATATAGGATGCTTGCTTCATGTCTTTCATAAAGAATTCTATATACAACTATATTTTAACTGAAATCAGTATTGGACACTCCCACTGACCCTTTTCAAAACACATAATTTTTCATTTCTGATCAAATAATTTGATCGTATCATCGAAATGAATGATTCAACTCCAAGATTATTATAGATTTTGTGATCTCTTATCACAAGAAGTGAAATTCATAAGCTATTCCATACAGAAATCTTCAAAAGATATCCAGTCATGAAAGCTATTTCAGATCCCTTTCTTGGAGTTGATGTCTAATATCGTCTCATTGTAGGTTTTGGGATCATCTCTATGTTCCCTATCTCCAATGAGAAATGATTTTTCTCTACATCCTCTGTTAAGTATACCCAAGTACCTTTCGAGAGAATAGGAGAACCTACTATATGTATGAGGTGGAAGAGAAATATATGTATACTGGCTCATCATGAATAGATTCTTTAGGTCCTACGGTTCGCAGCTTTTCAGAGACACTCTCTTTGAGCTTAACTTTCCTCCCACTGCTTTATTTTGGATAAACAATTTTTTAAGAAGATAGCATGATGGGTCACAATCACATTGTAATCTTTTCAAAAGAAAAGTAGTGTTCTAAACTCTTTTAGGATGAGCTTTATAGACCTATCCTCTAACATATTCATCTGTTGTCTTTGACATAGGCTGGACATCTTTGAATCTTGAAATAACCAAGATTCAGTTTTCACCATGCCATATCTCATATGGTGTGGTAGGAACAAATTTAGAGAGAATCCTATTTCATAGAAATAAAGTATGTCCCTAAAAAAATAAAATAAATCAGTGAAATTTATCATGGATCGAGCCATATCTCATACAGTCCCATGACTCTTCTTAATTATCTCATTGAGCTGAGATGTACTAAGAGGGGTCCAATATGAAACTATGTCATTTTATAAGATAATCGAAAATTTTTTTTCTTTGGTATTGCATCCTCAATCCAATCGAAGTATCTTTAGAAATTTTTCAATTTGCTTCTCTACTTTACATCTGAATTCTTTGAACCTTTAAAAAATTTTAGATTTGTATCTCATATACATACCCATACCATGATTGATCATCACTAAAGGTAACAAAGTAGAGAGAACTCTCTTTGTTAGCACATCAAATGGGCTACACACATCAAATATGTACTAGGATAAGTATCTCAATGGTCCTTTTTCGCTTGTCCCATAAGAGTAGTTTGGTCATTTTTTCTCAAAGAGATGATGCACAAACTAGATATGACTCAACAGTTAATGAGTCCAAAAGTATATATTTTTTCAGTTTGTTAATCATTTCTTCTTCTATACGACCTAACCTAAGGTTTCACATATACTTAAGTTTTATCTCAACTCTGGATCTCTCAGATCCAATGGTATTCACTGCTTACTCAATTAAGTTCACAGATGCATCTCCATGCAAATGATAGAGACTATCTCTAAGAACTAAATCCAAATGATAATAATAAAGGATAGATGCCCGTGGCTACAGCGACAACTATTGCCGTATTGCCAATTTTAAGTATTACTTCTTCAACACTCTACCTTCCCATAGACTCTATACAAAAATGCATAAAAAATACTAGAGTCTAAAACTCAACTGAGAGGAGAGAAAATCATAAGGATAGTATTGAGCAACTTTGACATGCTTGCTCAAGGCTTATCCTTGTTCCTTTATGCTCTCCAGGTATATATCTCTGAACTTTTCAAGGTTTCTTTATTAGTAATAATTTGACCAATTCAGATAAGATGCCAATAAGGTCATTTATATGGTAGTTTATCATAAACTATCCATATAAAATAAAAAAGAATCATAGGAACAAATCCATAAGTAATTTCTTATGCATGGTCATGTCAAGCCTTTTAAGCTCCTTAATATCCTTAATCATCATCAAATAATGATCATAGACTGACTGCCCACCATACGTCTTATGCGCTGTGCAACTCTAATCACCTCACAATACTTGTAGATGAATTAATATGTCATTGGCAATAAACATATACTCATGCATACATTGAAGTTCATCTAATATGGACTTCAACATATAGTATCTATCTTTATTGTCATTGTCCATCTGTTCATCAAGTATAGCTCATTGACTTTGGGTTGGACAGACTGTTAACATTAGAATATTCTAATAAAGAATATTGCTTAATTTTTTAAAATTAAGAATGATTCTTAGGTTTGTGAGCCAGTTTATGTAATTAGTTTCAGTTAAATGGTTGATATCTAGAATTTGAGCTAGAGGGTTGGAAGCTAACACAATAAACAGCAGAGAGCAAAGATTCTAGTTGGATGTTTGTACTTATTTTATAATTTATTCTAAAAACTTTTAGATATAAAAAGACTCTCATTATTTTATTAGATCTCTCACACTCTCTGGATGGAGAAATGAAAACCCTAATGTGATAACTGGATTTCTAGTGGGTGTTGTGGTCCCACCGATATCGTGTACCTCACCTAACAGTTATTGTAACATGCATATCGATATGTGGACAACTCTTTGTCCAGATGCTTCTCTAAGCATGTTGCAGCGACTTGGTCTCTAAGTCATGTAGGCTCACCTAATAGCTATTGCCCACACTTCTTTGTTAAGTCAGACCCACCATTCATAAGCAGGTACAAAGCCGTCATTGGGTCCATCACCTAATAGTTATTGGACCCAATCCCATCTTTATCCTGGAGTAACTCTTTGCTAATAAAGTGGTTGTGCTTTCTAATGCAACTGAACCATTGTGACCAGTCAAGAACAATCAACGTCGGTAGCACACCCGCACATCTACAATGGTGGAAGGCCATAGGATTTAATATTTGTATAGAGATTTAAATTTAGATCTCATCTAATCAGTCATCACATGACTGATCTAATTGGCATGGGCTAAATCAAACCGTCAAGCAACCATATTTGAGACACAATCTTCTAAATTAGCTAGGTAAATGAAGATTGGTGGGGGTGCCCCCATTGCTTTTTTTAGACATCAATAAATTAGTCAAGTCAGCGAATGAAACTAATTAAATAATCACCTTTCAATTACTTGTCTTAGACACCAATTGGTTAATTGATCTGATTAGGTTAGCTTAGGTGAATCAGATTCGAGCGATAGAGCCAAATTAGATCCTTAGGTTAATCGATTCTACATATGGGTGTCAATCGATTCGATCAACAATAATTGTATGATCTTAAGCTCTATTGACCTAACCTTAATTAATACTTGATTTGATTTGATCAATTGCTAAATCAATTTTGACCCATAATGATCAAATCAGAAATCTTAGATGTAATCCAATTACATGACCTAATTTGATCTACCTATGACAAATCCCTCATGCACAAACACTAATTTCAGATCTTAAATCTAAATTTTTAGATCTAAATTTTTTGCATGAAAAGTATATTTTGATCTTAAAAAAATTTTTAGATCATACATACAATCATATATTATATACATGAATAAAGTTCAGGCCATAGAAACTAATTTCAGCCCTAAACATGCTTTCATATATCATATATACAAATCAAAATAGATCTCAAAACTCTTTTCAGATCTAAATAATATAATATATATACATATATATTAAAAAATTAGATCTAAAATTTTATTTTAATTAAAAATTTTAATATCATTATAGAACAACCATACAGTATAACAAGTTATGCCAGGGCAACCTTATGTCAGAATGACATCAAAGACTTTTAGATCTAAAATTTTTCTCTACAAATTTTAGATCTAAATCCTAATCTCACGCATATGACATGGCTTGGATACCACTATTAGAATTTCATGGTTTCATGCATGCAAAATTTTCAAAATGAGTACGCAGTGAAAATTTTAAAAATTCAGATTAAATCTAATTTAATCTAAGCATGCATAAGATCAAATCTTAAAATCATACAGCAGGATCTATATATGTGAGATAGGATTCAGATATAGAAATAAAATAGAAAAAAAATAATTAGAAAAAACCTAATCTTCATACCTTGGCTCAGGTCAATCTACACCACAAACTAATGATCATGGATGTCTTTCGAAGATCCCTTGAAACCACACATGTCTGACCTCTACGGATATCCACATGAGACTTCGATCTGATCAGAAGCTTCTTGATCTCACTGGGATGCTAGCTCCCTTACAGAGATCGCATCTTGATGGTTGAAATTTTTTTTTTTCTCTCAAGACTCTATTAGAGAAGAAGAAGAAAATAGGAGGAGAATGATCTCTACGCTAGAGATCATGAGAAGAACACTTTCTTCTCTTTTCTTCCTAAAATCCATGCACTAAATCTCTATGCTAGAGATATAAGAATTTTAATCCAACTTTTGGGCAAAGAGAAGAGAAAAATCTATGTCCAAACAAAGACAAAAGAGATAGAAGAGAAGGCCCTAACAACCAACCTTTGGTTGTTGGTAAGAAAGAAAGGATAGATGCAACAAACCTCACGCCATCCCTTCACACCGCACCTCTCTTCTCCCTTGAATTTTTCATGCACGCCTTCTCCTCCTTTTTGACATCCAAAACTGATCCATATTAGCCCTTACTTGACGCCTCATATGGTGCCCAGCTTAAATAGGAATTAGAGATAGAGTTTAGATAGGAGATAAGTGTCCAAACTCCCTTGGACTCTAGGATTATTCATGCTGCCCACCCTTTCTTCTTTTGCACCCACCCATCTCATGGAGAGAAGAGATTTAAGTGAACTTCTTGCATGCTAAAAAGGTCTCGATCATGGAGACAAATAGGCATGAAAAGTTGGCACAAAAACAAGTGGGCATGGAACTAGTTGGCACATGAGAGGAGGGAGAGTCCAAACTATTGGGATGCGTAGGCAATTTTATGCATGTATTTCGAAATTTTTTTGAAAAAATTATAGTAGAAGATAACTAAATTAATTAAATTAATCTAATATACATATGACCTAATCATCAAATCAATATACTCTAGGATCTATGATATGTTATGTTGCATATAAAATCTGAAATAATTCGAAGATAAAAATAGCATGCATGCATATGAGCAGTAGATTACATCTACTTCTAATCTGAGTTCAGAACTTTATATCTGATCATGGATCGATGATCTTTGCTGCTAAGAGACATAGTGGAGAGGATCCTTACTGATTGCTCATAGCTACACATGCATTCGACCTCTATAGAAAATTCACTCGAAGCCCCGATCTGATCGATCTTCTCGAGAGCACTAGCTCATACGAAGACCTTCTTCTTGGCTGATCTAGATCTTTTTTTTAAATCTTTGAAATCTTTTGAGAGGTTGAAGATATACTTCTAGAGGAGATAAAAAGGTAAAAGAAAGATGAAGAAGAAAATAATTTTCTTCTAATTTATTCTCTCTTCCCAAACCCTTAGAACCAAAAATCTGAAATTCAGGTTTTTGCGCATACCCCAAAAGAGAGGAGCCTCCTCAATAATTTTCATACTATGAACTATGCCCAATCTTCTACCACATGAAGAGCTCTCTTTTGGTATCTTGTACATATAAAAGAAACTACAAAATCCTCTTTTATAGGCATGTAAGGAGGTGGGGTGAAGAGTCCTAGTGATTCTGGACTCTTACAGGATTCCGCTTCCCTTCATAATTTCACATCCAAAAATATGCCAAAAATATATAGGATGCCCCATCCCATATTTTTTTATAGTAAATCAATTCTCCACATAATCTTTTACAAAAAATATCCTCAAAATATCACACAAATAAGGATAAAAAAAATTATTGGCATGAAGAGGTTGATCTGGATGAGAATAGATTCTCCTGATAAAGAATATTTTGAAATCTAATTTTAGAACCTTTCTTTTATCAAAACTAAGTCAAATTTGGATATAAAATATATAAGAGAAAAAGATATTTTGTGTGAAAAAATCTCATACAAAATCATTTTGTGTGTCGATATATATGACATGCAATCTGAGTTGGCACAGAGAGAAGAGTCCTATTCCAATAAGGACTCTAAGTTTTTTTATTTTGAATCCAAACCAAATCACATCTGGTTTAGCCCAAATAAAATATATGAAATCTAATATAATTAGATTCATAAATTTTTAATCAAATTTTAATCAAATTAAGAATTGATTGAACCAAAATTCTGATCAAATCAAGGATAATTCTCCCTTAGCGATTAGATCATCTCATAATCTGATCGAGTCAAATCTAATTGAATCTAATTCAATTAAATTTTATTTAATTCTCTTTTCTCAATCAAATTGAACTAATCAGTAATCTAATTATTAATTAATCTTCTATTAATTCACTAACACTTAATAAATTAATTTATTACAACTGTTGCATAAGGTTAACCATCAATCGAATTGATGATTAAGCCCTTGAACAATTCTCAATCATTGATCAGCCACATGATCAGTCAGAAATTTTTTTTGAGTGTGATCTTATAGGTTCGAACATAAGCCAATAGCACAAGAATATCTTTCTAAACTAATCAATGTAACTATCTAGCAATGATGACCCGACGTTCGGATAGGTCGAATGGTGGTGAAGCAACATTCAAGAACCTATTGATGTATGGTTACCGTATAATTTATTCTTTTGATCCTAATGCTCGAGGATGACCTAGGATTTAACTATCAATCTTAGATAAGTCATTCATATTATATTTCAATCTTTTTCAAATCCATCACATGGATTATCTGGGCCCAAGTTTTGCTAAATTGAAATACATTGATGCATATCTCCTACTAATTCGAAGGGATCAATCCTATCTTGACTCACGCACTGACTTGACAAGTACTTGACTGCACCTAAAAATCTTTCATCACTAAATTAGGAACTCAATTAGTTTGGCACTAAAGTACAGTGAGTTGCTTGCAAGTCACCATAGTGATTTCAGATTGGAGGGACACCTATACCCATACCCTTCATGAGCTACCCTTGACAGCAGAGTGCTCTGCAGTTGGTCATGTTCAGTGATGATGTACTCCTATATCTTACCTACATGCCATACCAGTATCTCCAGACTATTTAGTTATGAGGATAACCAACACATATGGCACACAACGACCTATACTTGATATCGCTATCATCTTAGTAATAGCATATTGTTTGGTCGCAAACCAATTTAAGGATTATGCGATAAATTCCCTTTTATCAATCAAAGTAGTCCTAAGGACTTCATCACAATATAGGAGTTCATTAGAAGATGTATCTTTGTGATAAAAAATATCAAATAACTTTTATTATTTATCAATTCATATACATTTATAATTAGCACCATCGTCAAATGATTGGCTTTAGGACACAATTCCCAATAACTTCTACTTAGACTAAAGTCAATCAGTATAGTATCACATAACCATCTTTGATTTATCATCTTAGAACTCCTAGATACCAAGGCTCTAGTAAATAAGTTGGTCACTTCTCCTTTCTATCGATCTTCTAAAGATTGACGTCACCTTAACAAATTTTTCTGAATAAGATGGTAGCGATGCAGAATACCTGATAAGCTAATGGGACTTTGGCTCCTTAGCATGAGCTATAGCTCCGGTGCTGTACAATACAGTAGGACCATCATCAAAGGATGCCACTCCTAGCTTATCAGTGAACCTGTACAATGACATAGCTTCTTTGTAAGCATCGAATGCTGCAATGCATTCTACCTCACAATTTGAATTTGGCTATATTGCTCTGCTTAGAATCATTCCAGCAAATTGCTCCATTATTTGGGATAAGGATGTATTCTGACATGTTCTTGCTATTATTATGTCTAACTGAAAACTGGAGTCATACTCCACATGTTTTAAGTCAAATTCTCCATAATCGAGTCATCGATCCTTGGTATTTCTCAAATACTTAAGTATGATCTTCTAGTGATTCTCATCTGGATCTTTTAAGTATCCACTCACTATCCTAGTGAGTATACCATATCCAGTCTCATACATGGTGTACATGATAGAACAAATTCTACTCATAAACATCCTATGTATATTGGACTGAAAAAATCCAAGCAGCCTCTTAGATCTATCTCTATAAATCTTCATCACTAGGATAAGAAATGCTTTTCTCAAAGTCCTTTATGGAGAATAATAATAATAGCGAAATCTTTATTTTCTATAATGTAAGGAATGTTATTCTCGATTAAGAGAATTTCATTCACATACAGGATAAGAAATATGCTCATAGAACTATTAACCCATTTGTATTTGCAGGGTTCTTCTTCGTTCTCAATTAAGCCATGCATTTTGATCACTTATCAAAATGTATGTTTCAACTCTAAAATATTTAACATTGCCACAAAAGAAAATATCTTGTTATGGTCAATACCATAATATTGATAATATCTTTAGACAACCAGACAAGCTTTTTAGGTCTCCACCTTCTCATCTGCGCTACTTTGATCCTATTGAAGATCTACTTACACTTTATGGGCTTTATCCTTCGAGTGAATCAACGAGTGTCTATACATCATTGACCTTCATGGACTCCATTTCGGACCTATGGCTCTAAGCCATTAATCAGAGTCAAGCCTTTGCATGGCATCTATGTAGGTGATCAAATCTTTGTTGTTCTCATCGAGTTCAACAGGATCACATCCCGAAACTAGAAATCAAAATATCTATCCGACAGATACGGTATTCTATCAGATCTCCTTAATGGTACCTCTACAATGGATTCCAGGTTTGATCTAATCAAATCTGGTTCTATGGGTTCATCAGATTATGTCGATTCTTCTACCTATCAAACTTCATAAGTTTTATATTAAAGGCATCAGTACCTTCACCAAGGTACTCCTTTTCTAGAAGGAATGCCGAACAACTTTTATTCTTTAGCATGGTAGAAGTTATATCCCCTAGATTCTTTGGGGTATGCTACAAGATAATATATATAGGATTGGAATCCAAGCTATTCGGTCTACAAATGCTCGACATAAAATAAACATTCCCAAACCCCAAGGTAAGAAGTATCGGGTTATGCCTAGTCCATATCTCATATGGAGTCTTTGCAACTGATTAATTCGAAATCCAGTTTAGAACATAACAAGTAGTCTCAAGAGCATAACCTTAAAAGAAGATTGGTAGATTTTTAAATCTCATCATGGATCAAACTATGTCTAACAAAGTCGATTTCAATAGGAGAGAATTTTATTCTCTTCTAGATATGTCAAAACTTGAAATGCATTCTCTTCTTTGGTCTGACCGAAGAATTTTAATGCTCTTTTAAGTTTGTTTCTCTACCTTATTATGGACTTATTTGAATATTTTAAATAATTCAAATTTATGATAAATATGTTCGTAGATCTAATACATCAGTACGTATCAGACTTAAAACATCATTGGCTCATTTGTCTTTCCGAGCAAAAGGTGATTCGATCATCTTACTAAAAAGATAGGATTGACAGGTTGACAATGATTCACAATCATTGATTTCGATAATTATCTCATGTTGATCCTATTCTTATTTATATGATCGAGCCTAAACTACCAAAGGTAGGCTTCTATGACATTATCTACTTTAGGAAGTTTATTTGATTGTGTACAATACACTAACAGGCTATGACTATTCATAAATATCATTTCTCAGTTATCCACATAATTTTAATATCATTTATAATGATATCACAAAATTATTAGATAATAGTGACAATCACTAAAATGATATTCTTAGAATTGAAAATAGGCTCGATGATTCCTAAAACCAGGATTGGAACATAACTTCCATCTCCAATGTTCAGAAATCTCTTGTTGTTTTCAATCTTTCTACTAATATGAAGTCATTGTAATAATTTGCATGGACTTCTGATATCTAATACCTAAGTAGTAGTGTCATAGATAGAGAAATCATAAGAAATTATCATATAAGTACCTTGTTCAGCAATTCTTTGTTGATTTCTCTTCCTTAGCCTGTTTGGATCAAAAGATTCTGTCAGACTAGATTAACCTCAAACTCTTTTATCAGTTCGAACTCATTAGCCTAAGCACCACTCTTTTGCATCTTTTTTTTTTCTTTCTCAAAGAATTATTATTCCACTAAAGATACATTTTCAGAGGTGCAAAAAGAACTCCTTCAATATTTGAAGGATTTTCTCCCAATGAGCATCATCGAATTTACAACTAAATTCATATTTTTTACTACTCTCAAAAACACCACATGGTGATTTGATCATGTGGCCACTTCTGATAGTACCTTTGATCGCATCATATGGTTGGATGTAGGAACTTCAAGTATTTGATCCATAATCATATTTAGGATCCATTTGTGCTCTAGAACTATTTGCAACTTTCGATACCAATTATTGAAGTTGGATCCTATAAATCAGTCACTATCAAACAGTGAATGGAGCAATAGACATCTAGCCATAACTGAAAGAAAAATACTAGATCTCTATGTTTATGAATTGATTAAGCTTAAAGATTTGGATTTTAGTCTAAAGGTTCTCCTACTATTTTAGTTGAATTGATAGCCTCTACCTCCAATCTGAGGAATTACCTTAGTTCCTTAGCGGGTACTAGAATCCACACAGACTGCATACAAGCTCGAGGATGGCTCGATCAATCCATATGCATCTATGGGTAGGTTCTCAATCAATTATTTTTTTAAATAATTTTTAGTAATTAATTTTATCTCAGATTTTATTTCTATAGGCGATGGGCCTCCACTGAAAGTTTCGATTAGATCAAACCATTAACATGAACCTACTCAGTGTTTCTAACTAATGAATGATCAGTCTTGAGGATGGCTCAGTCTATCCAACAATTATCAGATAGTACAATAGAGTCATCATATGATAAACGATAATTTTATCATTCAGAGAGAACACCAGATGGATGGTGCCTGTAATGTCAATCAAAAATAATGGACCCATTATTATTCACCTTAATGAGAGGCTATGATTTAGTTATCCCCATAACTAGCTCATTTATGGATCTAATAATTTAAAAGATTTAGGAATCAGTTTAGAGAAGAGATGAGAAAAGATCAATCAGTAAACCACAATCCTCCCAGTGACTTCACTAAGTCATTGAATTGGATCAGGGTCATGCTAGATGAAATGACACCTAGATTAGTCACATTGATCAACCTTAATCACATGGGTCAACTTGAATCACTTAGTGATCTAATCAAGATATAATTTATCAAATTGGCCAGGTAAGTGAGATCGGTGGGAGGGTCTGCTATGCTTGCCTTAGACACCATCGAAATGGTCAGGTAAGCCACTCCCAATTAAAAACCATCGATTGAAATGCCAAACTTATCTTAGATACTAATTGATTAATTAGTTTTGATTTGACCAGCCTAATGATTCAGGTTCAACCATTGAGCCACAATCAAGGTCCATTTGATCTAATGAAAGACATGGACTTGACCATCTACAACTATTGTATTGGTTCTAGAGAAATCCTGATTTAATCTAATCCAATATTTAGTTAGATTTAATCAATTTCTCTAGTTAGTTCATTAACTGTTTGATTCTAACCTTAGGTCTAATCCAATTAAGAGGACCTGATTTGAGCTAATCCATGCCCTTATATTTTATGTGAATGATATTAGATCTTTCATTTATAATTCTAGATCTAATCAATTCTACACTTAATTCTCAATTAAGTTCAGCATCAACATGGCTTTAAGTTATGATTTGAAATAATTTCAACCTCTTATTTTGCAAATAATTTACAATAAATATTATGTAAAGATTTTTTATTCTAAAACTAGGTTGACTCAATCAACATTGAGTCGGCTACACAAAGAGACTGGGTCAACTCAGTTCAAAACTAGATCGGCTCAGTAATTTTATAAGCACGATTCAAGAAGTTTCAGATCTAAAAAATCTTGCATAATTCTAAAATAAAATTAATCATAATATTTTTAGATCATATTTAAAATTTTTATGATTCAAGATTTTATTTTATCATGATTAAAATAATTTTAATCATATAGATTAGATGCCTTATTTTTCATATAACTTTGTATCACATACAACAAACTTAGGATTTCAAGATCTAGAATTTTGCAGAAAAGTAAGTTCTTCCTTTTATGTTCTTCTTCATGGGATCTAATCACATAGCACCCCTACACATTATAAGAGTAGCCCATCGAATGGGAAGAGAGGGTCTTTAAACCCTTCTTGCTCCTATGACCGAACGGCCTCGTGATCAATCCAATCTAAGTACTTGCTAATCGGATCATCTAATCTAATCACATATCATATATGTTTGAATTTAAATCTAATCTAAATTATATCAAATCTAATTACAATCTTAGATCACATCTAAATCAGATCATAAGTATCACATGCATGACATAAAATTAGATTTTATCAACGATCAGCACAAACTAGGACACCCTTTTCACTGTAAGAGATAAACCCTGCAGCAGGATAATCTTATGTCAGTTTGTGCAATCAATCATTAATTAAATTTAGATCAAAATATCACATTTCAGATCTAAATAAAACTAAAATTCAGATTTAATATACACATAAATCATGTCATAATGAATCTAGACTCTAATACCACTGTTGGGATACGTAGGCGATTTCATACATGTATTTTAAATTTTTTGAAAAAAAAATTATAGTGAAAGACAACTAGATTAATCAAATTAATCTAACATACATATGATCTAATCATCAAATCAACCTACTCTAGGATCTATGATATGTTATATTGCATATAAAATCTAAAATAATCCAAAGATAAAATCAGCATGCATGCATATGAGCAGTAGATCACATCTACTTCTAATCTGAGTTAAGAACTTCAAATCTGATCAAGGGTCAATGATCTCTACTACTAAGAGATATGGTAGAGAGGACCCTTGCTAGTTGCTCATAGTCACATACACGTCCAGCCTCTATGAAAAATCTACTCGAAGCCCCGATCTGATCGATCTTATCAGGAGTGCTAGCTCGCATAAAGACCTTCTTCTTGGCTGATCTGGATCCTTTCTTCAAATCTCTAAAACTTTTCTAAAGATTGAAGATGGACTTCTGGAGGAGATAAAGAGGTATAAGAAAGATGAATAAGAAAATAATTTTTTCTAATTTATTCTCTCTTCCCAAACCCTTAGAACCAAAATTTTAAAATTTAGATTTTTGTGCACATCCCAAGAGAGAGGACCCTCTTCTCTATTTTTTACATCATGAACCATGCCCAAACTTTTACCATATGAAGAGATCTCTTCTGGTATCTTGCACACTCAAAAAAAGCCATAAAATCCCCTTTTATAGGCATGTGAAGAGGTGGGGTGAAGAGTCCTAGTGATCCTGGACTCTTACAGGATTCTGCCTCCCTACATAATTTCACATCCCAAAATATGCCAAAAAAATATGAGATGCCCCTTCTTATATTTTTCCATAGTAAACCAATCTCTTATAAAAAGTTGACTCAAAATATCTCACATATAAGGAGAAAAAAATTATTGGCATGGAGAGGTTGATCTGGATGAGAACAAATTCTCCTGATAAAGAATATTTTAAAATTTAATTTTAGAACCTTTATTTTATCAAAATCAAATCAAATTTGGATGTAAGATAGATAAGAGAAAGGACTCTTTGGTGTGAAAAAATTTCATATAAAATAATTTTGTACATGGAGATATATAGCGTGCAATCTAGGTTAGTACAGGGAGTAGAGTCCCATTCCAATAAGGACTCTAAGTTTCCTTATTTGAATCCAAACCAAATCATATCTGGTTTAGCCCAAATAAAATATATGAAATCCAATATAGTTAGGTTCATAAATTCTTAATTAAATCCTAATCAAATTAAGAATTAAATCTAATTGAATTAGATTTCAATTAGATCATCTCATTACCTGATTGAGTCAAATCTAATTGAATCTAATTCAATTAGATTTTATTTAATCCTCTTTGCTCAATCAAATTGGGCTAATCAATAATTTAATTATTAATTAATTATTTATTAATTTACTAACACTTGATAAATTAATTTATTGTAACTTTTGCATAAGGTTAACCATCAATCAAATTGATGATTAAGCCCTTAAACGATTCTCAATCGTTGATCAGCCCATGATCAGTCAAAAACTTTTTTTGAGTGTGATCCCATAGGTTTGAACCTAAGCTGGTAGCATAGAAATACCTTCCTAAACCAATTGATGTAACCATCTAGCAATGATGACCCGACGTCCGGATAGATCGAATGGTGGTGAAGCAACATTCAAGAACTTATTGGCGTATGGTTACCGTATAATTCATTCCTTTGACCCTAATGCTCGAGGATGATCTAGAATTTAATTGTCAATCCTAGATAAGTCATTCACATTATATTTTAATCTTTTTTAAATCCATCACATGAATTATTTGGGCTTAGATTTTACTAAATTGAAATACACTAATGCATATCTCCTACTAATTCGGAGGGATCAATCCCATCTTGACTCACGCACTGACTTGACAAGTATTTGACTGCACTCAAAAACCTTCCATTACTAAATTAGAAACTCAGTTAGTTTAGCACTAAAGTATAGTGAGTTGCTTGTAAGTCACTGTGGTGATCTCAGGTCGGAGGGATACTTATACCCATACCCTTCGCAAGCTACCTTTGACAGCAGAGTGCTCCGCAGTTAGTCACGTTCAGTGATGATATACTCCTATATCTCACCTACATGATATACCAGTATCTTCATACTATTTGGTTATGAAGACTACCAAGTATATAGTATACAATGACCTACACTTGATATCGCTATTGTCCTAATAATAGCATATCGTTTGGTCGCGAACCAATTTAAAGACTACGGGTTAAATCCTCTTTTATCGATCAAAGTAGTCCTAAGAACTTCATCACAATATATGAGTTCGTTAGAAGATGTATCCTTGTGATAAAATATATCAAATAATTTTTATTATTTATCAATTCATATATATTTATAATTAGAACAATCGTCAAATGATTGGCTTTAGGACATAATTTTCAATACATACCACATGGGACTTCTCTTTAGATGGCTGATTTAAATCAAATAAAACTCTAATTAATTTTAATCATATTAAAAATTGATTAAATCTAAATAGATTAAAATTTTAATCTGATTAGAAGCCCAAACTATTTAGATTAAAATCTAATCCAATTAAGAATTATAAGTCACCTAATTAGAGGAGTCCTAGTCCTTTTGGACTCTTTCTTGGTACTTGAGTCAAACTTAATTTAATCCTAATCTAATTAAGATTTAGTACACCCATGAAGAGGAGAACTCCTAGTCTAAATAGAAACTCAAACATTCTTTGTTAGATCATAATCTGATTAAGAATTAAGTCAAACCCAAATCCTAATCAAACAAGAAATTATCCTCCTATGTAATTAGGTTATCTTATAACACCATTAGGCTTGATCAAATCAAACCCATACCAAGTCAAATTGAATCTAATTTAATTAGACTTGATGTAAGTCCCATTGCTTAATCATATTGAGCCAATTAGCAATCCAATTGCTAATTAATTCTCTTATAACTCTCTAACTCTTTAGCGAGTTACTTAATTGCAACTTTTGCATTGGATTAATCATCAATCAAATTGATAACTAAATCCTATCATGATTCATAATCACAATTCAACCATCTGATCAGTCAAAAATCTCTTTGTATGTGATCCCATAGGTTCTACTTTGTTTGATAGTGAAATATATTATGATCCCTATCATAATATCATTAAAATTTCTTTCAATGGGTTGGAACCATTCCAACTCTACCCATCAAAGATCATCGATCATCGAGATGATGCTCGTGGGTCTTACAATCCATCAGTGACACCTAACAGTATGTAGTGACAATCTAGCAAAATAAAAGGTGATGAACCTCTAGGTGCAGTTAACGCATGATACAGTCCCTCTATCGTGAGTTTCGACCCGATGGCAGATCATGGATAAATCATCAAAACTCATCATCTGTCATATGATAGATTCAATTAGCTCGAGTCTATGTGTGATTCTTATGAAAACTCTTTTTCATTAATCATGCTACTATGGCCATAGACTTAAGAACTTAGCTTCTTAAATCACATAGGACTACTCTTTTCCACTAGAATCGATAGATTCCATCTAGATGTACATCCTACTCCTACAGTGGATCAACTATCACCAACATCCACTACAAAGACTCATTGAGTCAATGTTTATGTATAGTCAAACTCCAGCAGCCTCACTACGAGTAGCTGTAGTACCGCAGGTCAAAGGATCAATTACACTACTGCAGTATTGAGAAAGTCACTAACGAGTTGAAGAAAAAGGAAACAGTTTTTCTTCATAAGGCCCATGTTGCATCTGAAAATTTTTTTATTCTTTTACATGATTAAGGATCAAATCCTTACCTGAATTACAGTGAAACCAAAGATCAAATCTTAAATAATCTGATATAAACATTCACGGAGTCTGGATATGCAGACCCTCTACTTCGCATGCACATCAGATGCCGTAGGAAAGTAGGATGAACTCCAATCCAATTGCCTTCGTAACTCAATCAATCAAGAGATGAGATGTGCTAGTGTGATACCTCATACCAGTAGGTGGGATGTCCAAGATGGATCCACAACCAAGGGAAGAGGGGCGCCAACAAGAGGGGAGGGCAAGGGAGAAGAAGGGACCTCTCTCTCTCTTCTCATGCCTCTCTCTCTTTCTCTCTTCTCTCAATCTGATTTATTTGCTATGCATCTATAGGTAGAGATCCTCTCTATTTATAGATGATTTTCATGATCTAATAAGTATAGGAGTCCTAACTCAAATCTGATTTGAATCAGTCCAATACTCATGAAAGAAGGATTCCTGCATGAGATAGAATTACCATCACATATGACAATCAATTTGCACCCACTCTCTCACCCACATAGGATGCCCCAAATGAGCAAAGCTCTAGATGTTGGTTGGTCCATAATAGAGAAAAATCCTAGTACAAGTGGGAATACTCATATCTCATCAAAAGTGGATCCGATTTGAATCCAATTCGAAGCTGGTCAAAATAATTTCGAAAGACTGTCAATCTCAAACTCTTTAGGATTTTTGTACCAAGTCTAACATAGATTTTAGACCCAATTAAAACTAATTAATTTAGATCTAATCTAAAATTAATCAACACTTAAATTCAATCTTTCGTATGCTCCATGGATCATAGATCAGAAACTATTCATCCTCAGGATCGAACTTGAACCTCATGTGTAGTGCTAGCTAGATATAGTCAACTCTTCAATCCCGTTTGATCCATAACTTAATTCTTAATCAAGTTAGCTTATATGTTCAATCAAGTTAAGTACTTCCAAATTGAACATATAAATATAGGCTAATTCTTTTCTATTTTGTTTGACTTGTGTGCGTAACTCCATAGGTTCAAACACTAAGCCGATAGTATAGGAACCAATTCCTGCACTAATTGAGATACCATCTAGCAATGGTTCCCGACGTCCAGATAGGTCGAATTATCGTAAAAGAATATTTCAGAACCCATACATATGGTTACTATATAATTCATCTTTTTGATCTTGAATGCTCTAGGATAGTCTCAAGTTAACTATCAACCGAGATTGCTTCATCCGCATTGTATTTCAACCTTTCAAATCGATCTCATGGATTATCCTGGCCAAGGCTTTGCTAAATTGAAATACAGTAATACATCAACTCTAATAATCTGGAGAGATCAATCTCATCTTGATTCACACATAGACTTCGCAAGTACTTGACTGTACCCAGTAGATTAGAAATTTAGATAGTCCGGCACCAAAGCACAGTGAGTTGCTTGGAAGTCACTATGGTGATCTCAGGTCTGAAGGATACTTATACCTATATGTTTTGCAAGCAGCTCTTGATAATAAAATGCTCAACAGGTAAATCACTTGTTCAATGATGATGTACACCTACATCTCATCTGTATGCCATACCAGTGTCACCTTACTCCTTGGTTAATAGGATAACCAACCTATATGGCACACAACGACCTCTACTTGATAAACGTCATCATCTTGTAATGACGTATCATTTGGTCACGAACATGTTTAAGAACTATACGATAAATTCTCTCTTTATCGTATACTAGCATAGTTCTAAGGACTTCATCACAGTACAATAGTTCAAGAAAGATGTAACTTTGTAATAAAAAATATCAGAATAACTTTTATTCAATAATCAATAATTCATATATAAGGATGAAGTCAATCGTCACATGATTGATTTTAAGACATAATTTTCAACAACTCTCACTTAGACTAAAGCCAATCAGGATAGTATTTTATACCCATTTTTTATTTGAAATTATCAAACTCTTTGATCCTGAGAGCTTTAGTGATGGGGTCGGCTAGGTTCTCCTTTCCATCGATCTTCAAAAGTTCGACGTCATCACGGTTCACGATCTCCCACACCCAATGATAGTGGTACAGAATATGCTTGGTGTGATGGTGCGACTTGAGTTCTTTCACCTGAGCTATGGCACTGGAGCTATCACAGTATAGCAATACAGGGCCATCAATGGAAGGTGTAACTCCCAGCTCATTGATGAACTTTTACAACCACACCTCCTCCTTTGCAGCATCCGATGCAGCAATGTATTCTGCTTCGCACACAAAATTGGCCACAGTATGTTGCTTGAAATTTTTCTAGTAAACAGCTCCTCCATTCAGAGTAAATACTTAGTCCGACATGCTTCATTATCATCACAATCTGACTGAAAATTAAAATCAGTATATCCTATAAGTTTCAGATCAGTGTCTTCATAAATAGTCATTGGTCTTTAGTATTTCTTAAATACTTAAGAATTGCTTTTGCAATCTTCCAATGCTTCTCATCCAAATCAGACTAGTATTTACTCATTACCCTTAGTGAATAGGCCATATCCAGCCTCGTACATATCATAGAGTACATGATAAATCCCACTATCGAAGCAGATAGTATTCTACTCATGCGCTCTCTCTCCTCAGGAGTTATCAGACAATCCTTCTTGGAAAGAGTAATTTCATGGCCTATCAGAAGATAGCCTTTCTTGGAATTATCTATATTGAACCGCTTCAACAGGATATCGATGTATGTGTTTTGGAATAATCCAAGCAACCTTCTAAATCTATCTTTATAGATCTTCATCCCAAAGATGTAGGATATTTTTTTCAAATCCTTCATAGAGAACTGTGATGATAACCATAGCTTCACACTCTGTAAAGCTGGGATGTCATTTCTTAGTAACAGTATATCATCCACATACAGCACAAAAAAGATAACTATAGAATCGAAAGCCCACTTGTAGATGCAAGACTCTTCTCCATTCCTAACGAAGCCATACATTTTGATCACCTTATCAAAATGCATATTCCAACTCCTAGATGCCTGCTTAAGTCCATAAATAGACCTTTTCAGCTTGCACACTTTCAACTCATCTGTAGATGTGAACCCTTCAGGTTGTATCATATATACCTCTTCTTCCAGCTCCCCATTAAGAAAAGTGATTTTGACATCCATCTGTTAGATCTCGTAATCTAAGTGTGTAGCGATAGAAAGCATAATCTAGATGGACTTAAGTATTACCACAGGAGAGAACATCTCATCATAGTCAATACCATAACGCCGATGGTAATCTTTGACAACTAGATGGGCTTTATAGGTCTCTACCTTGCCGTCCGCTCCTCTTTTTCTCTTAAAAATCTATTTACATCCTATAAATTTTATCCCTTTGGATGGATCAACTAGTGTCCATACATTATTGATCTTCATGGACTCCATCTTGAATTTTATGGCCTCAAGCTATTTTTGAGAGTTGGGCCTTTGCATGGCCTCCATATAGGTGATCGGATCCTCATCATTCTCATCAAGTTCGATGGGATCATCATCTCGGACCAAAAAATTATAGTATCTGTTTAATTGATGTGGTACTCTATCAGATCTCCTTAATGGTGCCTCTACTGGCTTCGGATTCAATTCACTAATCAAATCCAATTCTGTGTGTGTCGATCCTTCCACCTCATGAATTTCATCAAGTTCAATTTTACAAGTTTTAGCTCCTTCACCAAGGAACTCTTTTTTCAAAAAGACTGTCCGACTACTGATAAACACCTTTTATTCTGCAGCGAGGTAGAAGTAGTACCCTTTAGTTTTCTTTGGGTACCCTACAAATAAGTATCTGTCAGACTTCGATCCAAGCTTATCTATTTTTAAATACTTGACATAAGCTAGATACCCCCAGACCCTAAGGTGTGACAGCACCAGCTTACGCCCAGTCCATATCTCATATGAAGTTTTACCGACAGACTTGCTGGGCACCTTATTCAGAATGTAGCAGGTAGTTTCTAGAGCATATCCCCAGAAGAAGATTGGCAGACTCACAAAGCCCATCATAGATCGGACATGTCTAACAAGGTTCGATTTTTCCTCTCTGACACCCCATTATGTTGTGGTGTTCCAAGAGGAATCTACTATGAGAGAATCTCATTCTCTTTCGGATATGTCAGAAACTCACTGGTGATGTATTAACCTCCTCGATCTGATCGAAGGATCTTAATACTCTTTTCAGTTTATTTTTCTACTTCAGTATAGAATCGTTTGAATATTTCAAATGATTCTGACTTATGCTTCATAAGATAGACATACCCATACATCGATAGGTCATCTGTAAATGTCATGAAGTAGTAGTATCCTCTTCTGGCACTTATGTTCATAGGCCCGCATACATCAGTATATATTAGACCTAGGACATTGCTAGCTCTTTCATCTTTTTCCTTAAAAGGTGACTTAGTCATCTTATCAAGTAGACTGGACTCACAGGTAGGCAATGATTCACAATCATCTTTCTCAAGGACATGCTCTTTGATCAACCTGTCAATCCAATTCTTGTTCACATGACCAAGCCTACAATGCCAAAGGTAGGATTCACTGACATTATCTAGTTTAGGATATTTACTGGGGTTGTATATTACACTAACAGGTCATGATATTATGTATATGCCATGTTTCAATTATCCACTTATAATTGTAGTATCATTCATAATGATATTACAAAAATCATCCTTTATTATAAACTTGTAACCAAGTTTGACCAAAAGGCCTATAGAGATGACATTCATCAAAAAAGAGGGACAATAATGACAATCATTTAACATGACACTACTAGACTCGAAGACAAGCTACAAAGTTTTCAAGGCCAGAACTGGAACGAGACTTCCATCTCCAATGTTAAGGAACCACTCATCCTCTCAAAACTTCTTACTTATCTGTATTTTCTGCAATGAATTGCATATATTAATAAGACTTCTGGTATCCAATACCTAGGTAGTAGTATCACAAACAGAGAAATTACAAGGTGTTATCATATAAGTACCTTGTGAAGCAACTGTTTGCTTCTTTTTCTTATTTTTAGGCCTGTTTGCATCAAAGTTGGCTATGTAGGTAGGACAATTTCTTTTCCAAAGATCCAGCTTCTTGTAGAAGAAGCACTCTACCTGGCTCTTATCAACTTTTTATGGTTTGCTCTAAATAGGATCAGCGGCACGAGATTTTTGTACTTTTTTTCTTTTTTCCTCTTTTAGAGGATCGACGCCCTGCAGATGAACCTCCCACTAAATTCATGAGCTCCTTCTAGAGCTGGTGATCCTTCTCAAAAGTCTGCTGTAACCCTAGCAAACTGTAGTAGTTTACCCGTAGGCTTTGTCATTCTATAATGACTGAGAAAGAATAGATAGGATTTTGGTAGCGAATTGATGATAGTATCCTTGCCTATCTGTTCATGCAATGAAAAGTCAAGTTTGCTAAGGCGTTCAATCTGCTCAATCATGTACAATACATGATCGATGACTGAAGCCCCCTCTCACATACGGGCATTGAACACTGCGTAGGAGGTTTTGTCTCTCTCCACATCCTCAGGGATGCCAAAAGACTCATTCAACATTTGAATGATCTCCTCTAGCTGCGCATCCTCAAACTTACAACTAAGTTCATCGTTCATGGCTGCCCTCATCACGCAATGCACAATCGTGCGGTCATTGAGCTACTTCATATAAGTATCTCTCGTGGCATGAGGAGCATTAACTGTAGCTTCTTCAGGTGCCTGATCTGTAAAGATATACAAAATCTTCTTGTACTCCAAGACGATCTTCAACTTTCGATACCAACTATTGAATTTGGGTCCGATGAGCCTGTCATTGTCCAACAGCGCATGGAGGGATAGTATGTTGGCCATAACTGAAAAAAAAATATTAGTCTATTAGTACATAAATTATTTTTGATCTTAAAGATATGGACTTTAGTCTAAAGATCCTCCCATTATTTTTATGAATTGGTAGCCTCTACTTCCAACTCGAGGAATTACGCTAATTCTTTAGTGGGTACTAAAATCCACACAGACTACATTCGGGCTTGAGTGTGGCTCGACCAATCCTAATGCATCCATGGATAGGTTCATAACCAATTATTTCTCCAAATAATTTTTAGCAATAAGTTTTGCCCCAGGCTTCCCTTCAGCTGGCGTGTGATGCCTCCATTGAAAATTTTGGTTAGGTCCAACCATTAACATGACACACCAAGTGCATCCAACAAATGGATGCCAGGTCTGAGTGTGGCTCGGCCAACTTGAGCATTGATCTGAAGGTACATCATGATGGTCATATGATGAATGACAATTTCGATATGTAATAGACACCAGGCGTGTGGTGCCTCCAATTCTTATTTGAAATATTGGACTCATTATCACGCACCTTAATGGGAGGTAATGACCAAGTTATCTCATAACTTTATCACTTTATGGATCTAATAATTTAGAAGATTTGACTTCATTAATCTGATAATAAAAGAAGAAGTCGACCTACAAGGTGCAAATCCTCCTACTGACTTCATCAAGTCATATAAAGGATTAGGCACAAGTTGATCTAAAGATACTTAAATCAGTCACACTAATTCACTTTAATGGCATCGGTCTATACGAATCGACTAGTGACCTAGCCAAAACATAATCTATCATGTTGGCCAGGTAAGTGAGATCAGTGGAAGGGATATGTCCTTAACTCACCGTAGATGCATCTAGGTGAATAGCTCCCAATTAAAAATCACTTGATCAAATCTGCCAAATTTACCTTAAACACCAACTGTTTAGTTAGTTTCGATTTGGTTCACCAGAAGATTCGGGCTCAATCATGGAGCCATGATCATGGTCCATTTATTATGGTTAAATACATAGACTTGATCAAACTACAACTAATAGATCGATTTAGAGAAATACTGATCTGATCTAATACAATATTTGATTAGATTTAATCAATTTCTCTACATGATCCATATGTGTTTCTAACCCTAGGTCTAACCCATTAGAAGGACCTGATTCATGCTGACCCTTTGCCCATCATTTTTTGTTGTATCTTAATGATCTTCAATTCTCAAATCTAGATCATTCAAAATTTAATTCATAATTAAATGTGTGAAATATTTGTTTCAGTCTGTAGAACTATTCTACAAGGGTTTCAGATGAAGCATGCCATATATTTTAACACATGAAAATAAATTTTTATAATATGTTTAACAATTAAATATACATAGGTATGATCAAAACTTCATACATATATCTCATATATCATGACAATCTTTAAATCAATACCGATTACATCATATGTAACATATAATTTGGATGTAAAATAATTTTATATTTGAATTTTATCCTATTGTAATAAATTATAAATCACTTTAGATCTAATCTAAATATATTTATGATCAAAATAATACATAAAAATCTATTTGCTTTTCTTCTTCATAAAATCGGATCACAATGACACCCCTACACGTCATAAGAGAACCCATCGAATAGGCAAAAGAGAGATTAATCTCTTCAATCTCCTATGACTGGATGGTCTGATGATCTCATCAATTTGAGTACTAAACTACTAAGATCTGAAATCTAATTTCATATATAATTACACCAACATGCAATTATTGACAAAACTATTTTATGTCATGAACATATCCTTGATCTTATCAATTATATTCTTCATCTAATCTAATTAAATTTAATATATCATATACATTATATCAGATCTGAAACACATCTTATACTGATTATAAAATATTAATTTTAGATTTGATATCATATAAAAAATTGATTAGATGCAAATATGAATGCATAAAGAATAAATTTTTGGTAAAATCTATTTTCACACAGTACTGAATTTTGATAGGATTCAGATCTAAATATCCATTGAAATAGATTCAATTCAGATCTAAGATAATCTCTACTTTATAAAAAAAATAATAATATTAAAATTTTATTAAAATAAATTTAAAATAAATTTTAATTCATGTTGTTATTTCATCAAAAATTCAGGAACAGCAGAATTCTGTTATAACAAACTTATAATAACTTTGATCAACCATTGATTAGGCACCTCTAATCCGATCAAAATTAAATAAAAAATTTTATATAAATATATTTAAATTATATTTAATATCTCATAAAAAATTTTAATTATATCTTATGTAATTAATCTCAAAAAATTTTATTATGCATGTATATATTTCAGACCTGCTCTAATACCAATTGAAGGGAAGGGAAACAGTTTCTCTTCATAAGGTCCAAGTTGTATCTAAAATTTTTTTTATTATTTTACATGATTAAAGATCAAATCCTTACCTAAATCATAATAGAACCAGAGATCAAATCTCAAATAATCTGATATAAACCTTCATGGAGGCCTGGAGATGCAGACCCTCTACTTCACATGCACGTCAGATGTCGCAGAAAAGTAGGATGAACTCCAATCCAATTACTTTTGCAACTCAATCAATTGAAGGATGAGATGTACTGATGTGACACCTCATACTTGAAGGAAAAATATCCTTTTCCTTTGTAGGATCTTTCAAATTTCACCAAATCTGGGGTAGAATAATTTAAAAATTTTATCCTACGCTATTTCAGATCTAATGTATGTTAGATCTAATTTTATTATCTAATATTTTAAATTTAAAATTAAATCTAAAAATATGAGAAGTATAGACATACCTCAAGGGTAATCTGATTACCCTGTAGATGATCTCTGCACAGCCCGAGGTTCTGATGTAGCTACGCAAGCGCCTGGCCTCTACCGATATCCACTCAGATAGAACCTAGAATGTCTTCTCCTCATGAATCTATACTCCAAAAATCAGATCTCTATCTGATTTGGAAGTACTTCAGAACTCCTTCTGAAGTTGGAGCAGCAGCCTGCCGAAGATGTCCTACAGCCTTCTGTTCCAAGCATCACCACACCTTGGACCTTTGCCAGATGGATGTCCAACTCCTTGGATGTGAAGAGGGGAGAGAGGAGAGTAGGGAGGATGTGGAGAAGAGGAGAAGATTCTTGTTTTGACTGGGTATTGAGCAGAAACATACAAACCCTAGGCACAAATAAGGATTTTATAGACCTTGTATGCTGCGCAGTGCCACATCATTCGACCAATCAAAAAATTCCAATAAATTTTGAAAAAATTTTGATTGATGGAGTGATATTATCTGATCATATTAGATAAAAATCCTCACCCTCTCTCCTATGTTGGCACCAACTTTGGATAAGCATAAGCAGGGTGGCGCCAAAGAGTCCATGTTAATCAGGACTCTTTCATCCTTATCCATTTGGGGCGTCCAGTTTAATCCAATTGGGCTCACACCATAATCTGATTATGGCACCCAATTCAATGTAGTTTAGGCATGTGGACACTCCATAAAAATCCTCCAATGAGCTCTCTTCAGTTTAAGATCCATATGTCAACATTTGACAGATGTCCTAAAATAAAATTGGCAGGTGTTAGAATTTAGCAGGTGTTGTCTTAAATTCATCTCATGAATTAAGACAAGACTTTTTTGAGCTAGACAAGCTTCATTTAGACTGAGAGAAACCTTTTCAAGATTCTCTGGATGAGTCAAATCATATTTAGCTCAGTAGAGACAGAAAAGATTACACGAGGAAAAAGTTAGGCTCAATCGTGTGCTAGAACGATTTTCTTGAACCTAATTGGATCTTATCCAAATCAATTGGGTTAGCCCAATTAATGACATCCAGATCCTAACCCTTGTTTGTGTAATCCAGTTAGGTTCAGTTTCGCATGGTAATGAGACATGTCATGATCTCATCATCGACATCATCGAAACTCTTTTCGATGGATCATAACTCTTCTGATTCAGACAATTAGAATGATCGATCATCAAGATCATTCTAATTACTCCTAAAATCCATCAGTGACACCTAGTAGTATGTGGTGGCAACCCATAAGAACTGAAGATGAACCTCTCGATGTAGCTACCTGTGTGATTGAGTTCCTCTATCATGAGTCCCGACTGAATTAGGGTTAAGGTGAACTCGTCAAACCCAACATCAGTCATATGAATCAATCGATCGATCTGAGTCTGATGTGAAACCCTAATAGAAAACTCTTTTTCCATTATTTCACTCTGCCATGGCCATGGGCTTAAGGACTCAATCTTTCGATTATCATAGGACTACTCCTCTCATCTATCGAGGTTGATAGATCCCATCTTGGTGCGACCTAGTTCCTACAATGAATATGCTACAACCAACATACACCTCAGGGTTCTGAATGGCTAGGAGATCGAGTTATGGTGTAGTCAAACTATAACACACTCAAGGTGAACTATCGATGCACCTCAGGTCAAAGAACTAGACACACAACTGTAGCATCGAGCTAGTCATCGACGAGAAGATAGACTTCCTTATGACTGCTTGATATGATCACGCTCAGTACTCTCGTTCTCAACGAATATCTGTACTCTCGCTCTAGTGTCTCCACACCATAGACTCAAGATACATCTACCCTAAGGAAGCGATCGTATACTAACCTTCTGGATCGATCACCATCCTCGTGATGATCCTATGGTCAGGAGCTGTTTATGAGTTAGTTATGTAAATTCATGTCTTAAATTTTTAACTCTTGAAAATATGAATTGACATTCCTACTAACTCAAAGGATGTATCACAGACACAATGTACACAATGTGATAGAAGAATAACCCATTTATTGATTTATAGTCAAAATTAACAATTTGCCCTTAGATTTGTATAGGAATGTGTCAGCCAATCTGGCATCTAGGGCACACATCTAACAAACTCCCACTTGACCTAATGCCAATTGGCTACATATCTAAGTCCCATCTTCTCAAGGTGGGCTTCGATCTTTTACTGGCCCAATGGCTTAGTCAGCGGGTCTGCCACATTGTCTGTGGAGTCGACTCTCTTGACCTTGACATAACCCTTTTCGAGGTAATAACAGATCAAATGGAATCACCGCTCGATGTGCTTGGTCTTCTGATGAGATCTTGGCTCCTTAGCTAGGGCTATGGCACCATTATTGTCGTAGTAAAGAGATATGGCATCTGATGACATCACTCCACGCTCTGCGGCAAACTTTTTGTACCAGAATGCCTCCTTCACAATTTTCGATGTAGCAATGTACTCTACCTCCATGATGGAATCAGCAATCACCATTTGCTTGGAACTCTTCAGCTAACTGCACCACCATTGCAAATGAACAAACTTTCAGATGTCAACTTTTGATCATCTATATCAGACATAAAGTCTAAGTCTGTATATCCCTGAATTTAGAGTTCTCCATTCTCAAAGACTAGAAACATATCCTTAGTCCTTCTCAAGTACTTAAAAATATATTTCACAGAAGTCCAGTGCTCTTCGCCTAGATTCGACTGATATCTGCTTGTGACACTCACAGCATGGGATATATTAGGTCGTGTACATAGCATGGCATACATGAGGCTCCCTTTTGCCAAAGCATAAGGGATCTTGCTCATGCGTTCAATCTCCTCAAGTGTGTTAGGGCACATCTTCTTGGAGAGATGAATGCCATGTCTAAAAGGTAATAAATCTCTTTTAGAGTTTTCCATGCTAAACCTTTTTAGCACCTCCTCTATGTACATCTTCTGTGAAAGTCCGAGCATCCTATTTGGTCTATCTCTATAGATCTTAATACCCAGTATAAAGGATGCCTCTCCTAGATTTTTCATAGAGAACTTCTTAAACAACCATACTTTGACTGAGGTCAACATAGAAATGTCATTTTCAATTAGGAGGATGTCATCTACTTACAATATGAGGAAGATAACTATACCCCCACTGACCTTTTTGAATACACATAGTTCCTCCTCGTTCTTGATGAAACCAAATATTTTGATCACATCATTGAAACGAGTATTCCAGCTTCGAGATGCCTCTTTAAGTCCATAAATGAACCTTTGCAGCTTGTAGATTGATAAGTAGTATATTTTTATATTTATTGGAGATATTTTTGGTAATTTATGGTGCTAACATCTTCTTAAAAATCCTAATTTCATGAATTTATTGAATTTTTCTAAAAAATAAAGTGATTTTGAAAGAAATATGAAATTAGATATATTTATAAAAAATAGATGTTAATTTAATTGAGTAATTTAAGCACCAAAATAAAGAGAAATTTTTGAAAAATTTAATGCATATTTTTCCCAATTTTTCAGGAGAAAATCGGAGCAAAAATGGAGCTAAAATATCCTAAAAAATAAAGAAAATAGCCTCCGGTGTACAGTGGACCGGTCGGTCGGTCAACAGAGCCAGGGTGCGGTCCACAGGAATAGTTACGCGGTCCACAAGCGTGGTTCACAGTGAGAATAAGATCTTGGGCGCAATCCAATGGCTAAGATTCAATCCGACCTAGATCTAACGATTCAGACTCGTTGCCGACTTTGAATAGGACTCTTTTGCGCGATCCGACGGCCCAAAAGCAATCCATCACACGATCCAATGGCTGTTATCGCTCCCGACTGTGTTAAAGATTCTTTTGTATGATCTGACAGCCATAACTTCATCAGAACCCAGATCGGACGGCTGACATTTGATCCGACCCTGATAAGGATTATAACTCTGATTTTTGAGTAGATCTAGGTGGTCCAAACCTGATCCGATGGTCAGGAATATTTGTAAGGAGATTTATATGATTTCTAAGGGTTTTAGGACTCCTTTTCCTACCAAAAAAATCATAAAAAATTCATCTATAAATAGGGGGTCCGAGAATAAGCTTTGGGAGTAGAAAAATTGAGTAGAGAGTGTAGAAAAAAATAGAAAAAAAATATAAAATAACTTTAGGGACCCAAGGAAAAGAAAGAGAAAAGTCGGTTTGCTCTACGGAGTACGACAGAAGACGGAGAGGTCATCAACCATCTTCCCGATGAGTCTTGGCTAATCAACTTCAGATCCTTGTTACATTTTTATTTTTATTTTATTTTATTATTCCTTTTAAATTCCTTGTACTTGAATTTCAACTTCAATTAATGCAAAATTTATTTTCCTGCACCTTAAATTTCTGTCTTTTATTTTTATTTTTTTACACATAGATGCTAGGATCTAATTAGTAGATCTTAGTACCAATTTATTTTTATATTTTTTAAATTTTTATTATTTATTTTTATTGCAAGTAGATGCTAGGATCTAGTTAGTAGATCTTAGTACCCGATTTATTTTTCGCACTTTTAATTTTTGTTTCCGACTTAAACTGCTTTCTCCAAAATTTTATTTTCTTTTGTAAAATCAAAGATTTCAAATCAAAATCCTGCTTTCTCTGTGGATTCGACCTGACTCACTACTTTCTACATATTTTAAATTTTTATTGAAGTCGAAATTTGATTGATAATCATGATGTCTTAACGACAGCATCTTGATCATATCAATTTTTGGCGTCGTTGCCGGGGAAGGCACCAATTTTAATGTTTGATTTCTTTGATTTTCTTATGACTATTGCTTACTAACTTTTTTTATCTTTTTACAGAAAAAAATTTAAATATTCAAAAAAAAAAAAGAGGAGATAGAAAGCTTCCAAGTTGGTGAGTTCAATCCTAACCCTAGCCTTAACTATTTTTTTTAGTATTAATTACTATTTTTTTTAATTAATCTAAAATTCATCCACATAAACCTAATAAAAATTGCATGACAAGAGTAGAAACTTAATTTTAGGAGCATTCATCATTGTAGATTTATTTTTGGTGATCGCTGAAGACAAGGAAAGCTTTCAAGTTTTATTAGTTTCATGCATCTAATTTAGTTGCATAGAACCCCTTGTTTGAAATTGGTTGTACATATTCATCTCAAATCAATTTAAGGGCAACACCCATAACAAGATAAGGTGGAGATTTCATCACCCTTCTTTGGCCCAAAAACAACCAACCAGCATTCCACATTAACCCTAGCCTAACTAAAATACCGTAGACATTGGCCCTTAGTATTAATCGAGTGCAGTTTTGAGTATTATGTTGAAGTCAAGTGCAAAGTAAGTTTGAACTCATCTTTGAAACTGGTGTCTAAGGCTAGAGGTTACAAAGGCTCTGCCTAAGTAGACTCGTGGTTATTTAATTGGCTCCGTTAGCTTACCTGGCCAATTCAATTGGTGTCTAAGGCAAGCAACAGGGGGACCCCCACGATCTCACCTCTTACCTGGCTAGTTGAAAAAAGTGAGAACAAACCCAATTTGTATCTAGACTAAGCCACTCTACATCAAACTGTTAGGTCTAAGAAACCCGTAGGTGTCTAGGTTTAACTATTAGCTAATTTGATTGCAATTAACACTTAACCACAACTAATTCTTCTCATCTTACGTCTTTAGGTCTAAGATTTTTCTTAAGGATCTCACCTTTAAAATATTTCTCTTTCTTTTTCTCCTCCTTCTTCTTAAAAAAAAAAAAAATTTCTCAACAACACACATAATAGGGGAGTAGAAAAATTGAGTAGAGAGTGTAGAAAAAAATAAAAAAAAAATAAAATAGCTTTAGGGACCCAAGGAAAAGAAAGAGAAAAGCTGGTTCGCTCTACGGAGTACGATGGAAGATGGAGATGTTATCAACCATCTTCCCGACGAGGCTTGGCTGATCAACTTCAGATCTTTGTTACAGTTTTATTTTTATTTTATTTTATTATTTCTTTTAAGTTCTTTGTACTTGAATTTCAATTTTAATTAATGCAAAATTTATTTTTCTACACTTTAAATTTCTGTCTTTTATTTTTTGCACGTAGATGCTAGGATCTAATTAGTAGATCTTAGTACTAATTTATTTTTATGCTTTTTAAATTTTTATTATTTATTTTTATTACAAGTAGATGTTAGGATCTAGTTAGTAGATCTTAGTACTTGATTTATTTTTCATACTTTTAATTTTTGTTTCCGACTTAAATTGCTTTCTCCAAAATTTTATTTTCTTTTTGTAAAATCAAAGATTTCTAATCAAAATCCTGCTTTCTCTGTGGATTCGACCCGACTCACTACTTTCTATATATTTTTATTTTTTATTAAAGTTGAAATTTGATTGATAATCACGGTGTCTTAATGATAGCATCTTGATCGTATCATAGATCCTGTGATCATCATCACTGGATGTGAAACCAAGCGGCTATTCCATATAGATATCTTCCTCAAGATGTCCATTTAAGAACACCATTTTCATGTCCATCTGCTATATTTTATAATCGAAATAGACTACAACAGCAAGCAATGTGCGGATGGATTTTAGCATGGCTACGGACGAGAAGGTATCCTGATAGTCAATGCCTTCGCGCTGACTATAACCTTTCGCTACGAGCCTAGCCTTGAATGTCTCCACATTCCCATCTGCACCTATCTTTCTCTTGAAGATCTATTTACACCCAATAGGTGCAATACCTTCAAGTGGATCTACCAAGGTCCAGACTTGGTTTGAGTGCATCGAGTCAATTTCTGATCTCATTGCCTTTAACCATTTCTCAGAGTCGATATCTGATATCACCTCGTCATAGGTCTTGGGATCATCACCATGAACCCCATTTTTCGTGAGGAACATTTTCTCTACATCTTCTTGTATGGTACCTAAGTACCTTTCAGGAGGATGGAAAACCCTAGTCGATCTACGAGGTGGAAGAGGTTGTGTTAAGACTAGTTCTGATTGATTAGGTTCCTCAAGTTCTTTAGCTCGTTGCTCTTGGGAGACATTCTCCTTGAGCTTAATTATTTTTTCGATGCCACCATCTTGAATAAACTATTTTTCAAGAAAAATAGTATTTCAACTCACAATCACATTGTGGTCTTCTGGAATATAGAAATAGTATCCTAATGACTCTTTAGGATATCCTATAAATCAAGCTCTAAAAGATCTAACTCTAACTTGTCTGTCTGCTGTCTCTTGACATGAGCCGGACAACCCCAAATTCTAAGATGATTCAGACTTGGCTTCTTACCATGCCATATCTCATACGGTGTGATAGGAACGATTTTAGAGGGAACCCTATTCAATACATAAATTACTGTCATGAGATAATGTCCCCAAAGAAATTCAGGGAGGTCTGTGAAGCTCATCATGGAATGGACCATATCTAATAGGGTTTGATTTCTCCATTCTGAAACCTCGTTGAGTTGAGGTATTCCAAGTGGAGTCCATTGAGAGACTATACCATTATCTTTAAGATAGTTTAGGTAATTCCGACTAAGGTATTCACCTCCTCGATATGATCGAAGAACCTTAATGGGCTTTCCTGCTTGTTTTTCTACCTCATGTCTAAATTTTTTGAACCTTTCAAATGCTTCAGACTTGTGATTCATTAGAAACACATATCCGTACCTAGACATATCATCGATAAAGGTAATGAAGTAGACGTAGTTGCCTCTAGCCAGCACATCAAATGGGCCGCACATATCCGTATGTACTAGGGCAAGTAGGTCTGTGGCCCTTTCCCCATGTCCCACAAAAGGAAGCTTGGTCATTTTGCCTTGAAGGCATGATTCACAAATTGGATATGACTCGAAAGTCAACGGACTCAATAGCCCAGATTTCTCCAATTTGTTAACCCTATCTTTCGCTATATGACCTAGCTTTAGGTGCCATAGATACCTATAATTTAGACTATCTTTAGGTCTTTTAATTCCTATAGCATTCATATTTTGCTCGATATTAAATACAGATACATCAATATGTAGCTGATAGAGACCGTCAATAAGAAAATCATCTGTAACTTTATTATTTTCATAAAAAATATTACAATGGTCCTTATGAAAGCTAATCACATAGCCTTCTTGTGCTAAACGAGAAACAGAAATCAAATTCCTGCTTGCTGCAGGCACATAATAACAATCTCTAAGAAATAAATCTAATCCTAACGGTAATCACAAATGGTAGGTTCCCACGACCACAGCAGCAACTCTTGCTCCGTTTTCGATGCGTAGGATCATCTCCCCATCCCTCAGCCTCCTGCTCTCCTCAAGACCCTACATAGAAGTGCACAAATGAGCACTAGAACTAGAGTCAAGCACCCAACTGGATGCAGAAGAAACCTTAAGGTTAGATTCTAAAATGAGCATACCTCCAGAAGGACCGTCCTTCTTGTTCTTCAGGGTGGTCAGGTACTAAGGACAGTTTCGCTTCCAATGACCGTCTGATTGGCAGTGAAAATATTTTTTTTTATCAGCAGCCTTCTTCTTCGGTTCTGTCTTCTTCTTCTTGCCATCCACTTTCTGCTTCTTCACAGACTTCTTTTTCTTTTCAAAAGACTTTCTCTTGGAAGAAGTCCGCTCCACAGTAAGAACTGAGCCTTTTGAACCCTTCATAGAAAGCTCAGCTGTAACCAGCATATTCATTAACTCGGCCAAGGTACACTGCATCTTATGCATATGGAAGTTCATGATGAACTGACCATATGCATCGGACAAGGATTGAAGAATCATATTAATCTGAAAATCCTTGTCTAAGATAATACCGAGCTTCTCCAGCTCCTCAAGATCCTTAATCATTGTCAAACAATGATCTTGGACTGACTGCCCATCATGCATTTTAGCCTTAAAAAGTTTTTGACAGACTTAATACTTGGCCGCACGACTCTGTTCACCAAACAACTCTTCTAGGTGAGCCAACATTTGATGGATAATCAAAATGTTCTCATGTTGGCACCGCAAGTCATCAGATATTGCACCTAACATGTAGTACCTTGCTTTGTTATCATCATCCATCCATTTTTTCAGAGACGCTCTCTGTTCAGCAGTCAGATGTGCTGGCATGGCAGGTGGGTCCTGATCCAAGATATGAGTCAATTTTTTAAAACCCAAAATAATTTTGTAGTTTCTCAATCAGTCTTTGAAATTTGGTCCAATCAATCTATGGGTGTCTGTATTTTGGTCAGGGGGTTTGAGGTAGACATGTTTCCTGTAGAGAGTCGAAAGTTTCTAGTTAGATTTTGTAATCAGACTTAACCAATTTATTTAGGGGTTTCATTTTTAAACAAATTAGGCTCCCACTATTTTCTCAGATCCCTACACTCCTTTGGTAGAGATGTGAAAATCTTTGTGATCAGTGATTTCTAGTGGGTGGTGCGGTCTCACCAACTGATTCATCACCTCACCTAACAGTTATTGGTGATGGGTCAACGGATGAGTGGATAACTTTTGTCCAATGATTCTCTAATCATGGTGCATCCAAAACTTGGTCTCTAATTCATGAAGCTCATCGTGTCCGAGATATTGCTCCAATCTTTAGTTAAGTTAGACCCACCATTTACACGAACTAGATTCCTAATTGGGTCCCTCACCATATCCAGAATATTGAGCCCAACCCATCCTCTAATTCGTAGCATCCAATACCTAATGGATATGGTTGCATCTTTCTAATGTAACTGACCCACTGTATCTAATCCAGAATAATCAACCCCGAGAAGGGCCCGCACATCCACAATGGTGGAAGACCTAGACTTAATATTTTTTTAGGAAGTGTTGGGCATAAAATACCCTCGACCGAAGTTCTTGGCAGGGTCGACCCTCGCGAGGCTCCGTCCATGACTTCTGCAGCAAGGAAGACTCCGCCCAAGCTCCTACGGGAGCCGGGCTCCGCCGACAACTTCGACAGCAAGTAGACTCCGCCCGGACTCCTACGGGAGCCAGGCTCCGTCCTCAACATCAACTGCTGGTAAGCCTTGTCCGGACTCCTATGGGAGCCAGACTTCGCCTTTGACTTTAATTGCAGGAAGACTCCACCCGGACTCCTACGGGAGTCGGGCTTCGTCCTCGACTCCAACGACTGCAAACAGACTTCGTCCGGACTCCTACGGGAGCCGGGCTCTGTCGACAACTTCGACCGCAAGTAGACTCCGCCCGGACTCCTATGGGAGCCAGGCTCCATCCTCAACATCAACTGCTGGTAAGCCTTGTCCGGACTCCTATGAGAGTCGGACTTTGCCTTTGACTTTAATTGCAGGAAGACTCCGCCCGGACTCCTACGGGAGTCAGGCTTCATCCTCGACTCCAACGGATGCAGACAGACTTCATTCGGACTCGTACGGGAGCCGGGCTCTACCGATAACTTCGACCGCAAGTAGACTCCGCCCGGACACCTACGGGAGCCAGGCTCCGTCCTCAACATCAACTGCTGGTAAGCCTTGTCCGGACTCCTACGGGAGCCAGACTTCGCCTTTGACTTTAATTGCAGGAAGACTCCGCCTAGACTCCTACAGGAGTCGGGCTTCGTCCTCGACTCCAACGGCTGCAGACAGACTTCGTCCGGACTCCTACGGGAGCCGGACTCCACCGATAACTTCAACCGCAAGTAGACTCCGTCCGGACTCCTACGGGAGCCGGGCTCCATCCTCAACATCAACTGCTGGTAAGCCCTGTCCGGACTCCTACGGGAGCCGGACATCGCCTTTGACTTTAATTGCAGGAAGACTCCACCCAGACTCCTACGGGA
Source organism: Elaeis guineensis (assembly GCF_000442705.2). Taxonomy (NCBI): domain Eukaryota; kingdom Viridiplantae; phylum Streptophyta; class Magnoliopsida; order Arecales; family Arecaceae; genus Elaeis; species Elaeis guineensis. The sequence goes on from NC_025993.2 coordinate 56,806,868, forward strand.
GCCGGACTTCGTCCTCGACTCCAACGGCTACAGACAGACTTCGTCCGAACTCCTACGGGAGCCGGACTCCGCCGACAACTTCAACCGCAAGTAGACTCCGCCCGAACTCCTACGGGAGCCCGAGCCGGGCTCCATCCTCGACTCCAACTGCAAGTAGACTTCGTCCGGACTCCTGTGGGAGCCGGACTCCGTCCACGACCCCAACTGCAAGTAGACTTCATCTGGACTCCTACGGAAGCCAGACTCCGTCTTCTATTCTGACTGCGGGAAGATCTCGCCCAAACTCCTACGGGTACCTGACCTCACTATCGACTCTAACCGAACTTTGGCCGACTAGTCTGGACCCCCTGGCAGGCCACAGTAACGGACAACACTGCTCCACTTCCCTGCGGCGAACCCTACGTAGCTCCATTACTCCCTGACAGGCCGTATTAACGGTCACGATTCTGCTCCACTCCCTGTGGTGGATCCTGTGCGATTCCACCATTCCCTGACGAGTCACGACAGCGGATGCCACTCCACTCCCCATAACTGATTCCACGTGGCGAGCCACGGCAATAGCCACGATCCCACTCTACTACCCTCCGCAATAAATTCCTCCTGACTCTGGGCGGCCCACTACCAGATGGTTACAGGCGTCGCCATCAATTTGTTGCCCCCTCCGCCTATAAAAGGGGGCCCCAGATACGTTATTCAATAAGCTCTAGTTTTTTATCTAAAAACTTTGCTAAATTCTCTGTTCGAGTACTCCATTCTTGTTGAGGCAGAGAACTGACTTGAGCGTCGGAGGGTCTTGCCAGAGCAACCCCACCTCCGATTTAGACTTCCTTTGCAGGTCCCGGTGGCGACCGCGACTCCCTCGACTCCAGCTTCTCCGACGCAAGCGGATTTTTGCACCAACAGGATTGGCGCTAGAGGAAGGGGGGTGCCTTCACAGTACCCTTGTTCTTAAAGGAGCGCTCAACGGAACTGCCTCCGATCGCCTCCTCTGGCACCCACTCCTTGTTTCCCCCACGGGATCCTCGCCTAATGCCTTCTCGTGAAGCATCTGCACCAATACCCACGGCCTCCGCAGCCGTATCCCGGACCCCGATCATGCCTGTGGTTTCCCAGGCCCTGCATCCTCCAGCTATGGTCGCCAGCAGGGAGTGGTCGGACAATCGGCCTCTGACGGATTCCACCAACACCATCTCGGGAGGATCCCGACGGGAAACGACCAACATACCGTCTGTATCCCCCAAGCGACAAAAGACTAAAGAGCCCATAACTTTTACCGAAGAAGACACTCAAGGAGTCCAATTCCCTCATAACGATGTGGTCGTAGTTTCCTTGAATATAGCAAATTATGACATCCGTCGTATTCTTGTCGGCAATGGAAGTTCGGCCGACATCTTGTTCTACGTTGCCTTTTCAAGAATGACCACTCTTGACGGTCATCTGAGGCCGATTAGCTCCCCCTTGGTAGGGTTTACCGGCGACGCCGTTCCGACGGAAGGGATAATAACCTTGACGTGGCCGCAGGTCAATATCCAAGGCAATCCAGAGCTCTGGTGAATTTCTTGGTGGTGAAGGCGCCGTCCGCCTACAACGCAATCCTCGACAGACCTGGCCTCAATGCTCTCCGAGCTGTCGTATCGACCTACCATTTGAAGTTGAAGTTCCCCACCGACCAGGGGACCGGAGAGGTCTGGGGAGATCAAGCTCTGGCCAGACACTGTTACAATATAGCCTTGCAAAGAGGCGATCAATCTGATTCCTGCCCCGTCGATGGACTGGATGCTCGCGATGACCTCACCGAAGAGAGGGGTGCCCCCATTGAAGATCTGGTATCAATCCCTTTGAACGACGGGAACTCGGAGCATGTAGCAATGATTGGCTCCAACCTAGGGGAGGAGGTGCGGGTGCGTCTCGTTGATTTTCTACAAAAAAATACGGATGTTTTCGCTTGGGTTCCAGCAGACATGCCGGGGATTGACACGGAAGTCATGGAGCATCATCTGGCCGTCGATCCAAAACATCGACCGACGAAAGAGAAAATCCGAAGTCATGCTCCGGAGAGGCAGAAGGCGATAGCCGAGGAAGTGGATAAGCTCCTTAAGGCCGGATTCATTAAGGAAGTCAATTATCCTGATTGGATTTCCAACGTTGTCCTGGTCAAAAAGGCAAACAGCAAGTGGAGGATGTGCATAGACTTCAAAAAGCTGAATAAGGCCTGTCCGAAGGACAGCTATCCCCTTCTCAGAATCGATCAACTGGTGGATGCGACCTCTGGCCATGAGCTCCTCACCTTCATGGATGCGTTCTCTGGCTATAATCAAATTAAAATGGCATCGGAAGATGAAGAAAAGACAGCTTTCATCACTAATTGTGGCCTTTACTGTTACAGGGTCATGCCTTTCGGCCTCAAGAATGCGAGTGCAACCTATCAACAGTTGGTGAACAAAATCTTCAAGGAGCAGATCGGTCGTAACATGGAGGTCTACGTGGACGACATGCTCGTAAAAAGCAAATCTTTCAGAGATCATGTCGTCAACCTCGAGGAGACCTTCGATGCTCTCCAAAAATATAGAATGAAACTGAACCCAACTAAGTGCGCTTTCGACGTAACCTCAGGAAAATTCCTGGGCTTCATGGTATCAAGACACGGAATCGAGGCCAATCCAGAGAAAATTCATGCCATCCAGGAGATGGCCGCCCCAAAGTCGATAAAAGAGGTTCAGCGCCTCACGGGGAGGATAGCGGCCCTTAATCGCTTCGTCGCAAGGTCGGCCGAACGGTGTTTGCCCTTCTTTCAAACCCTCAAGCAGCCGAAGAACTTCTGTTGGACCCCTGAGTGCCAACAGGCGTTCGAAGAATTAAGAAGCTACCTTGGATCACCCCTGCTGTGAGCAAAGCCTGAGCCTGGGGAGGAGCTATTTTTATACCTGGCGGTCTCTCCCACGGCCCTCGCGGCCGTCCTTGTCAAAGAAGAAATGAAAGTCCAGCGGCCGATCTACTACGTTAGCCACGCATTGAGGGACGCTGAGACCAGGTATACCAAATTAGAGAAATTAACTTACGCCTTGTTGATTGCAGCCTGGAGACTCCGACCCTACTTTCAAGGGCACATCGTGACACTACTCACCGACCAACCAATCAAGGCGGTCTTGCACCGGGCAGACACCTCCGGGAGGATGGCGAAATGGGCGATCGAGCTCACAGAATTTGACATCAATTATCGACCCAGGCTAGCAGTGAAGGCCCAAATACTGGTAGATTTCATAGTAGAGTGTACCATCCCAGAGGAGGCTGAACTTGAACAAAGTGAAGGTGACGACCTGAAGTCCCAACCGAACTCCTCTGAAGAAGAGGCCAATCCCGCTAATCGCTTTTGGGCCCTCTATGTGGACGGATCTTCCAACATGTCGGGCGCAGGTGCGGGCCTGATCTTGGTCAGTCCGGAGGGAGTCATCGCAGAATACGCTCTGCGTTTCGAGTTCCCCGCAACAAATAATAGAGCAGAATACGAAGCTCTGATCGTAGGGCTAAGGATCGCCAGAGAGCTGGGAATAAGTCAGCTCCGGGTGCATAGTGACTCTCAACTGGTGGTGGGGCAAGTCAGCGGGAATTACGAAGTGCGGGAGGACAGTATGGCCAAATACCTTGAGAAGGTAAAGGAGCTCACTCCCGCCTTTAGTGACTTCAACATTAGACAGATCCCAAGGTTGGAAAATACTAGGGCTGACCTTCTCTCCAAGCTGGCGACGTCGGCTCTGGCCGAATTGCCCAAAGGCATCCTCTTCGAAGTTCTAAAACACCCGAGTACAGAAGAATCGCGGCCCGTAATGGAGATTGACCACGAGCCCAGCTGGGTCGACCCACTGATCATCTATCTCAGAGATGGAGTTCTCCCCCAGGATGCGAAGGAAGCTCGGAAGCTCCGAAATCAAGCCTCCCGATACATCCTTTATGAGGGCAAATTATACAAGAGATCATACTCCTTGCCCCTTTTGAAATGTCTCCGGCCCTCGGAGGCTGACTACGCCTTGTGGGAAGTACATGAAGGAGTTTGCGAAAATCATTTGGGGGCTAGATCTTTATCCCACAAGTTGCTCCACCAAGGATATTACTGGCCAACGATGCATCATGATTCGATTGAATATGTCAAAAAGTATGACCGATGCCAGAGATACGCCAACGTCCAGAGACAGCCCGCCACCGAGCTCACACCCTTGAGTGCCCCTTGGCCTTTTGCACAATGGGGGATGGACATCCTTGGCCCCTTTCCCATGGCATCTGGGCAAAGGAAGTTCCTCCTTGTAGTGATCGACTATTTCACCAAATGGGTTGAAGCCGAACCACTAGCGAAAATCACAGAAGCAAAAGTACAAGATTTCATCTGGAAGTCGATCGTGTGTAGGTTCGGTCTGCCTAGAACCCTGATCACTGATAACGGACGGCAATTCACGGGAGCAAAATTCATCAAATTCTGTGAAGATCTAAACATCTCCCACAACTTCACATCAGTAGCCCATCCCCAGGCGAACGGCGAAGCTGAGGTAACCAACAGAACCCTTTTGCAGGGGATTGAAACAAGGCTTGAAAAAGCGAAGGGAACTTGGATGGACGAACTTTATCATGTGTTGTGGGCGTATCGAACTATCCAGAGGCTACCTACGGGGGAGACCCCTTTTGCTTTAGCCTTCGGTACGGAAGCTGTCATCCCAATCGAGCTTAAACTCCCGTCGGCACGAGTCGTGGCGTTCGACGAACGTCAAAATTTGCAAAGTCTTAGAGCCAACCTCGACCTGCTGGAAGAAAGACGGGAGATAGCTCAGGTTTGAATGGCAGCCTACAGACAGAAAGTCGCTCGATATTACAATGCCCGGGTCAAGAACAAAGCCTTTAGAGCGGGAGATCTAGTGCTTCGACGAGCCGCTGTCTCGCAACCTCAAGACCGAGGAAAACTTGCCCCAAACTGGGAAGGACCGTATGAAGTCAAAGAAGTGGTCTGGCCCAGAACTTATTATCTTAAGGAACTCGGAGGAGCCGACCTCCCGCAATCGTGGAGCTCAGAAAACTTACGGATGTACTACCAGTAACTTCGTTTTAATTGAAAATTGCATACCTATATGTCTTTGGACAATTCAAACAAACTGTATCAAAAACAAAAGGAAAACCTCATCTCAACAAAGTCGAAGGCCCGGTTCCATTTAGACCGGATGGGGGGAGAGGCCCTGCAACGCCCATATGCGCCCCCACAGCCCTGTTAGGGACAGGAGGAGAACCTCACCCTAACTTGAGCAAAGTCGAAGGCCCGGTTCCATCTAGACCGGATGGGGGGAGAGGCCCTGCAACGCCCATATGCGCCCCCACAGCCCTGTTAGGGACAGGAGGAGAACCTCACCCTAACTTGAGCAAAGTCGAAGGCCTAGTTTCATTTAGACCGGATGGGGAGAGAGGTCCTGCAACGCCCATATGTGCCCCCACAGCCCTTTTAGGGACAGGAGGAGAACCTCGCCCTAACTTGAGCAAAGTTAAAGGCCCGGTTCCATCTAGACCGGATGGGGGGAGAGGCCCTGCAACATCCATATGCGCCCCCACAGCCCTGTTAGGGACAGGAGGAGAACCTCGCCCTAACTTGAGCAAAGTCGAAGGCCCGATTCCATTTAGACTGGATGGGGGAGAGGCCCTGCAACGCCCATATGTGCCCCCACAGCCTTGCTATGGACAGGAGGAAAACCTTGCACTAGCTTAAGCAAAATCGAAGGCCCGGACTCCTACGAGAGCCGAGCTCCATCACCAACTTCAACCGGTGGTAAGCCTAGCCCGGACCCCTACGGGAGCCGGGCTCCGTCGCCAACTTCGATTTCTGATAAGTCCCGTCCGGACTCCCACGGGAGCTAGACTTCGCACCCTACTTTGATTGCAGGAAGACTCCGCCCGGACTCCTACGGGAGCCGGGCTCCGTCCGCGACTCCAATCGCAGAGAGGATTCCGTCCGAACTCCTATGGGAGCCGGACTTTGTCACCAACTTCAACTGCTGGCGATCTTCGCCTAGACTCCCACGGGAGCCGAACTTCGCCCCGACTTCGCCTACGGGAGCCAAACTCCCGTAGCCTCACTGAGAGCGGAGAAAGATTCCAAGCGAAAAAGAAAAAGAAAGGCGATGGACCACATCAACGACGATTGAAAAACAAACAGCGCCCGAGGTGCATAGAACCCCATCACAGCAAGGATTGAGGCTCCCATCAGGAGTCCCAGCATTCAAGGAAGCTTTCGACGCAAAATATGACAACTTCCTCAGGGTGACAGAAGCTCGGACCTCCAAGCTCAAGCCCTGAGGGGACATCAAGCCCGAATGGCCCCAGGCGAACCTGCGGCCACTAACGGAAAGGATGGGTTGATACGATGACAACCAGGCACCTTCGAATGACGTAAAAGCCGATAAGGAGCTCGACAAATGACAATTCAACATGAATAAAAGGGCCACCGGTGACCTTAGGACGACATCAAAAAAAAAAAAAAAAAAAGGAAAGAGAGAAGAAGGGGGAAAGGAAGTTCGGCAGACAACAATTCACGAGGTAACAAAATCTCCTTCTCATTTTGCAACTAACAAGATGTACGTTACAAGCCCCGGAGGGCCAGAAAAGAATACATTATTACAAGGCTCGGAACACGGCTTGGAAAGGATGCACTGGAGGCCGCTTCAGGCTGCAAACTTCTCTTCCCGTTCCTGTCCTTCCCAGCCGCATTTTTTGGTGCGTGTGGCTAATCTGTCGGCTCTTGCCCCGCCTTGTTTCGCTCCACCTCCGAAGTCCCAACCCCCGGGGGAAAAGGATGGGATAGATTCCAGGGGGCAGTCGGGGCAACGGCAGCGGCGATGAAGACCTGTTTCAAGAAGAACCGGAGTCACCCCGGAGGCAGCGGTGGCGCCAGAGATATGCACCATCACCAAATGCTCCGTGACAACCGCCGTCCGAAGTATTCCGGCAAGGTCGGCATGCGCTACTTCCACCATCCCCGCAACAAGTTTTACTGCCCCACCGTCGATGCCGACAGCTTCTGGTCCCTCGGCCCCGACGACATCAAGGATCCCGCCACAGCTTGTGACGATAGTTCTACCCTCCTGATCGGTGTCACCCCGTCTTGCTACTCCAAAATTCTCAGGCAGAACGTCTTTACCGACGGTCCCCGTTATTAAACCCCCGTTGTTGAAGGAATTCTTCCCCAAGCCCCCTTTAAAGCGACAGGGACCTGCAGCAGCCGCTCGACGACCAGATCGCAGACCGCTGTTCTCCTCCTTGCCTTCCTCCAAGTCCTTGGCATCCTCTCGAGAATGGCCTCTGTGGTGGAGGACCTGGCGGGGAAACCCCTTAGAGAGGGATCGGGGGGCTGAGGATGGCAGAGAGACGGCAGTGACCGGTGCGGAGGGCGCTCGGAGTCGGCAGGGGCACCAAGGGGGTGGCTGAGTAGCTAGGCTCTCAGAAGAAAGAAAGGTGCCGTCTTTTAGGCAGAGTAAGGCTCCGAAGGAGGGGTAGGGGGTTTAAATAGGCAGCGGATCTTAGCGCAATTATGGTGGCGGGTGTCCCTAGACCAGTCAGTGCTTACCACGTGTCCCGCATGTCCCACTCGCCGCTATCGAGGATTGATTGTTCGCAAATTTCCATGGCGCAACGCTTGGGGTCACATCTCAGTGGGAGTTCCGAAAAGACTCTTCGGGTCGCCATAATCGAAAAAAGGACTCTGGCGTGCGCACATTAAATGCCGACATATCCAAGGACAGTTGCACTCGGACGTCAGGGGAAGAACTTTGGCCGCGACAACTTCTCCATACATCCTTCATTCGAAATTCGAACTCGAAAGTAAGGGGACTGGTGTTGGGCATAAAATACCCTCGGTCGAAGTTCTTGGCAGGGTCGACCCTCGTGAGGCTCCATCCACGACTTCTGCCGCAAGGAAGACTCCGCTCGGGCTCCTACGGGAGCCGGGCTCCGTCGACAACTTCGACCGCAAGTAGACTCCGCCCGGACTCCTACGGGAGCCAGGCTCCATCCTCAACATCAACTGCTGGTAAGCCTTGTCTGGACTCCTACGGGAGCCAGACTTCGCCTTTGACTTTAATTGCAGGAAGACTCCGCCCGGACTCCTATGAGAGCCGGGCTTCGTCCTCGACTCCAACGACTGCAGACAGACTTCGTCCAGACTCCTACGGGAGTCGGGCTCTGCCGACAACTTCGACCGCAAGTAGACTCCACCCGGACTCCTACGGGAGCCAGGCTCCATCCTCAACATCAACTACTGGTAAGCCTTATCCGGACTCCTACGGGAGTCGGACTTCGCCTTTGACTTTAATTGCAGGAAGACTCTGCCCGGACTCCTACGGGAGCCGGGCTTCATCCTCGACTCCAACGGCTGCAGACAGACTTCGTCCGGACTCCTACGGGAGCCGGGCTCTGCCGACAACTTCGACCGCAAGTAGACTCCGCCCGGACTCCTATGGGAGCCAGGCTCCATCCTCAACATCAACTGCTGGTAAGCCTTGTCCGGACTCCTACGGGAGCCAGACTTGGCCTTTGACTTTAATTGTAGGAAGACTCCGCCCGGACTCCTACGGGAGCCGGACTTCGTCCTCGACTCCAACGGCTGCAGACAGACTTCGTCCGGACTCTTACGGGAGCCAGACTCCGCCGATAACTTCAACCACAAGTAGACTCCGCCCGGACTCCTATGGGAGCCGGGCTCCATCTTCAACATCAACTGCTGGTAAGCCTTGTCCAGACTCCTACGGGAGCCAGACTTCACCTTTGACTTTAATTGCAGGAAGACTCCACCCGAACTCCTACAGGAATCGGGCTTCGTTCTCGACTCCAACGGCTGCAGACAGACTTCGTCCGGACTCCTACGGGAGCCAGACTCGACCGACAACTTCAACCGCAAGTAGACACCGCCTGGACTCCTACGGGAGCCCGAGCCGGGCTCCGTCCTCGACTCCAACTGCAAGTAGACTTCGTCCAGACTTCTACGGGAGCCGGACTCCGTCCACGACCCCAACTGCAAGTAGACTTCATCCGGACTCCTACGGAAGCCAGACTCCATCTTCTATTCTGACTGTGGGAAGACCTCACCCAAACTCCTACGGGTACCGAACCTCGCTACCGACTCTAACCGAACTTTGGCCGACCAGTCTGGACCCCCTGGCAGGCCACAGTAACGGACAACACTGCTCCACTCCCTGCGACGAACCCTACGCAGCTCCATTACTCCCTGACAGGCCGTATTAACGGCCACAATTCTGCTCCACTCCCTGTGGTGGATCCTGTGCGATTCCACCATTCCCTGACGAGTCACGACAGCGGACGCCGCTCCACTCCCCGTAACTGATTCCACATGGCGAGCCACGGCAATAGCCACGATCCCACTCTACTACCCTCCGCAATAAATTCCTCCTGACTCTGGGCGGCCCACTACCAGACGGTTGCAGGCGTCACCATCAATTTGTTGCCTCCTCCGCCTATAAAAGGGGGCCCCAGATACGTTATTCAATAAGCTCTAGTTTTTTATCTAAAAACTCTGCTGTTGCCCAGCTATGCAACCCAAGAGGGGGGGTAAATTGGGTTTCTAAAAATTTTGAGCTTAACTAATGACTTATGAAAAATGATTGTCAATAGCTAAATGAATATGGAGAGTAAACTTAATTCAAGACTAATTGCCAAAAGCAAGAATGCAAGGAAATAATGAAGAGTTAAAGAGAAGCAATTATGCACACCATAAACAAAAAGATTTATAGTGGTTCGGTGCCAATCTTGCACTTACATCCACTCCCCAAGCTCCTACTTGGAAATTCCAATCCACTAAACTTGTATTCAACCCGAATACAAACATCGGAAACTCCGACTCTAGCTATCCCAAGCTAGACCACTTGTTTCTCGGGTACAAGTCAATCCAATACACTCTGATTCTAGGTTCGGATCAACCTTCCTTTATTTTGGAACCCCTCCAAAACACAAACAATCACTCAAACTGAGTAAAATAATTTATAGCACAAATAAGTACAAAGAAAGCTCTTTTAATGAGCGAATATAACTTTAAATACACTTTACTCAAGAGAAGAAGACCCTCTTTGGATTTCCTCAAGGTAGTCGGAGACTTAAAAATGCACTTGAGGAGTTGGTGAGCTTGGATTAAAGGCTTCTTCAAAGCTTTGAATGAACTCTTGATTAGGGCTGAAAAGTTGGCTTGAAAAATCCTTTTTCAAATTCTCTCTTTTGAATGCTCTTGAATGCTCTCTTGAATGCTCTTCTATTCTCTTTCAATCTCTTACTTGTTTCCTACCTTTTGGATCCTTTTATAGCTTTAAGAAATAGAGAAAAATATTCTAGGCTGAAAAAGAGCCGTTAGACCATATTAAATGAGCATTAAAAGTACTTAAAACGGGTTAAAAACTAGCCGTTGCGGTGAAATCCCGTCACAGGGGTCGACTCATGCCTGGGGGTCGACTCATGGGTCGACCTCTGTGAAAAATACCAGAAAACAAGGTTCTGTGATTTTTGGCCTAAAAACTGCAGGGGTCGACTCATGGGTCGACTCATGCCTTGGGGGTCGACTCATGGGTCGACTCACAGGTTGTGCCAAGCCAAAAAATCTACGTGCCAAACAGCTCATGTGCCATGAGTTGACTCATGGGTCGACTCATGAATTTCAAACATGCATAACTTTCAAAATATAAGTCCAAAAATAATAAAATTTTTACCAATGGATCACAAATCTTTTGTTCTATCATTTGATACTTTCAAATCAGAGTTTTGATAAAATTATGATTTTGCCCCTGAAGAGTAATAGGTTTTTTTCAATTGAAAATTATTAGTACCCCTTCAACTGTTTTGTGATCATCAAAATCAATCTAAGGAGCAACAATCTTTCCCTTTTTGATGATGACAAAACACTTGAACAAAAGTATCTATGTGAATCATGAATTTCAAAAGAATGCATTATAAGTAGTTTGAAGATAAAAAGTAGATTTATTACCAACTTATAAGTGTATTTGCTTGAGAAGAAGATTGATTCTTTTGGTATGTGATACAAGTGCTCATTTGCATAAATAGTTTGCCCATTGCTTAATGATTTAAAAATTTGCTCATTTGATTATGTGATTTTGGTATTAGAGTAGAAAATTTGTTTTTGTTATCAGAGCAAGTTGTATCTTGAAAATTTGCTCATCCTCATTTGATTATTTAGTTTTAGTATCAGAGCAAAAATAATTAAGTGTACCAATGCATGTCTAAGAATTAATTTGTAAAGTACATCAGAGCATGTCAAATTTAAGATGTATCAGAGCAAGTTAAATTTTAAAGCATATCAGAGCATGTTTAAAGAAGTAATTTTAAAGGTTGCTCATTTGCATTGTACTTAGCAATTCACTCATTGTATTTTTAAGTCATTTAATAATTTTACTTTTGATATTATTCTTTAATTTCTCTCCAATTCATTCATTTTATTTTCAAGTCTTTTAATAATTTATAATTTTGCTTTTGATATGTTTCTTTTTCTTTAATTCTTCCCTAATTCATTCATTTTATTTTCAAGTCTTTTAATAATTTATAATTTTGCTTTTGATATATATTTTTTTTTTAATTCTTTCCTAATTCATTCATTTTATTTTCAAGTCTTTTAATAATTTATAATTTTGCTTTTGATATATTTTTTTTCTTTAATTTCTCCCCCTTTTTGACATCATCAAACATTGTTAGCTCCCCCTCTTTCTCTGAATACGTTTTCTCTTTAGTGTTTTTTTCAAACTTCTAGTGCTAATCATTAATGTTTGCTCCCCCTGAATACAGCAATCATTAACCAAAATATGCCATAGATTACCATAGATATGAATTATCAATAAAGAGAAGATATATAATCAAGAGATGATAGACACCATTACAAAGAGTAGATATATAATTAAAAGATGATTAAAACTATAGTTGTTTCAATACATATTTCATAATATAAAAGTCAGCTAGCTAATGTCATTACATGGCCCAAAATACAGATCCTAGAAAGAACAAGAGACTAACACCTAGGATCTAGTAAAGCTCATGACTAGATGGATCGGAGTCATCAGAGATAGGGTGAGGAGATGATGGATCTCGACCAAGAGCACGTCCTCTACTCCGTCTGCCTCTGCCACGAGTGGAGGTGCTGGCACGAGCAGGTGAGCGAGATGAACTAGGAGGCTGAGAACGTTGAGAGGCCAAAGACTGGACTGAAAGAGTGAGTCTAATGGAATCAAGAACGTTCAGTGCTCTCGAAACAGACTGAAGCAGAGCAGTGAACTGAGTAGATGCATGCTCACTCGAGCCTCTGATCTCTCTTCTCAATAACTCATAACCACCCTCCAATGCACCTCTGAGCCTGCCAGCCTCTGCAGTAAGGTCTGTGACCTCAATAGTGCTCTCCTGTGGCTGAGGATGGGCCAAAGCTAAGACTTGCCCCTGCAAGTCAAGAACTCTCCCAGTCAGTCTCAAAATACTGTCCTCGAGCTGCTGAATCCGAATAGACTGATCTGAGATCAACTGAAATACAGTGGAGATATGGGGGATCAAGGTCTGATCAGATGAATCTAATGATGTGGATCCCGGTGCAAATACAGAAATGCTCCACTGACGAGAAAGCAAGGAAGCCACATGCTGAGAAATCTGCTTGATCTGATCATCAGCCAATCTGAACTCTGAAGAAGGTGCACTGCTGACTGGCTGCTGAACTGGTGTGTACCTCCTGGTGAACTCTGAAGGGTCAGCCTCTGGATCTGAAACAAACTGGATATCTGGAGATGCTGCCCTGAAGTCATGGAGAGGAGATGAGGGACCTTCTTCTTCAGCTCTATCCTCTACTCTGTCCTCAGCTCTCTCCTCAGAACCCTTGATCCAACCACCATCAGATTTAGTGAATCCCATGCGGTGCAGAGTGTGTTGGTTGATGGTGTCTGCGTGAGAAAGCTTAGCAGATGCCTCCCCCTCAAAACTGACTCCAAACCTCCTGAAAACTAGTGTGAGAGCCATACCAAAAGGCAAATGTGCCTTGGATCTGTTCAGTGTCTCTCTCATGGCCTCAATCATTAAAGCAGGGAGGTTTAATGGGGTTTGAGTGATCACATGAAATATTATACAAATATCTCTGTCAGAAAGGAGGTCATGCCTACCACTCCTTGGGAAGAAAAGCTTTGTGACTAATTGATGTAAGATCCTCATTTCAATTGACAAAATTTTGGCTTCCAATTTATTCAAACTTCCCGAGTAGGTTCCTCCTAGAATTACACTGATCCCCTCTTCCTTCACTGGGAGTTCCATGTAAGAATATCCCTCACAGGGCAAATGTAGTATCTCTCCCAAAATAATAGGATCCAGACAGATATCAACTCCCTTAACTGTAGAAGTCACTGTTCCATTGCCATAATGCAGATTTTGATAAAATTCTCTAACCAAGTCTACAAAAGTAACTTCCTTGAGAGAGCAGTAAAAACCCCAACCCTGATTTTTTATCTTTGTCTCAAAGGAGAAACCTTCTTTTTCAAAGAATCTAAAATCCACATTCTTGCCGGTTTCAACCTTCCTATCAGATAGAGGGATTTTGCTAGGGCTAAGGGGAGACTGAGAGGGACCTTGAGCAGACACTGAAGCCGAAATGGGAGCAGTGGAGGACTGAGCAGCTTGCCTTTTCCTGCGGACGCTTTCTTCCAGCTCACGGACCGATTTTCTTCTTTGAGGGAGCTTCATCTTTAGGGCCATTCTCACTACAACAGCAGGCAGGGAGACTTGGAGGATCAAATGGATGAGTAGAAGAAGGGTTACAAGAGGATGGAAAGAGATTTTGGTGGAGAGAAGAGATGATTTTGAGAAGAACGGTGGAGGCTAGGGCACGCTCCAACCGCTTCAATCAAAGGAGAAAGGTGCGAAAATCTCCTTTCCCAGGCGGTGATTTGAGGTGGAGAGGAGAAGGGAGAATGTTCTTGAGCTAAATCTTTAGTTTTGGAGAGAAAGAAGATGAGGATGACGGGTCTTGGAGGGAGGAAGACGAAGAGAATGAGGGGTCAGCTCATGAACGGGCTTCAAGTTAAAAAGAAAAGAGCCCGTGGAAAGTTGGCAATAATTTCAAGTATGCCATAGGGTCGACCCTAGGGGGTCGACTCATGAATCACAAAAATTCAAAAAAAAATATGAATAAATTCCAAAAAAAATTAGAATTTTGGGAGAAGGAATTTTGCTCAATGACAAGTTGTGAGAATGATAATCTTAAGCATTTAGATCCAAGAGAGATGATGAAAATTGACCTCAAAGAAATTTTGACATTGATTTCTTGAAATTGGAGAAACATTTAGGCAAAAGGATCAAGAATTCCTAGATTTCTCCTAATTTCATAGAATCTATCCTCGCTAAGGGCCTTTGTAAAGATATCAGCTAATTGATTTTCAGTGCAAACATATTCAAGAATTATGTTTTTGTTGTGAACATGTTCTCTTATAAAATGATGTCTTATTTCAATATGTTTAGATCTTGAATGTTGGATTGGATTTTTAGATAGATTTATGGCACTTGTGTTGTCACATCTTATTGGTGTTTCATTAAGTTTGATACCAAAGTCTTCGAGTTGTTGCTTAATCCACAAGATTTGAGCACAACAACTTCCGGCTGCAATGTATTCGGCCTCAGCCGTAGACAGTGCTACCGAATTTTATTTCTTGCTAAACCAGGAGATTAGGTTAACTCCAAGAAATTGGCAAGTTCTACTTGTGCTTTTTCTATCTAATCTACATCTAGCAAAATCAGCATCTGAATATCCTATTAAGTCAATTAGTGAGTCTTTAGAGTACCATAATCCTAGAGTTTGAGTACCATTTAGATATCTAAGGATTCTTTTAACAGCATTCAAGTGAGACTCTTTAGGATTAGATTGATATCTAGCACATAAGCACACACTAAACATGATATCAGGCCTACTTGCAGTTAAATATAATAGAGAGCCAATCATACCTCTATAGTATTTTAAGTCTACACATTTACCTTCATCATCCTTGTCAAGCTTACATGAGGGGCTCATGGGTGTGCCAATTGGTTTGGAGTTCTCCATTCCAAATCTTTTGAGTAGTTCCTTGGTGTACTTGCTTTGGGTGATGGAGATTCCCTCTTTTGTTTGTTTGATTTGGAGTCCGAGGAAGAAAGTAAGTTCTCCCATCATGCTCATCTCGAACTCCCCCTGCATGAGCTTAGCAAAGTCTTGACAAAGAGATTCATTAGTAGACCCAAAAATTATGTCATCAACATAAATTTGTATTATTAACATATCATTTTGATTTCTTTTAATAAAGAGGGTTGTGTCTACATTACCTCTTGAAAAACCATTATTTAGTAAAAATTTGTTTAGCCTATCATACCAAGCCCTAGGTGCTTGTTTTAATCCATATAAAGCTTTATTTAATTTAAAAACATGATTAGGAAAAGCATGATTTTCAAATCCTGGAGATTGTTCTACATAGACTTCTTCAGCAATATATCCATTTAAAAATATACTTTTGACATCCATTTGAAATAATTTAAATTTCATAAAGCAAGCATATGCAAGTAGAAGTCTAATGGCTTCTAATCTAGCAACCGGTGCAAAGGTCTCATCAAAATCAATTCCTTCTTCTTGATTATAACCTATAGCAACCAATCTTGCTTTATTTCTTATTACATTACCATGTTCATCTAATTTGTTCTTAAAGACCCATTTTGTGCCAATTATTGAATAATTTTTAGGTCTTGATACTAAAGTCCATACACTATTTCTTTCAAATTGATTAAGTTCCTCTTGCATTGCATTAATCCAATTATGATCATTTTCAGCTTCTTCAATAGTTTTTGGTTCAAGATGAGATACAAAAGCACAATGATTAAATACATCTCTAAGTGAAGAATGAGTTTTTACCCCATGCATAGGATCACCAATAATTAACTCCTTAGGATGATTGTGAACATACCTCCGTTCTTTGGGTAAGTCATTTGTACCTTGAGGTTGTTCTTGAATTTCTTCACCTCTCTCATCTTGTTTGTCTTCTTGTTCCTCGTCCTCTTGAGTTGTTGAATCTTTCAGAGTGATCTCCTTCATTCCTTCTATTAGAGGATCTGCATCATCAACACCCTCATTCTTCCTTGAAGGAAGATCGTTAGATTCATCAAAAACAACATGTATGGACTCCTCTACTACTAAAGTTCTTTTGTTAAAAACTCTAAAAGCTTTACTAGTGGAGGAGTAACCAAGAAAGATTGCTTCATCTGATTTTGCATCAAATTTACCAAATCTTTCTTTACCATTATTTAACACAAAACATCGGCAACCAAAAACATGAAAATATGCAATATTTGGTTTTCTTTCTTTCCAAAGTTCATAGGGGGTTTTCTTTAAAATTTGTCTAATCAAAGAATGATTTAAAATGTAACATGCTGTGTTAATTGCTTCCACCCAAAAATATCTTGGAATGTTACTTTCACAAAGCATGGTACGGGCCATTTCTTCTAAGGTTCTATTTTTCCTTTCTACTACCCCATTTTGTTGGGATGTCCTAGGAGCAGAGAAGTTATGGCCAATTCCATTTTCATCACAAAAGTTTTCAAAGTCTTGATTTTCAAATTTAGTTCCATGATCGCTTCGAATATTTTGAATTGAAAATTCTTTTTCATTAGTGACTTTTCGATAAAATTTAGTGAAAATATGAAAAGTTTCATCTTTGTGTGCTAAAAAGAAAACCCAAGTAAAACGAGAGTAATCATCTATAATTATAAAACCATATCATTTTCCTCCTAGATTAGTGGTTCTAGTTGGTCCAAATAAGTCCATATGCAGAAGCTCTAAAGGTCTAGAAGTTGAAATAATATTTTTGGATTTAAATGAAACTCTTGTTTGTTTACCTAATTGGCATGCATCACAAATTCTATCCTTTTCAAAATTCAGTTTTGGCAAACCAAGAACTAATTTTTTCTTAATTAATTTTGAAAGAGAATGCATGCTAATGTGTGCAAATCTATGATGCCAAAGCCAACTAGTCTCATTAACTTTAGCATTCAAGGATACTAGGCATTGCATGTTTATTTTGGCTAAATCATTTAAATCTACCATATAAACATTGCCATGTCTATGTCTAATAAATTTAATGCCATCGTTAATAGGACTAGTTACAATGCAAACAGATGATTCAAAAACAACTTTATATCCTTTATCACAAAATTGACTAATGCTTAGTAAATTATACTTTAAACCATTAACTAACAAAATATTTTCAATGTATTTGGAGGGAGTGATACCAATGTTACCTATACCGATGATCTTTCCTTTGCCATTATCTCCAAAGGTGACCATCCCTCCATCCTTAGCATCAAGCATGATAAATTGTGATTCATCACCAGTCATGTGTCTCGAGCATCCACTGTCAAGATACCATTTCCTGTTTCCTCCTTGGGATGCTAGACACACCTGCAAGCAAAAGTCAAGTTTTTGTTTTAGGTACCCAAGCTTTCTTGGGTCCTTTTTGGTTAGTCATAATGGTTCCTTTTGGAACCCATATTTTCTTTATAGTTGAGTTTGCAGATTTGTTAAAGAAGCAAGTGTATGACTTATGTCCTACTCTACCACATTTGAAACAAGTAATATTGGTAGACTTATTACTTAAAGAGTTTACATAAATATTTTTCAGATATTTTTGTTTCTTCAAGGGATTATAGCCAAGTCCAGCCTTATCATATACGGCTTTTTGATTATCAAGAATCATATTGAGTTTATTTGAACTCAAGGTGAACTTTTCTACTATTGGTTTCAGCTTGGCAATTTCATTCTTTAAGCTTTGATTTTCTTGAAGCAAGGTAGATTTTTCAATTGAAAAGTTTTCAGCTTGTTTCAATAAAGATTGATTTTTCAATTTTAGCTCTTTGTTCTTCATCCCTAGTTTCTTTAATTCATCAACTAAATCATAGAATGCTTCATGTAATTCTTCAAATGTAAAGTCACTAGGGGTTTCGAAAATTACCTCATTTTCGTGTGCCATAAGACACAGGTTGGCTTGTTCGGTTGAGGTTTCCTCATCAGAGCTTGAGTCATCACTCGCACTCCATGTGGCCATCATGGCCTTCTTCTTGAACTTCTTGGGACCTTTCTTCAGTTGTGGATATTCGGATTTGAAGTGTCCCGACTTCTTGCACTCGTAGCAGATAAGGGGTTGGTCTTTCTCTTTTTCTTTGCTTTGTTCCCCTTTTGTGAATGGCCTCTTTCTCATCCCCTGTTTCCTTTTTCTCAAAAATTTCTAGAATCTTCGGGTGATGAGTGCCATCTCTTCATCCTGTTCTTCATCTTCAATGTCATCAGTTTCTTCATCTGGTGGAGCTGTGGATTTGAGGGCAATGGTTCTTTTCTTTTTGACTTCTTCCTCTTAATGTTGCTTCATGCTTAGCTCATGAGTCATCAAAGATCCAAGAAGCTCTTCTAGAGGTAGAGTGTTCAAGTCCTTGGCTTCTTGGATGGCAGTCACTTTGGCTTCCCAAGTTCTTGGTAAGGATCTGAGAATCTTTCTTACAAGCTCACTATTAGTATAGGACTTACCAAGACTCTTTAAACCATTAATAATATCAGTAAAGCGAGTAAACATTTCAGTAATGGACTCATCATGCTCCATTTTAAACAATTCATATTTATGCACAAGCATGTTTATTTTAGACTCTTTTACTTGATTGGTTCCCTCATGGTTTACTTCTAACCTATCCCATATTTCTTTAGTAGATGAGCAAGTAGAAATACGATTAAATTCGTTTGCATCAAGAGCACAATAAAGAACATTCATTGCTTTAGCATTTAATTGGGCCATCTTCTTATCAACCTCATCCCATTCTTTCTCGAGTTTGGTTGATTCCTCACCATCTATAATTTTAGTGGGTGTGTGAGGACCGTTCACTATGATACTCCACATATCATAGTCGAGTGCTTGTATGAATATTTTCATCCGAGCTTTCCAATAGGTGTAATTAGACCCATTGAAAAGTGGAGGTCGGTTGGTGGATTGCTCCTCGGCTAGAGAAGCACCGACGTGGGTTGCCATAGATCTTTGGCTCTTTGATTGTTTAGATCAAAGAAGGGCTAGAGCACCGGGCTCTGATACCACCTGTTGCCCAGCTATGCAACCCAAGAGGGGGGGTGAATTAGGTTTCTAAAAATTTTGAGCTTAACTAATGACTTGTGAAAAATGATTGTCAATAGCTAAATGAATATGGAGAGTAAACTTAATTCAAGACTAATTGCCAAAAGCAAAAATGCAAGGAAATAATGAAGAGTTAAAGAGAAGCAATTATGCACACCACAAACAAAAGAATTTATAGTGGTTCGGTGCCAACCTTGCACCTACATCCACTCCCCAAGCTCTTACTTGAGAATTCCAATCCACTAAACTTGTATTCAACCCGAATACAAATGTCGGAAACTCCAACTCTAGCTATCCCAAGCTAGACCACTTATTTTCCAAGTACAAGTCAACCCAATACACTCCGATTCTAGGTTCGGATCAACCTTCCTTTATTTTGAAACCCCTCCAAAACACAAACAATCACTCAAACTGAGTAAAATAATTTATAGCATAAATAAGTACTAAGAAAGCTCCTTTAATGAGCGAATATAACTTTAAATACACTTTACTCAAGAGAAGAAGACCCTCTTTGGATTTCCTCAAGGTAGTCGGAGACTTAAAAGTGCACTTGAGGAGTTGGTGAGCTTGGATTAAAGGCTTCTTCAAAGCTTGGAATGAACTCTTGATTAGGGCTGAAAAGTTGGCTTGAAAAATCCTTTTTCAAATTCTCTCTTTTGAAAGCTCTTGAATACTTTCTTGAATACTCTTCTATTCTCTTTCAATCTCTTACTTGTTTCCCACCTTTTGGATCCTTTTATAGCTTTAAGAAATAGAAGAAAATATTCTAGGCTGAAAAAGAGCCATTAGACCACATTAAATGAGTATTAAAAGCACTTAAAACGGGTTAAAAACTAGCCGTTGCGGAGAAATCTCGTCACAGGGGTCGACTCATGGGTCGACTCATGCCTGGGGGTCGACTCATGGGTCGACCTCTGTGAAAAATACCAAAAATAAGGTTCTGTGATTTTTGGCCTAAAAACTGTAGGGGTCGACTCATGGGTCGACTCATGCCTTGGGGGTCGACTCATGGGTCGACTCACAGGTTGTGCCAAGCCAAAAAATCTGCATGCCAAACAGCTCATGTGCCATGAGTTGACTCATGGGTCGACTCATGAATTTCAAACATGCATAACTTTCAAAATACAAGTCCAAAAATAATGAAATTTTCACCAATAGATCACAAATCTTTTATTCTATCATTTGATACTTTCAAATTAGGGTTTTGGTAAAATTATGATTTTGCCCCTGAAGAGCAATAGGTCTTTTTCAATTGAAAATTATTAGTACCCCTTCAACTGTTTTATGATCATCAAAATCAATCTAAGGAGCAACATCTGCTAAATTCTCCATTCGAGCACTCCATTCTTGTTGAGGCAGAGAACTGACTTGAGCGTTGGAGGGTCTTGCCGGAGCAACCCCACCTCCGGTTTAGACTTCCTTTGCAGGTCCCGACGGCGACCGCGACTCCCTCGACTCCAGCTTCTCCGGTGCAAGCAGATTTTTGCACCAACAGGAAGATTTGATTTAGGTCTCATTAAACTTGACTTGATATAGTCATAACAATTATGACTAACCTGTTAGATGTGTACCCTAGATGCCAGATCGACTGACACATTCCTGTACTAATCTAAGGACAAAATTGTAATTTTGACTATAAATGAATAATAGAGTTATTCTTCTATCACATTGTGTACATTGTGTCTGTGATACATCCTTTGAGTTAGTGAGAATGTTAATTCATATTTTCAAGAGTTGAAAATTTAAGGTATGAATTTACATAACTAACTCATAAACTGCTCCTGACCATAGGATCATCACGAGGATGGTGATCGATCCGGAAGGTTGGTGTACGATTGCTTCCTTAGGATAGATGAGTCTTGAGTCTACAGTGTGGAGACACCAGAGTGAGAGTACAGGTATTCATTGAGAATGAGAGTACTGAGCATGACCACCTCGAGCAGTCATAAGGAAATCTACCTTCTTGTCGATGACTAGCTCGATGCTGCAGTTGTGTGTCTAGTTCTTTGACCTGAGGTGCATCGTCGGTTCACCTTGAGTGTGTTATAGTTTGACTACACCATAACTTGGTCTTTTAGCCATCCAGAATCCTGAGGTGTATATTGGCTGTAGCATATTCATTGTAGGAACCAGATCGCATCAAGATGGGATCTATCAACCTCGATAGAAGAGAGGAGCAGTCCTATGGTGATCGAAAGATCGAGTCCTTAAGCCCATGGCCATGGCAGAGTGAAATAATGGAAAAGAGTTTTTTATTGGGGTTTCACATTGAACTCGGATCGATTGATTGATTCATATGACTGATGTTGGGTTTAACGAGTTCACCTTAACCCTAATTCAGTCGGGACTCATGATAGAGGAACTCAATCACACAGGTAGCTGCACCGAGAGGTTCATCTTCAGTTCTGATGGGTTGCCACCATATATTGCTAGGTGTCACTGATGGATTTTGAGAGCAATTAGAATAATTTTGATGATCGATCATTCTAATTGTCTGAATCAGAAGAGTTCTGATCTATCGAAAGGAGTTTCGATGATGTCGATGATGAGATCACGACATGTCTCATTACCATACATAATTGAACCTAACTGGGTCACATAAATAAGGGTTAGGTTTTGGATGTCATCAATTGGCTAGCCCAATTGATTTGGATAAGATCCAATTAGGTTCAAGAAAATCGTGCTAGCACTCAATTGAGCCTAACTTTCTCCTCGTGTAATCTTTTCTGTCTCTACTGAGCCAAATGTGATCTGACTCATCTAGAGAATCTTGGAAAGATTTCTCTCAGTTTAAATAAAGCTTGTCCAGCTCAGAAAAGGCTTGTCTTAATTCATGAGATGAATTTAAGACAACACCTGCTAATTTCTAGCACCTGCCAATTTTATTTTAGGACATCTGTCAAAAGTTGACATATGGGCCTTCAACTAAAGAGGACTTATTGAAGGATTTTTGTGGAGTATCCACATGCCTAAACCTAATCAAATTGGATGCCATAATCAGATTATGGCATGAGCCCAATTGGATTTAAGTGGGTGCCCCAAATGGATAAGAACCAAAGAGTCCTGATAAACTTGGACTCTTTGGCGCCACCTTATTTGAGCCTATCCATTGTTGGCGCCAACATAGGAGAGAGCATAAGGATTCTTATCTGATGTGATCAGATGATATCACTCTACCAATCAAAATTTTTTCAAAATTTATTGGAATTTTTTGATTGGTCGAATGATGTGGCACTGCGCAGCATACAGGGTCTATATAAACCCTGCTGCACCTAGGGTTTCGGGGCAGAACGTGTTTTGTACAAAAAACCCATTGGCTGCCATCCCCTCCCCTCTTTTCCACATCCTCCCTGCTCTCCTTTCTCCCCTCTTCATGTCCAAGAAGTTGGACGTTCATCTGGCATAGGTGCAAGGCGTGGTGACGCCTGGAACAGAAGGCTACAGGACTTCTTCAACAGGCTACTGCTCCAACTTCAGGAATTCTTTTGAAGATCTTCCTAATCAGATTTAGATCTGATTTTTGGAGCATAGAATTATGAGGAGAAGACATTCAAGATCCTATCTAAGTGGATACTGGTAGAGGCCAGGTGCTTGTGTGGCTACATCAGAACCTTAGGCAGTGCTGCGATCATCTACAGGGTAATTAGATTACCCTTGAGGTATGTCTATGTTTCTCATACTTTTAGATTTAATTTTGAAATTAAAATATCAGATAATAAAATTAGATCTAATAGATATTAAATCTGAAATAGCATAGGATAAAATTTAAAATTTATTCCGCCCCAGATTTGATGAAATCTGGAAGATCCTACATAGGAAAAAGGCTGTTTTTCCTTCAAGTGGTATCAGAGCCAGGTTGTTGGCTCTATTTCAGATCTAATTTAGATCTGATTTTAATTTTAATTTATCTGATATTAAAAAATTTTAGATGTCACATCAGATATGATAAGATCTAAAATTAAAATATTTAAAATTAAATCTAAGATCATCTAACATGCATGAGATGCGTGACTAGACTAGGATTAATTGAATCCATGAATAGTCTTAAGTTTTATATTTTAATGAGATTAAAATATGAATTAAATATAATTTATTCTCTATTTTTTTGATGTTATAAGTATTATAATTAGATCAAAAAATAAAAAATAAAATTTTAATTTTTTCATAAAATTAATCTGTTACATGCCTAGACTAGTTGTAGAACTGATCTAGTAACTTGTCTAGAATAGATTTAATTTTGAATAGTTCAATTTAAATCTTATTTTTTAGATATTACATGTGATGTATCAGATCTGAAAGCATATTAATTAGATTAATTTTTGATACATGAGATGTTTGCAAAGCATGTATTAGTTAGATCTTAAATTGGATATGTGATATGTTAATTTAGATCTAACTAGTTTTGTAGTTAACTTTATATTTCTGGTTAAGAAGTTCCTCATGGTTGTCCGATCATAAGAACGAAGTAAGGTTTAAAGACCCTCTCCTCCCATTCAATGGGATGTTCATATGACGTGTAGGGGTGCCGCGCGTTCATCCTTAATCAGAAATCAAAACTTACTTTTCTGTAAAACTCTAGATCCTAAAACATTAGGATTTATTATACATGCTTTGTTTATGAACCCAAACTTAATTAATGTATTAAGTTTATGAAATTAAATTAGGTCTAAAATTAAGAATTTCAGATCTAAGATATTTTCATAAAATTGGGTTCGGGCTTGGGTAGCTCAATTAGGTCTAGCGGTTGATCAAACCGAATCAAGAGTTGGTTAGGTGGGATCATGAAAGCTAATAATTGACCAGCCTAATAGGATTAAGTCTGGGTCAAGGTCGAATCACATTTAGATGTGACTCGATCAAGTTAAGACCTAATTTGGCTCAGAGGTTAGAGTCTGGATTGTAGGCTAACCCAATTAGTTCTGGTTCGATAATTTGATGTCTAAGGTAAGTTCGGCAGATGCGATCGATTGGTTTTTAATTGGGAGCTACTCGACTCGAATGCGTTCTTATCGAGTTAATGGCATATCCCTTCCACCAGTCTCACTTACCTGGCCATATATGTCGATCTAGTTCTGATTTGAGGTGGCTAACAATTCGAGCTAACCCATGCCACTAGGTTAGTCATAATTGTTATGACTATATCAAGTCAAGTTTAAAGAGACCTAAATCAAATCTCCCTAAGAAAATATTAAGTCTAGGTCTTCCACCATTGTGGATGTGCGGGCCCTTCTCGAGGTTGATTGTTCTCGACTGGTTACAGTGGCTCAGTTGCACCGAGAAGACACAACCATGTCCATTAGGCATTGGATGCTACAGATTAGAGGATGGGTTGGGCTCAATATTTCGGATACGGTGAGGGACCCAATTAGGAATCTAGTTCGCGCAAATGGTGGGTTTGTCTTAACTAAAGATTGGAGTAATATCCCGAATACGGTGAGCTTCATGAATTAGAGACCAAGTTTTGGGTGCACCATGATTAGAGAATCATTAGACAAGAGTTGTCCACTCATCGGTTGACCCATCATCAATAACTGTTAGGTGAGGTGATGAGCCAGTCGGTAAGACTGCACCACCCACTAGAAATCACTAATCATGGAGATTTTCACATCTCTACCAAGGAAGTGTAGGGATCTGAGAAAATAGTGAGAGCCTAATTTGTTTAAAAATGAAAACCCTAAACAAATTGGTTGAGTCTGATTACAAAATCTAACTAGAAACTTTCGACTCTCTACAGGAAACATGTCCGCCTCAAACCCCCTGACCAAAATTCTAGATACTCATAGACTGACTGGACAAAATTTTAAGGACTGGTTGAGGAACTACAGAATTATTTTGGGTTTCGAAAAATTGACTCATGTCTTGGATCAGGACCCACCTACCATACCAGCACGTCCGACTGCTGAACAGAGAGCATCTTTAGAAAAGTGGATGGATGATGATAACAAAATTAGGTACTACATGTTGGGTGCAATATCTGATGACTTGCAGTGCCAACATGAAAATATTTTGACTACCCACCAAATGTTGGCTCACCTACAAGAGTTGTTTGGTGAACAGAGTCATGCAGCCAAGTATCAAGTCTGTCAAAGACTTTTTAAGGCCAAGATGCGTGATGGGCAGTCAGTCCAAGATCATTGTTTGACAATGATCAAGAATCTTGAAGAGCTTGAGAAGCTCGATATCATCTTAGATAAGGATTTTCAGATTGATGTGATCCTTCAGTCCTTGTCCGATGCATATGGTCAATTCATCATGAACTTTCATATGCATGAGATGCAATGTACCTTGGCCGAGTTAATGAATATGCTGGTTACGGCTGAGCTTTCAATGAAAGGTTCAAAAGGCTCAGTTCTTACTATGAAACGGACTTCCTCCAAGAGAAAGTCTTTTGGAAAGAAAAAGAAGTCTGCGAAGAAGCAGAAGGTGGATGGGAAGAAGAGGAAGCGAAACTGTCCTCAGTACCTGGCCACCCTGAAGAACAAGAAGGATGGTCCTTCTGGAGGTATGCTCATTATCGAATCTAACCTTACGGTTTCTTCTGCATCTAGTTGGGTACTTGACTCTAGTTCTAATGCTCATTTGTGCACTTCTATGCAGGGTCTTGAAGAGAGCAGGAGGCTGAGGGATGGGGAGATGATCCTACGTGTCGGAAACAGAGCAAGAGTTGCTACCGTGGCCGTGGGAACCTACCCTTTGTGATTATCGTTAGGATTAGATTTAGTTTTAAGAGACTGTTATTATGTGCCTGCAGCAAGCAAAAATTTGATTTCTGTTTCATGTTTAGCACAAGAAGGCTATGTGATTAGCTTTCATAAGGACCATTGTAATATTTTTTATGAAAATAATAAAGTTACAAATGGTTTTGTTATTAATGGTCTCTATCAGTTACATGTTGATGTATCTATTTTTAATATTGAGCAAAATGTGAATGCCATAGAAATTAAAAGGCCTAGAGATAGTGTAAATGATAAGTATCTGTGGCACCTAAGGCTAGGTCATATAGCAGAAGATAGGGTTAACAAATTAGAGAAATCCGGGCTACTGAGTCCGTTGACTTCTGAGTCATATCCAGTTTGTGAATCATGCCTTCAAGGCAAAATGACCAAGCTCTCTTTTGTGGGATATGGGGAAAGGGCCACAGACCTACTTGCCCTAGTACATACGGATGTGTGCAGCCCATTTGATGTGCCGGCTAGAGGCAACTTTGTCTACTTCATTACCTTTACCGATGATATGTCTAGGTACGGGTATGTGTTTCTAATAAAACACAAGTCTGAAGCCTTTGAAAAGTTCAAAGAATTCAGACATGAGGTAGAAAAATAAATAGGAAACCCATTAAGGTTCTTCGATCAGATCGAGGAGGTGAATACCTTAGTCAGGAATTCCTAAACTATCTTAAGGACAATGGCATAGTCTCACAATGGACTCCATCTGGAATGCCTCAACTCAACGGGGTTTCAGAACGGAGAAATCGGACCATATTAGATATGGTCCATTCCATGATGAGCTTCACGAACCTCCCTGATTTTCTTTGGGGACATTGTCTCATGACAGCAATTTATGTATTGAATAGGGTTCCCTCTAAAATCGTTCCTACCACACCGTATGAGATATGGCATGGTAAGAAGCCAAGTCTGAATCATCTCAAAATTTGGGGTTGTCCGGCTCATGTCAAGAGACAGCAGACGGACAAGTTAGAGTTCAGGTCTTTTAGAGCTCGATTCATAGGATATCCTAAAGAGTCATTAGGATACTATTTTTATATTTCGAAAGACCACAATGTGATTGTGAGTCAAAATGCTATTTTTCTTGAAAAATAGTTTATTCAAGATGATGG
Source organism: Elaeis guineensis (assembly GCF_000442705.2). Taxonomy (NCBI): domain Eukaryota; kingdom Viridiplantae; phylum Streptophyta; class Magnoliopsida; order Arecales; family Arecaceae; genus Elaeis; species Elaeis guineensis. The sequence continues at coordinate 56,833,889 of NC_025993.2, forward strand.
CATCGGAAGAATAATTAAGCTCAAGGAGAATGTTTCCCAAGAGCAACGAGCTAAAGAACTTGAAGAACCCAATCAATTAGAACTAGTCCTAACACAACCTCTTCCACCTCGTAGATCGACTAGGGTTTTTCGTCCTCCTGAAAGGTACTTAGGTACCATACAAGAGGATGTAGAGAAAATGTTCCTCACGGGAAATGGGGTCCATGGTGATGATCCCAAGACCTATGACGAGGCGATATCAGATAGCGATTCCGAGAAATGGTTAGAGCAATGAGATCAGAAATTGACTCGATGCACTCAAACCAAGTCTGGACCTTGGTAGATCCACCTAAAGGTATTGTACCTATTGGGTGTAAATGGATCTTCAAGAGAAAGATAGGTGTAGATGGGAATGT
>NC_025993.2:56834383-56989265 GCF_000442705.2 Elaeis guineensis
ACTACATGTTGGGTGCAATATCTGATGACTTGCAGTGCCAACATGAAAATATTTTGACTACCCACCAAATGTTGGCTCACCTACAAGAGTTGTTTGGTGAACAGAGTCATGCAGCCAAGTATCAAGTCTGTCAAAGACTTTTTAAGGCCAAGATGCGTGATGGGCAGTCAGTCCAAGATCATTGTTTGACAATGATCAAGAATCTTGAAGAGCTTGAGAAGCTCGATATCATCTTAGATAAGGATTTCAGATTGATGTGATCCTTCAGTCCTTGTCCGATGCATATGGTCAATTCATCATGAACTTTCATATGCATGAGATGCAATGTACCTTGGCCGAGTTAATGAATATGCTGGTTACGGCTGAGCTTTCAATGAAAGGTTCAAAAGGCTCAGTTCTTACTATGAAACGGACTTCCTCCAAGAGAAAGTCTTTTGGAAAGAAAAAGAAGTCTGCGAAGAAGCAGAAGGTGGATGGGAAGAAGAGGAAGCGAAACTGTCCTCAGTACCTGGCCACCCTGAAGAACAAGAAGGATGGTCCTTCTGGAGGTATGCTCATTATCGAATCTAACCTTACGGTTTCTTCTGCATCTAGTTGGGTACTTGACTCTAGTTCTAATGCTCATTTGTGCACTTCTATGCAGGGTCTTGAAGAGAGCAGGAGGCTGAGGGATGGGGAGATGATCCTACGTGTCGGAAACAGAGCAAGAGTTGCTACCGTGGCCGTGGGAACCTACCCTTTGTGATTATCGTTAGGATTAGATTTAGTTTTAAGAGACTGTTATTATGTGCCTGCAGCAAGCAAAAATTTGATTTCTGTTTCATGTTTAGCACAAGAAGGCTATGTGATTAGCTTTCATAAGGACCATTGTAATATTTTTTATGAAAATAATAAAGTTACAAATGGTTTTGTTATTAATGGTCTCTATCAGTTACATGTTGATGTATCTATTTTTAATATTGAGCAAAATGTGAATGCCATAGAAATTAAAAGGCCTAGAGATAGTGTAAATGATAAGTATCTGTGGCACCTAAGGCTAGGTCATATAGCAGAAGATAGGGTTAACAAATTAGAGAAATCCGGGCTACTGAGTCCGTTGACTTCTGAGTCATATCCAGTTTGTGAATCATGCCTTCAAGGCAAAATGACCAAGCTCTCTTTTGTGGGATATGGGGAAAGGGCCACAGACCTACTTGCCCTAGTACATACGGATGTGTGCAGCCCATTTGATGTGCCGGCTAGAGGCAACTTTGTCTACTTCATTACCTTTACCGATGATATGTCTAGGTACGGGTATGTGTTTCTAATAAAACACAAGTCTGAAGCCTTTGAAAAGTTCAAAGAATTCAGACATGAGGTAGAAAAATAAATAGGAAAACCCATTAAGGTTCTTCGATCAGATCGAGGAGGTGAATACCTTAGTCAGGAATTCCTAAACTATCTTAAGGACAATGGCATAGTCTCACAATGGACTCCATCTGGAATGCCTCAACTCAACGGGGTTTCAGAACGGAGAAATCGGACCATATTAGATATGGTCCATTCCATGATGAGCTTCACGAACCTCCCTGATTTTCTTTGGGGACATTGTCTCATGACAGCAATTTATGTATTGAATAGGGTTCCCTCTAAAATCGTTCCTACCACACCGTATGAGATATGGCATGGTAAGAAGCCAAGTCTGAATCATCTCAAAATTTGGGGTTGTCCGGCTCATGTCAAGAGACAGCAGACGGACAAGTTAGAGTTCAGGTCTTTTAGAGCTCGATTCATAGGATATCCTAAAGAGTCATTAGGATACTATTTTTATATTTCGAAAGACCACAATGTGATTGTGAGTCAAAATGCTATTTTTCTTGAAAAATAGTTTATTCAAGATGATGGCATCGGAAGAATAATTAAGCTCAAGGAGAATGTTTCCCAAGAGCAACGAGCTAAAGAACTTGAAGAACCCAATCAATTAGAACTAGTCCTAACACAACCTCTTCCACCTCGTAGATCGACTAGGGTTTTTCGTCCTCCTGAAAGGTACTTAGGTACCATACAAGAGGATGTAGAGAAAATGTTCCTCACGGGAAATGGGGTCCATGGTGATGATCCCAAGACCTATGACGAGGCGATATCAGATAGCGATTCCGAGAAATGGTTAGAGGCAATGAGATCAGAAATTGACTCGATGCACTCAAACCAAGTCTGGACCTTGGTAGATCCACCTAAAGGTATTGTACCTATTGGGTGTAAATGGATCTTCAAGAGAAAGATAGGTGTAGATGGGAATGTGGAGATATTCAAGGCTAGGCTCATAGCAAAAGGTTATAGTCAGTGCGAAGGCATTGACTATCAGGATACCTTCTCGCCCATAGCCATGCTAAAATTCATCCATACATTGCTTGCTGTTGCAGCCTATTTCGATTATGAAATATGACAGATGGACGTGAAAATGGCGTTCTTAAATGGACATCTTGAGGAAGATATCTATATGGAACAGCCACTTGGATTCACATCCAATGATGATGATCACAAGGTCTGCAAGCTGCATAGGTCCATTTATGGACTTAAGCAAGCATCTCGAAGTTGGAATACTCATTTCAATGATGTGATCAAAATGTTTGGTTTCATCAAGAACGAGGAGGAACCATGTGTGTTCAAAAAGGTCAGTGGGAGCGTAGTTGTCTTCCTCGTATTGTACGTGGATGACATCCTCCTAATTGAGAATGACATTCCTATGTTGACCTCAGTCAAAATATGGTTGTCTAAGGAGTTCTCTATGAAAGATCTAGGAGAGGCATCCTTTATACTGGGTATTAAGGTCTATAGAGATAGACCAAATAGGATGCTGGGACTTTCACAGAAGATGTACATAGAGGAGGTGCTAAAGAGGTTTAGCATGGAAAACTCCAAAAGAGGTTTATTGCCTTTTAGACATGGCATTCATCTCTCCAAGAAGATGTGTCCTAGCACACCTGAGGAGATTGAACGCATGAGCAAGATCCCTTATGCTTCGATAATAGGGAGCCTCATGTATGCCATGCTATGTACACGATCTAATATAGCCCATGCTGTGAGTGTCACAAGCAGATATCAGTCGAATCCAGGCGAAGAGCACTAGACTTCTGTGAAATGTATCCTTAAGTACTTGAGAAGGACTAAGGATATGTTTCTAGTCTTTGAGAATGGAGAACTCCAGATTCAGGGATATACAGACTCAGACTTTATGTCTGATATAGATGATCAAAAGTTGACATCTGGGAGTCTGTTCATTTGTAATGGAGGTGCAGTTAGCTGGAAGAGTTCCAAGCAAACGATGATTGCAGATTCCACCATGGAGGCAGAGTATATTGCTGCATTGGAAGCTGCGAAGGAGGCATTCTAGTATAAGAAGTTTGCCGCAGAGCTTGGAGTGATGTCATCGGATGCCATCCCTCTTTACTGTGATAATAATGGCGCCATAGCCCTAGCTAAGGAGCCAAGGTCTCACCAGAAGTCTAAGCACATCGAGCGGTTGTTGCTCCTAGATTGATTTTGATGATTACAAAGCAGATTGAAGGGATACAAACAATTGAAAAAGTCCTTATGCTCTTCAAGGGCAAAATCGTAATTTTGCTAAAATCCTGATTTGATAGTACCATTTGGTAGAATAAATGATTTGAAATCTATTGGTAAAAATTTCATTGTGTTTGGACTAATATTTTTGAAGTTATGAAGGTTTGAAGTGCATGAGTCGACTCATGAGTCAACTCATGGCACTATGAGCTGAATGGCACGCAAAAAATTCCCATGGCACGCTGGATTTTTGACTTGGCATGACCTGTGAGTCGACTCATGAGTCGACCCACAAGGCATGAGTCGACTCATGAGTCGACCTCTGCTGATTTGAGCCAAAAAATCCAGAAATCAGATCTTCTGGTCTGTTGCAACAGAAGTCGACTCATGAGTCGACTCCTGAAGCATGAGTCGACTCATGAGTCGACCCCTGCGACGGGAAATATCAGCAACGGCTATTTTTTTGCCCGTTTTAATTGCCATTTATGCTTCCTAAAAATCCTCTAACGGCTCTTTATCTGCCTAAATTATTTTCTCTTGCTTCTAATGCTACAAAATGCTTTAAATGATGAAAGAAATTGCAGATTAAATAGCGGATCAAACGTGAAATCAAATGTGAAGAAAAAAGAGAGGAAAAAGAGAAGAACAGAAGAGAGGATCCAAAATTTGCAAGAAAAAGCCTGAGATCAACGAAATATCCATAGAGAAAAAGAGAGAGGATCCACAATATACCAGAGAGATTGTGAAAGAGAAAAGGAAGATCTTTCAAGGAGAGAATTCTTCACGCCTATCGTTTCAACCTTGATCTAGAGATCGTTCAAAGCTTTCAAGAGATCTTCAATCAACAATCAACCTCTTCTCAAGCGTTCAACCGTTCATTCATCTTGAGAAAATCTGAAAAAGGGGTTCTTCATTTGAGTAAAGCTTTTATTGTTATATTTGCTCATTTAAGGAGCTATTTTTTGTATTCATCTGTGCTCTAAATATTCTTACTCTTTGTGAGTTTTTGCTCTTGTTTTTGGAGGATTTCCAAAACAAGGAAAGGTTGATCCGAACCTGAAATCGGAGTGTTTTGGGTTTGCTTGTACCCGAGAAACAAGTGTTCTAGCTTGGGATAGCTAGGGTCGGAGTTTCTGACGTCTTGTATTCTAGCTTGGGATAGCTAGTGTCGGAGTTTCTGACGTTTTGTATTCGGGTTGAATACAAAGGATAGTGGATTAAAATTCCCAAGTGGGATCTTGGGGAGTGGATGTAGGTGCAAGGTTAGCACCGAACCACTATAAATCCTTGTGTTTGTGGTGTGCTTTATCGCTTTATCTTATTTCTTTATTATATCCTTGCAATACTGCTTTAGTTAACTAATATTGATTTAAAGCCATTGTTTTGTTCTTCATAAGTTATCTGTTGGGCTTAAAATTTTTAGAAACCCAATTCACCCCCCCTCTTGGGTTGCATAGCTGGGCAACAAGTGGTATCAGAGCCAGTGCTCTAGCCCTTCTTTGATCTAACAATCAAAGAGCCAAAGATCTATGGCAACCCATGTTGGAACTTCTCTAGCTGAGGGGCAATCAACAAACCGACCTCCACTTTTCAATGGGTCTAATTACACCTATTGGAAAGCTCGGATGAAGATTTTCATACAAGCACTCGACTATGATATGCGGAGTATCATAGTGAATGGTCCTCACACACCCACCAAGATTATAGATGGTGAGGAGTCAACCAAACCCGAGAAAGAATGGGATGAGGTTGACAAGAAATTGGCACAATTAAATGCCAAAGCTATGAATGTTCTTTATTGTGCACTAGATGCTAGTGAATTTAATCGCATTTCTACTTGTGCATCTGCTAAAGAAATATGGAATAGGTTAGAAGTCACCCATGAAGGAACAAATCAAGTAAAAGAGTCTAAAATAAACATGCTTGTATATAAATATGAATTGTTCAAAATAGAGCATGATGAGTCCATAACTGCTATGTTTACTCGTTTTACTGATATAATCAATGGTTTAAAGAGTCTTGGCAAATCTTATACTAACAGTGAACTTGTAAGGAAGATTCTCAGGTCACTGCCAAGAACTTGGGAAGCCAAGGTGACTGCCATCCAAGAAGCAAAGGACTTGAACACTCTACCTCTAGAAGAGCTTCTTGGATCCTTGATGACTCATGAACTTAGCATGATGCAACATCAAGAGGATGAAATCAAAAAGAAAAGAACCATTGCCCTCAAATCCACAACTTCACCTGATTATGAAACAGATGACTCTGAAGATGAAGATCAGGATGAGGAGATGGCTCTCATCACCCGGAAATTCAAGAAGTTTCTAAGAAAAAGGAAACAGGGGATGAGAAAGAAATTTACAAAAGGGGATCAAAGCATAGAAAAGGAGAAAGATCAAACCCCTATATGCTACGAGTGCAAGAAGCCAGGACATTTCAGATCCGAATGTCCTCAATTGAAGAAAGGTCCAAAGAAATTCAAAAAGAAGGCAATGATGGCGACCTGGAGTGCGAGTGATGACTCAAGCTCCGACGAGGAAACCTCAACCGAACAAGCCAATCTGTGCCTGATGGCACATGAAAATGAGGTAACTTCTGAATCCACTAGTGAATTTACTTTTGAAGAATTGCATGAAGCTTTCTATGATTCAATTGATGAATTAAAGAAACTAGGGAAGAAAAACAAAGAGCTGAAATTGAAAAATCAGTCCTTAGTGAAACAAGCTGAAATTCTTTCAATTGAAAAATTCACATTGATTCAAGAAAATCAAAACTTTAAGGATGAAATTAACAGGCTGAAATCTATAGTAGATAAGTTCACCTTAAGTTCAAACAAGCTAAATATGATCCTTGATAATCAGAAAGCTATATATGATAAGGCTGGACTTGGTTATAAACCCCTGAAGAAACAAAAATTTTTGAAGGATATTTATGCAAATTATTCAAGCAAAAAGCCTACAAATATTACTTGTTTTAAATGTGGAAGAATAGGACATAAATCATACACATGTCTTATTAACAAATATGCAAACACAAAGAAAATATGGGTTCCAAAAGGAACCATTCTGACTAACCTGAAAGGACCCAAGAAAGCTTGGGTACCTAAGACAGAAACTTGATCTGTGCTTGCAGGTGTGTCTAGCATCCCAAGAAGGAAACAGGAAATGGTATCTTGACAGCGGATGCTCGAGACACATGACTGGTGATGAATCACAATTCATCACGCTTGATGCTAAGGATGGAGGGATGGTCACCTTTGGAGATAATGGCAAAGGAAAGATCATCGGGATAGGTAACATTGGTATCACTCCCTCCAAATACATTGAGAATGTTTTACTTGTTAAAGGTTTAAAGCATAACTTACTTAGCATTAGTCAATTCTGTGATAAAGGGTATAAAGTAAGTTTTGAATCATCTGTATGCATTGTGACGAGTCCCATTAACGATGGCATTAAATTTATAGGACATAGGCATGGCAATGTTTATATGGTAGACTTGAATGATTTAACTAAATTAGACATGCAATGCCTAGTTTCCTTAAATGCTAAAATAAATGAGACTAGTTGGCTGTGGCATCGTAGACTTGCACATATTAGCATGCATTCTCTTTCAAAATTAATCAAAAAGGATTTAGTTCTCGGTTTGCCAAAATTAAATTTTGAAAAGGATAGAATTTGTGATGCATGCCAATTAGGTAAACAAACTAGAATATCATTTAAATCCAAAAACACTATTTCAACTTCTAGACCTTTAGAGCTCTTACATATGGATTTATTTGGACCAACTAAAACCACTAGTCTAGGAGGAAAACGATATGGATTTGTAATAATTGATGATTACTCTCGTTTTACTTGGGTTTTCTTTTTAGCTCACAAAAATGAAACTTTTCAAATTTTCACGAAATTTCATCAAAAAGTCACTAATGAAAAAGGGTTTTCAATTCAAAATATTAGAAGTGATCATGGAACAGAATTTGAAAATCATGACTTTGAAAATTTTTGTGATGAAAATAGAATTGGCCACAACTTCTCTGCTCTTAGGACACCCCAACAAAATGGGGTAGTTGAAAGGAAAAATAGAACCTTAGAAGAAATGGCCCGTACCATGCTCTGTGAAAGCAACCTTCCAAAATATTTTTGGGCGGAAGCTATTAACACAGCATGTTACATTTTAAATCGTGCTTTAATAAGACAATTTTTAAAGAAAACCCCCTATGAACTTTGGAAAGGAAGAAAACCAAATATTGCCTATTTTCATGTTTTTGGTTGCCGATGTTTTGTATTAAATAATGGCAAAGAAAAACTTGGTAAATTTGATGCAAAATCAGATGAAGCAATCCTTCTAGGTTACTCCTCCACTAGTAAAGCATTTAGAGTGTTCAACAAAAGAACCTTAGTAGTTGAGGAGTCCATACATGTTGTCTTTGATGAATCTAACGATCTTCCTTCAAGGAAGAATAAGGGTGTTGATGATGCAGATCCACTAATAGAAGGTATGAAGGAGACCACTCTAAAAGATTCAGCAACTCCAGAAGACAAGGATCAAGAAGATGAACAAAATGAAAAAGGTGAAGAAATTCAAGAACAACCTCAAGGTACAAATGACTTACCCAAGGAATGGAGGTATGTTCACAACCACCCTAAGGAATTAATTATCGGTGATCCTATGCATGGGGTAAAAACACGTTCTTCACTTAGAGATGTACTTAATCATTGTGCTTTTGTATCTCAACTTGAACCTAAAACTTTTGAAGAAGCTGAAAATGATCATAACTGGATTAATGCTATGCAAGAAGAACTCAGTCAATTTGAAAGAAATAATGTTTGGACCTTAGTGAAAAGACCTAAAGATAATTCAATAATTGGCACAAAATGGGTCTTTAGAAACAAATTAGATGAGCATGGAAATGTAATTAGAAATAAAGCAAGACTGGTTGCTAAGGGATATAATCAAGAAGAAGGAATTGATTTTGATGAAACCTTTGCACCTGTTGCTAGATTAGAAGCCATTAGACTTCTACTTGCTTATGCTTGCTTTATGAAATTCAAACTATTTCAAATGGATGTTAAAAGTACATTTTTAAATGGATATATTTCTGAAGAAGTATATGTAGAACAACCCTCTGGATTTGAAAATCATGCTTTTCCCAATCATGTCTTTAGATTAAATAAAGCTTTATATGGTCTAAAACAAGCACCTAGAGCATGGTATGAAAGGCTAAGCAAATTTCTACTAAATAATGGTTTCTCAAGAGGCAATGTGGATACAACTCTATTTATTAAAAGAAACCAAAATGATATGCTAATTATACAAATTTATGTTGATGACATAATTTTTGGGTCTACTAATGAATCCCTTTGTCAAGACTTTGCTAAGCTTATGCAGGGAGAGTTCGAGATGAGCATGATGGGAGAACTCACCTTCTTCCTCGGACTCCAAATCAAACAATCAAAAGAGGGAATCTCCATCACCCAAAGCAAGTACACCAAGGAACTACTCAAAAGATTTGGAATGGAGAACTGCAAACCAATTGGCACACCAATGAGTCCCTCATGTAAGCTTGACAAGGATGATGAAGGTAAAAGCGTAGACTTAAAATACTATAGAGATATGATTGGCTCATTATTATATTTAACTGCAAGTAGGCCTGATATCATGTTTAGTGTTTGCTTATGTGCAAGATATCAATCTAATCCTAAGGAATCTCATTTGAATGCTGTTAAAAGAATCCTTAGATACTTAAATGGTACACAAACTATAGGGTTATGGTACTCTAAGGACTCACAAATTAATTTGTTAGGATATTCTGATGCTGATTTTGCTGGATGTAAATTAGATAGAAAAAGCACAAGTGGAACTTGCCAATTTCTTGGAGTTAACCTAATCTCATGGTTTAGCAAGAAACAAAATTCGGTGGCACTGTCTACGGCTGAGGCCGAATACATTGCAGCCGGAAGTTGTTGTGCTCAAATCTTGTGGATTAAGCAACAACTCGAAGATTTTGGAATCAAACTTAATGAAACACCAATAAAATGTGATAATACAAGTGCTATAAATCTATCTAAAAATCCAATACAACACTCAAGATCTAAACATATTGAGATAAGACATCATTTTATAAGAGAACATGTTCAAAACAAAAATATAATTCTTGAATATGTTTGCACTGAAAATCAATTAGCCGATATCTTTACAAAAGCCCTTAGTGAGGAAAGATTCTGTGAAATTAGAAGAAATCTAGGAATTCTAGATCCATTTATCTGAAATTTCTCAATTTCCAAAGAATAGATGTCAAAAACTCTTAGAGCTCAATTTTCAACATCTATCCTGATTCCAAAAGCTCAGTTTTATCACTCTAAAAACTTATCATTGAGCAAAATTCTTTCTCCCAAAATTTTGAATTTTTCTGGAATTTATTTGCATTTTTCCTGATTTTCTGAACTTCATGAGTCGACCCCCATGAGTCGACTCAATGGCAAACTTGTTAATCCCACCAACTTCCATCAGGTTCATTGTTTTTAAAACGGGAAACCTTGTTTATGAGACGACTCATCTTCTCGTTGTCTTCCTTCCGAAAGCCGTCCTCTCCAAACTTCTGTTTTGCTCCAAATCCAAGGATTAATTCTGAGGCAATTCTCCCTCCTCCTCTCCACCAAAAATCGCCTCCTTGAAAAGGATTTTTCTGTGCTTTCTCGCAGTGTTAGGCGCGGGTGGAACGTGCCCTAGAACTTCACCGTTCATTCAAAATCCACTTCTTTTCTCCACCAAAATTCTTCTTTACTCTTTTGTGATCCCTCCTCCACTGAATTCAAGTCTTCTTGTCTACTACCTTATTGGATATGGCTCCAAAGATGAAACTTCCCCAAAGAAGGAAATCAATCCGAGAGCCTGAGGAAATTGTCCGAAAGAAAAGGCATGCACAGTCTTCCACTGTTCCCAATCCAGTTTCAGTACCTGCTCAAGGTCCCTCTCAACCCTCCATAAGCCCCAGTGTAAATCTTCTTTCTGATAGAAAAGTAGAAACCGGGAAAAATATAGATTTTCGGTTCTTTGAGAAAGAAGGCTTTACTTTTGCAAGTAAGATCAAAAATCAAGGATGGGAACTTTATTGCTCTCTTAAGGAAGTCACCTATGTTGATCTAGTCAGAGAGTTCTACCAGAACCTAAATTATGGAAACGGATCTGTGACTTCAACTGTAAAGGGGATTGACATCTGTTTGGATTCTAGGATATTGGGAGAGATACTTCAGTTGCCTAGTGAAGGATACTCATATATGGAACTCCAAATTAAAGAAGAAGGGATCAGAATTATCTTAGGAGAAGATTTTTCAGGAAGTTTAAACAGATTGGAAGCAAAGCTACTGTCCATTGAAATGAGGGTCCTGCATCAGATTGTGACAAAACTTTTCTTTCCTAGGAGTGGTAGACATGACTTACTATCTGGCAGAGATGTATGTGTCATGTTTCATATCATCACTCAGACCCCCTTAAACCTCCCTACACTTATGATAGAGGCCATGAGAGAAACTTTGAACAGATCCAAGGCACACTTGCCTTATGGTATGGCCCTTACTAGAGTTTTTAGGAGGTTTGGAGTTAGCTGTGAGGGGGAGACACCTACCAAGCTCTCACATGTGGACACTTTCAACCAACACAGCCTACACCGAATGGGAATTACAAAGACTGTTGGTGGTTGGATCAAGGGCTCTGAAGAGAGAGCTGAGGAAAGAGCTGAAGACAAGAACTGAAGGCAGAGTAGAAGAAGAAGGTCCATCTTCTCCTGTACATGATTTCAGGGCAGCTTCACCAGATACCCAGTTCATTCATGATACTGAGGCTGGCCCTTCTGCGTTTACTAGGATGCCCACACCAGTGTATCAGCCAGAGAGCAGAGCACCTCATTCAGAGTTCAGACTGGCTGACGATCAGATCGAGCATATATCTCAGCGTGTGGCTTCTTTGTTGTCTAGCCAGTGGAGTAGTACTTCTTTTGCACCTGGAGCTACTTCTTCTGATCAGACCATTACTCCCCACATCTCCACTATATTTCAGATGATTTCAGATCAGTCCGTCAGGATACAGCAGCTTGAGGATACAGTCTGGAGACTTACTGGCAGAGTTCTTGACTTGCAGGGGCAAGTCCTTGCATTGGCCCATCCCCAGCCACAGGAGTCTACCATTGAGGTCACAGACCTCACTGCAGAGGCTGGCAGGCTCAGAGGAGCACTAGAAGGTGGATATGAGCTACTGAGGAAAGAGATCCGAGGATCAAATGAGCATGCTACCACCCAGTTCACTGCTCTACTTCAATCTGTTTCCAGAGCACTGAACGTACTTGATTCTATTAGACTCACCCTTTCTGTTCAGTCCCTAGCATCTCAGCGTTCTCAGCCACCCAGTTCATCTCGTTCTCTTGCTCGTGGCAGAGGCAGACGGGGTAGAGGACGCACTTCTGATCCATCATCTCCTCACCCTATATCTGATGACTCTGATCATTGACTTATCTAGATCTTAGGAGTTAGTATCTTGTTCTAGGATCTATACCTTGGGGCCATGTATTGACATTTAGCTGGTTGAATTCTATGTATTGAAACAATTATGATTTTAATGGAATCATCTTTTACCTATATTTCTACCTCTTTGTAATGATTATATTTTGGTTATATTTCAATCTCTGATACATCTGTTGAAATATTATCTTCTCCTTATTGTTGTTTGCTATTGATAATTAAGGGGGAGCAAATATCTGTGAAAAACTCTAAAGAGGAAGAAATTAAAGAATATTTTCAAAAAAGGAAAAGAAAGAGTTAACTATGTTTGATGATGTCAAAAAGGGGGAGAAATTAAAATTAAACAAAAATTGAAATTAGACAAAAAGCAAAACCCTAAATTATGAGAAAAAGGGGGAGAAATTAAATTAAAACAAATATTGAAGAAATTAAACAAATATTGGAGAAATTAGACAAAAACAAGGATTGAAAGATTAAACAAAACTTTGAGAAATTTTGATATCGAAATTTGGTATCAGACAGAGAAATTTGGTATCAGACAGAACTTTAATCCATCAAAAGCAAAATCATGAGTACAATGCAAATAAGTATTTTTTATATATATGCTCTGATATTCAAACTTGCTTTTGAAATTTTACTCACCTTGAGACATCAATAAGAAATTTGTTTTACTCTGATACATCCTACAATTTCTTTCAACTTGATCTGATACATGATAACATTTGATCCGATATAGTGTGAAGGTTTCTCTAAAATATTATAACATTTGCTCTGATACTGTATCAAATTTTCTCTGATACATTAAAAATTTTCTTGCTCTGATACATTATAAAATCTTTTCTGATATCATTGTAAAAATTATTTTTGCTCTGATACATAGAAAAAGTTATTTATCTTCTCTTGCTCTGAAATATCTTGAACTCAAAATGATCTAATACCCTTTTCAAATCTTTAAGAAAATGGACAAACTATTTTTGCATTTATATTACATGCCAAAAGAATCATACTCTTTTCAAGCATATACACCCATAATGGATTCTTTTGAAATTAATGCATTAACATAAATATTTTTGTTCATATGTTTTGTCATCAACAAAAAGGGGGAGATTGTTGCTCCTAGATTGATTTTGATGATTACAAAGCAGATTGAAGGGATACAAACAATTGAAAAAGTCCTTATGCTCTTCAAGGGCAAAATCGTAATTTTGCTAATATCCTGATTTGATAGTACCATTTGGTAGAACAAATGATTTGAAATCTATTGATGAAAATTTCATTGTGTTTGGACTAATATTTTTGAAGTTATGAAGGTTTGAAGTGCATGAGTCGACTCATGAGTCAACTCATGGCACTATGAGCTGAATGGCACGCAAAAAATTCCCATGGCACGCTGGATTTTTGACTTGGCACGACCTGTGAGTCGACTCATGAGTCGACCCACAAGGCATGAGTCGACTCATGAGTCGACTTCTGCTTATTTGAGCCGAAAAATCCAGAAATCAGATCTTCTGGTCTGTTGCAACAGAAGTCGACTCATGAGTCGACTCCTGAAGCATGAGTCGACTCATGAGTCGACCCCTGCGACGGGAAATATCAGCAACGGCTATTTTTTTGCCCGTTTTAATTGCCATTTATGCTTCCTAAAAATCCTCTAACGGCTCTTTATCTGCCTAAATTGTTTTCTCTTGCTTCTAATGCTACAAAATGCTTTAAATGATGAAAGAAATTGCAGATTAAATAGCGGATCAAACGTGAAATCAAATGTGAAGAAAAAAGAGAGGAAAAAGAGAAGAACAGAAGAGAGGATCCGAAATTTGCAAGAAAAAGCCTGAGATCAACGAAATATCCATAGAGAAAAAGAGAGAGGATCCACAATATACCAGAGAGATTGTGAAAGAGAAAAGGAAGATCTTTCAAGGAGAGAATTCTTCACGCCTATCGTTTCAACCTTGATCTAGAGATCGTTCAAAGCTTTCAAGAGATCTTCAATCAACAATCAACCTCTTCTCAAGCATTCAACCGTTCATTCATCTTGAGAAAATCTGAAAAAGGGGTTCTTCATTTGAGTAAAGCTTTTATTGTTATATTTGCTCATTTAAGGAGCTGTTTTTTTGTATTCATCTGTGCTCTAAATATTCTTACTCTTTGTGAGTTTTTGCTCTTGTTTTTGGAGGATTTCCAAAATAAGGAAAGGTTGATCCGAACCTGAAATCGGAGTGTTTTGGGTTTGCTTGTACCCGAGAAACAAGTGTTCTAGCTTGGGATAGCTAGGGTCGGAGTTTCTGACGTCTTGTATTCTAGCTTGGGATAGCTAGTGTCGGAGTTTCCGACGTTTTGTATTCGGGTTGAATACAAAGGATAGTGGATTAAAATTCCCAAGTGGGATCTTGGGGAGTGGATGTAGGTGCAAGGTTAGCACCGAACCACTATAAATCCTTGTGTTTGTGGTGTGCTTTATCGCTTTATCTTATTTCTTTATTATATCCTTGCAATACTGCTTTAGTTAACTAATATTGATTTAAAGCCATTGTTTTGTTCTTCATAAGTTATCTGTTGGGCTTAAAATTTTTAGAAACCCAATTCACCCCCCCTCTTGGGTTGCATAGCTGGGCAACAGCGGTGATTCCATCTGATCCGTGATTACATCGAAAAGGGTTATGTCGAGGTTAAGAGAGTCGACTCTACAGACAATATGGCAGACCCGCTGACTAAGCCATTGAGCCAACAGAAGATCGAAGCCCACCTTGAGAAGATGGGACTTAGATATATAGACAATTGGCATTAGGTCAAGTGGGAGTTTGTTAGATGAGCGCCCTAGATGCCAGATCGGCTGACACATTCCTGTACAAATCTAAGGGCAAAATTGTAATTTTGACTATAAATGAATAAAAGGGTTATTCTTCTATCACATTGTGTACATTGTGTCTGTGATACATCATTTGAGTTAGTGGAAATGTTAATTCATATTTTCAAGAGTTAAAAATTTAAGGCATAAATTTACATAACTAACTCATAAACTGCTCCTGACCATAGGATTATCACAAGGATGGTGATCGATCTGGAAGGTTGGTGTACGATCGCTTCCTTAGGATAGATGAGTCTTGAATCTACGGTGTGGAGATACCAAAGCGAGAGTACAGATATTCATTGAGAATGAGAGTACTGAGTGTGACCACCTCGAGCAGTCATAAGGAATCTACCTTCTCGTCGATGACTAGCTCGATGCTGCAGTTGTGTGTCTGTTCTTTGACTTGAGGTGCATCGTCGGTTCACCTTGAGTGTGTTATAGTTTGAATACACCATAACTCGATCTCCTAGCCATCCAAAACCCTGAGGTGTATGTTGGCTGTAGCATATTCATTGTAGGAACCAGATCGCATCAAGATGGGATCTATCAACCTCAGTAGATGAGAGGAGCAGTCCTATGGTGATTGAAAGATCGAGTCCTTAAGCCCATGGCCATGGCAGAGTAAAATAATAGAAAAGAGTTTTCCATTGGGGTTTCACATCAGACTCGGATCGATCGATTGATTTATATGACTGATGTTGGGTTTGACGAGTTCACCTTAACCCTAATTCAGTCGGGACTCATGATAGAGGAACTCAATCACACAGGTAGCTGCACCGAGAGGTTCATCTTTAGTTCTGATGGGTTGCCACCATATACTGCTAAGTGTCACTGGTGGATTCTGGGAGCAATTAGAATAATTTTGATGATCGATCATTCTAATTGTCTGAATCAGAAGAGTTCTGATCCATCGAAAGGAGTTTCGATGATGTCGATGATGAGATCATGACATGTCTCATTACCATACAGAATTGAACCTAACTGGGTCACACAAACAAGGGTTAGGGTCTGGATGTCATTAATTAGCTAGCCCAATTGATTTGGATAAGATCCAATTAGGTTCAAGGAAATCGTGCTAGCACTCGATTGAGCCTAACTTTCTCCTCGTGTAATCTTTTCTGTCTCTACTGAGCCAAATGTGATCTGACTCATCCAGAGAACCTTGGAAAGATTTCTCTTAGTTTAAATGAAGCTTGTCCAGCTTAGAAAAGGCTTGTCTTAATTCATGAGATGAATTTAAGATAACACCTGCTAATTTCTAGCACCTGCCAATTTCATTTTAGGACATCTGTCAAAAGTTGACATATGGGCCTTAAACTGAAGAGGACTTATTGGAGGATTTTTGTGGAGTGTCCATATGCCTAAACCTAATCAAATTGGATGCCATAATCAGATTATGGCATGAGCCCAATTGGATTTAAGTGAGCGCCCCAAATGGATAAGAACCAAAGAGTCCTGATAAACTTGGACTCTTTGGCGCCACCTTATTTGAGCCTATCCATTGTTGGTGCCAGCATAGGAGAGAGCATGGGGATTCTTATCTGATATAATCAGATGACATCACTCCACCAATCAAAATTTTTTCAGAATTTATTGAAATTTTTTGATTGGTCGAATGATGTGGCACTGCGCAGCATACAGGATCTATATAAACCCTGCTGCACCTAGGGTTTCGGGGCAGAACTTGTTTTGTGCAAAAAACCTATTGGCTGCTGCCCCCTCCCCTCTTCTCTACATCCTCCCTGCTCTCCTTTCTCCCCCTCTTCACATCCAAGATGTTGGACATTCATCTGGCATAGGTGCAAGGTGTTGTGACGCTTGGAACAGAAGGCTGCAGGACTTCTTCAACAGGCTGCTGCTCCAACTTCAGGAACACTTTTGAAGATCTTCCTAATCAGATTTAGATATGATTTTTGGAGTGTAGATTCATGAGGAGAAGATGTTCTAGATCCTTCTTGAGTGGATACTGGTAGAGGCCAGATGCTTGTGTGGCTACATCAGAACCTCAGGCAGTGCTGCGATCATCTACAGGGTAATTAGATTACCCTTGAGGTATGTCTATGTTTCTCATACTTTTAGATTTAATTTTAAAATTAAAATATCAGATAATAAAATTATATCTAATAAATATTAGATCTAAAATAGCTTAAGATAAAATTTAAAATTTATTCCACCCCAGATTTGATTAAATCTGGAAGATCCTACACAGGAAAAAGGCGATTTTTCCTTCATAACCTAGTGCCATGGATTAGCTCAAATTATTAGCCACCTCAAATCAGAACTGAGTTGACACATTTGGCCAGGTAAGTGAGACCGGTGGAAGGGATATGCCATTAACTCAATAAGAATGCATTCGAGTTGAGTAGCTCCCAATTAAAAACCAGTCAGTCGCATCTACCCAACTTACCTTTGACACCAAATTGTCGAACCAGAACTAATTGGGTTAGCCTACAATCCAAGCTCTAACCTCTAAGCTAAATTAGGTCTTAACTTGATCGAGTCATATCTAAATGTGATTCGACCTTGACCCAGACTTAATCCTATTAGGCTGGTCAATTATTAGCTTTCATGATCCCACCTAACCAACTCTTGATTCGGTTTGATCAACCGCTAGACCTAATTGAGCTACCCAAGTCCGAATTCAATTTTATGAAAATATCTTAGATCTAAAATTTTTAATTTTAGACTAAATTGATTTCATAAACTTAATTCATTAATTAAGTTTGGGTTCATAAACAAAACATATAAAATAAATCCTATGGTTTCAGGATATAGAATTTTGCAGAAAAGTAAGTTTTGATTTCTGATTAAGGATGAACGCGCAGCACCCCTACACATCATAAGAACACCCCATTGAATGAAAAGAGAGGGTCTTAAAATCTTACTTTGTTCTTATGACCAGACGACCATGAGGAACACCTTAATCAAAAATATAAATTTAACTATAAAACTAGTTAGATCTAAATTAACATATCACATATACAATTTAAGATCTAACTAATACATATTTTGCATAGATCTCATGTATTAAAAATTGATCTAATTAATATGCTTTAAAACTTAATACATCATATATAATATCTAAAAAATAAGATTTAAATTGAACTATTCAAAATTAAATCTATTCTAGATAAGTTACTGGAATAATTCTACAACTAGTCTAGGCATGCAACAGATCAATTTTATAAAAAATTAAAATTTTATTTTATATTTTATAATCTAATTATAATACTTATAATATTAAAAAAAATAGAATAAATTAGATTTAATTTATATTTTAATCTCATTAAAATATAAAACTTAAGATTGTTCATGGATTCAACTAATCCTAGTCTAGTCATGCATCTCATGCATGTTAGATCTTCTTAGATTTAATTTTTAAATATTTTTGATTTCAGATCTTATCATATCTAATGTGATATCTAAAATTATTAAATATTAAATAAATTAAAATTAAAATCAGATATAAATTAGATCTGAAATAGAGCCAAAAATCTGGCTCTGATACGAGTTGAAGGGAAAACACCATTTTTCTTTGTAGGATCTTGCAGATTTCATCAAATCTGGGGCAGAATAATTTAAAAGTTTTATCCTATGCTATTTTAGATCTAATATATGTTAGATCTAATTTTATTATCTGATATTTAAAATTTAAAATTAAATCTAAAAGTATGAGAAGTATAGACATACCTCAAGGGTAATCTGATTACCCTGTAGATGATCTCTGCACAGCCCGAGGTTCTGACGTAGCCACACAAGCGCCTAGCCTCTACTGCTATCCACTTGGGTAGAACCTAGAACATATTCTCCTCACAAATCTATGCTTCAAAAATCAGATCTCTATCTGATTTGAAAGTGTAGGAACTAGATATAGGGTTTCAGGGTTAGATCTTGAAACTTTTTCAAGATCATACAGCGGAAGACTAAAATAAATCAAAATTTATTTTCTAAAACTAGAGAATCCCTAGATCTAAGATCCTATTATATGATTATTATATAGTATTAAATCAAAAATTAAAATATATAAATATAGCATGAACTACATGTTGATCATATCAACATGTTTCTATACCACATCTAATGTATGTATTAAATAATAGATCAGATCTATTACCTTGCAAGTTAGATGCTCTAACCTCACTGATCCAGGCTTAACGATGATGTTGCAAGCCGCACATATGTCCGGCCTCTAGGAGTCATCCACACGAGCCCACGAATCTCGATCAGAAGTCCTGCTTCAGAAAATCAGCACAGTATGCTAGTACTGCGCTGATCCTTCTTTGATGGTTGATCAGGTGCCTCCTTCTTCTTGATTTGGACTCTTCCAAAGATGGAAAGTAAAAGGAGGAGTTTCAAATCTGAGATGCTCTCAGGAAACTCAAGATGGAGGGAGGAAAGATATGAAAACAAAACAACTAGAAGAAGACCCTCTTCTTCTTCACGTTTTTCTCTCTAGACATCCTAACTGCGTCTTTTATATCTCCACGACCCAAAGGTATTTCTCTCTGATTTTTGGATGGCACAAAGGTCTCTCAAGTATCTATCTTCTCCTAAAATTTTACAAAGAAAATCATCTTATATAGAGATATATGATAGAGTCCTTGTCTAGGTCAAATACCTAGTCAAGGCTTATCCAAACATGGCAAGTTAAGGGGCGCCCAACTCTTGAGCACCTCCTCCATATTTTTATATATAGATCACTAGAAAAGGGTGCACAATATATACCCTAAAAGCAACAAAAATTCTAAAAAAAATTTAGATAAATTCGGTGCAAAATTGAAAGAGTTTTGGATTTCTAAAACTCTATCTCATAGAATTCGAAATCCAAACTTATTCCTTTTAGATTTGATCCAAACCACCTTCCATGTAAGAAAGAAGAGAGGAGACCTTTTATGAACGTGGGAGAGACCTGGGAGAGGGTTTTTGTTGCATAAAATATGTGGAGATTGGCGTTGAATAAGAGAGAGGGCATGGGGAAGGCTTATGTGGCGCAAGGTGGAATCCTAGTCTTACTAGGATTCTATCTTATGTCTTGTTTTAATTTGGTTTTTCAAACCAAATCAAACCAAAATTAGATCAACCTAATTAAAATAAGTCTTAACCCAATTAAGAACCTAATTTAATCAGATTAAATTAGATTTAAATCTAATTTAATTTTCTAATCAAATTAGAAATTAGATTGACCCAAGTCCTAGTTGAACTAGGACTAGTTTTTCCTTGCACTTGGATTATCCAATAAACCAATTGGACTTGATCCAATCAAGTCCAAAATAAATCTAATTAAATCATATTTAATTAAACTTAATCTCAGTCCATTGGCTTAATCAAATTAAGCCAATTAGCAATCGAATTGCTAATCGATCCTCCTGCAATACTTGCACTTGGTTAAATGTCAATCGTATTGATCATTTAACCCTAGAACGATTCTTAATTGTTGATCAACTATCCGATCGGATCATGAACTCTAATGTGTGTGAACGCATAGGTCCGAACCTAAGTCGGTAGCACAGGAATAAATTTCTGTACCAATCGAAGTGACCATCTAGCAATGGTACCCGACAATCGGATAGATCGAATGTGTAGAACAACATCCTTAGAACCCATGCGGATATAGTTTTCATATAATTCATCCCCTTGACCAAAATGATCATAGGACACCCCAGAGTTCAACTGTCAACTCTGATCAAGTTGTCCACATTGTATTTCAAAATATCAAATCCAAATGATGGATTACCCTGGCCAAGGTTTTGCTAAATTGAAATACAGCGACTCATTCTTCTCCAACTCTTGGAGTGGTCAATCCCATCTCGATCACACTCTGACTTCACAAGTACTTGACTGTGCCCAGAAGCCTTTCATCCCTGAATTAGAAATTCAGTTAGTCCAGTACCAAAGCACAGTGAGTTGCCTGCAAGTCACTGAGGCGATCTCAAGTCTAAGGGACACTTATACCTATATCCCATCAGAGACATTCTCGACAGCAGAATGCTCTGGAGTTGGTCACGTTCAATGATGATGTACCCTTACATCTCACCTGTATGCCATACCAGTGTCTCCACACTCTTTGGTTAAGAGGACAACCAACCCATATGGCCTACAGTGATCTATGCTCGATAGAAGCTATCGTCCTTATTAACAGCCTATCATTTGGTCGTAGACTGTTTTAAGGACTAATCGATAAATCCTCTCTTTATCGAATCTAAATAGTCCTAAGGACTTCATCATAACAACGGAGTTCATTAGAAGATGAAAGCTTATGATGAAAATACCAAATATATTTTATTTATTAACAAATCAATTACAATACTTGGTTGCTCAACCGTCAACAGCTTGACGATTGACTTTTTGGGACACATTTTCCAACAACTCCCACTTGTCCTAAAGCCACTCAGTACAGTATCTAATACCCATCTTCGACTTGTGGTTGTCGAACTCCTTTATCGTCAGGGCTTTAGTGAAGGGGTCGGCCAGGTTCTCCTTTCCGTCGATCTTCTAAAGGTCGACGTTACCTCGATCCATGATCTCCCAGACCAGGTGGAAGCGGTGCAAGATGTGCTTCATCCACTGATGTGCTTTGGGTTTCTTCACCTGAGCTATGGCACCAGTGCTGTCGCAATAGAGCAAGATTGGACCATCGAAGGAGGGTGCTACTCCGAACTCGTTGACGAATTTCCTTAGCCACACAGCTTCCTTCGCGACATCCGATGCTGCGATGTACTCCGCTTCACAAACAGAGTCTGCCATAGTATGTTGCTTGAAACTCTTCCAGTAGATGGCTCCACCATTCAGAGTAAAAATATAACCCGACACGCTCCTGCTGTCATCATGGTCAGATTGAAAGCTAGAGTCTGTGAACCCCACAAGTTTCAGATCTGACTCGCCATAAACCAACCTTTGGTCCTTAGTATTTCTCAAATACTTAAGGATGGCTTTAATCACTTTTCAGTGATTTTCTCCAGGATCAGATTGGTATCTACACACTCTCCTAGTGAGTATGCCACATCTGGTCTTGTACATGTCATGGCGTACATGATAGATCGCACGGCTGAAGCATATGGGACTCTACTCATACGCTCTCTCTCTTCAGGAGTTGTCGGACAATCCTTCTTAGAGAGAGAAATTCCTTGGCCTATCGGTAGATAGCCCTTCTTGGAATTCTCCATGCTGAACCTCTTCAGCACAGTGTCTATGTACATGAACTGGGATAACCCAAGCATCTTTTTAGATCTATCCCTATAGATCTTCATCCCTAGGATGTAGGATGTTTTACCCAAGTCCTTCATGGAGAACTATGATGACAACCAAACTTTTATTCCCTGTAGTGCGGGGATGTCATTCCCGATTAAGAGAATGTCATCCACGTACAAGATAAGAAATACCACAACTAGACCATTTGCCCATTTATAGATGCAGGGCTCTTCTTCATTCTTAATGAAGCCATACATTTTGATCACCTTATCAAAATGCATGTTCCAACTCCGAGAAGCTTGCTTTAATCCATAAATAGATCTCTGAAGCTTGCACACCTTGGACTCATCTGTGGATGTAAACCCCTCAGGTTGTATCATATACACCTCTTCGGTCAGCTCTCCATTCAGGAAAGCTGTCTTTACATCCATCTGCCAGATCTCATAATCCAGATGGGCAGCTATTGCAAGCATTATCCGAATGGATTTGAGCATTGCCACAGGAGAAAATGTCTCGTCATAGTCAATACCATAACGTTGACGATACCCCTTGGCAACCAGACGGGCTTTATAGGTCTCCACCTTTCCGTCTGCGCCCCTCTTCCTTTTGAAGACCCATTTACACCCAATGGGTTTAACCCCTTCAGGTGGGTCAACCAATGTCCATACATTGTTGACCTTCATGGACTCCATTTCGGATTTCATGGCTTCAAGCCATTTCTCGAAATCAGGTCTCTGCATTGCATCCATATAGGTGATCGGATCCTCATTATTCTCATCAAGTTCGATGGGATCACCATCCCAGACCAAGAAACCATAGTATCTGTCGGCTGATGTGGTACTCTACCGGATCGCCTTAATGGTGCAGGTACATTGGGCTTCGGATCTGATCTAATCATATCCGACTCAGGTTCAGCTATTGGTGTCGGTCCTTCTACCTGTTGAACTTCATCAAGTTCAACCTTAGAGGCAACGGTTACTTCACCAAGGAACACTTTTTCTAAAAAGATTGCCTTAAGGCTGACGAACACCTTTTGTTCATCAGCATGGTAGAAAAAATATCCTTTTATCTCTTTGAGGTACCCTATGAATGAGCATTTGTCAGACCTAGGTCCAAGTTTGTCTGTGTCTAATCATTCGACATAGATCGGGCACCCTCAGACCCTAAGGTGTGAAAGTACTGGCTTACGCCCTGTCCATATCTCATATAGAGTCTTAATTACAGACTTACTTGGAACCCTATTTAACAGATAACAGGCCGATTCGAGTGCATATCCCCAGAAGGATATCGGCAAGCTAGCAAAACCCATCATGGATCGGACCATGTCTAACAGAGTCCGATTCCTCCTTTCAGACACACCATTATGCTGTGGTGTTCCTGGAGGAGTCCATTGGGAGAGAATCCCATTCTCTCCTAGATATGTGAGAAATTCACTAGAAAGGTATTCTCCTCCTCGATCAGATCGAAGAGTTTTAATACTCTTCTCAGTTTGTTTTTCTACTTCACTTCAGAATCGTTTGAACATTTCAAATGAATCCGACTTATATTTCATCAGATAGACATATCCATATCGGGATAGGTCATCCGTGAAAGTTATGAAGTAGAAATATCCACCTCTAGCACTAGTGCTCATGGACCCGCATACATCAGTATGTACTAGGCCCAAGAGCTCAGTAGCTCTCTCACCTTTTTCAGTAAAAGGTGACTTGGTCATTTTATCAAGAAGACAGGACTCACAGGTTGGAAGTGATTCACAATCATTAACTTCGAAGATTCCCTCTTGAGTCAACCTGTATATTCTGTTCTTGTTTATATGACCTAGCCTACAGTGCCAAAAGTAGATATCTGACACACTATCTAATCTAGGGTGCTTGCCAGTAGAATAGACTCTTATCAGGCTTGATCTTTTTGGTCTGGCTCTGCACTGATGTCCCAGCCTGAACTTGCACCTTCTTCACTTTCTTCTTCTTGTTCTTCTTCCCTTTCTTAAAGGGTCGAGAACCAGAAGACGAACCTCCCACTAAGTTCACCGACTCCTTATGGAGTTGGTGATCTTTCTCAAAGTTCTGAAGCAACCCCAGTAATCCGTGGTAGTTTACTTCAGGCTTTGTCATTCTATAATGAGTGAGGAATGGGAGATAAGACTTGGGCAGCGAGTTCAGTATTGCATCTTTCCCAAGCTGCTCATGCAAGGGAAAGCCGAGCTTGCTCAATCGTTCTATCAGCTCGATCATGTACAATACAAGATCAGTGACAGAGGCACCATCCCGCATTTTGGCGTTGAAGATGGCACAACTAGTCTTGTGCCTCTCCACATCATCGAGTGTGCCAAAGGCATCCTCCAACACTTGAAGCATGTCCTTTGGCTGAGCCGTCTCGAATCTGCGACTGAACTCGTCGCTCATAGCAGCCAGCATGATACAGCGCACCATGGTCCGATCACTGAGCCACTTCTGGTAAGTGTCTCTGACTGTTCCACGTGCATTGACAGTTGGCTCCTCAGGTGCAGGATCCATTATCACATATAGGATCCGTTCATGCTCCAGGACTATCTTCAACTTTCGATACCAGCTACCGAAGTTGGGTCCCACCAACTTATCATTGTCCAACAATGATCAGAGTGATAGGAAAGTGGCCATATTTACATAAAGGAGAACCATAACCTAATTAGTAATTGATTCATTAAACCTAAAGATTTGGACTTTAATCAAAAGGTTTCTCCCACTATTTTATTCGAATTGGTAGCCTCTACCTCCAACTCGAGGAATTACCCTAATTCCTTAGCGAGTACTAGAATTCACTTAGACTGCACACAAGCCCAACTTTGGTTGGTCAACCCATGTACATCTAAGGGTAGGTTCATAACCAATTATTTCTCTAAATAATTTCTAGTAATTTTAATTTTGCCCCAGAAACCTAATCAGTAGGCTTTGGCCTCCACTGTAAGGATCCAGTTAGGTCCAACCATTAACATGATCATACTTGGTGTATCTAACCAATGAATGATTAAGCCCAACTTTGGTTGGCTCACCTAACCACCATTAGAGAGACATTTTCAAGTCATCATATGATGAGTGATAATTCCATTAGTCAACAAGCACCAGGCCTTTGGGTCTGCAATGATTATTGAGTTAATGGACTCATTATCAAACACCTTAATGGGAGGCTATGACTCAGTTATCTCCATAACTTTATCATTTTAAGGACCTAATAATTTTAGAGAATTTAAATAATATAGAGGATGAGATCAGATGAACCAGCTTATCATGATCCTCCCACTGGCTTCATCAAGTCAGCTTAAGGGAGACCATTAAAAGGGCTGGTCTAAGAGCACCTAAATCAGTCACACTGATTTACCTAGCTGACATGGGTCAGCTCGAATAGTCAAGTGATCCGATCAAAACATAATTTCACCAAGAGGCCAGGTAAGTTCGATCAGTGGGAGGGTCTGCCAAAGCTTGCCTTAGACACCATCAGAAATGGCCAGGTAAGCGGGCTTCCAATTAAAAACCACCGGTCTGGTTTACCTTAGACACCAACTGGTTTAATTAGTTTCGATTAGATCAACCTAACAGTTCGTGCTAGACCGCTTAGTCAAGAATCAAGTCCATTTGGTTCTCGTTAAAGACATGGACTTGACCAACTACAACTATTGTAATTGATCTAGAGAATCCTTGACCTAATCTAAGACAATAATTGATTAGATTTAGTCAATTCTCTAATTAAGTCCATCTTTAATCTAACCATAGGTCTAACCCAATTAATGGACCTAATTCCCACTAACCCATTAACCCAATGTGTTATGGTTTGTGTCTTAGGTTCTTCAATTCACAATACTAGAACCTAATCAAATAACTTCTTAATTCTTAATTAAGTTTTGGGCTGAGGGTTGGGTTCGGCTTTTCAAAAAATAATTTTTTATATTTGTAAAATAATTTTATAATATGATTCTACCAACCATATTGCATGTTTGATTTATAATCAAGATGCAAGTAAAATAAACATGAAACTACTTTAGATCTAATCTAAACAGGTTCATGTAATTGAAATAATTTCAACTTTAAACAATTTCTTTGCACAAAAATTATTAACAAAGAGATTTTATTTCATATTTATATATCTTTTAAATCTAATAAATCATAAATTTGATCTAGATCATATCTAACAAATTTATGATTAAAGATAGATCTACACAAACTAGGACAACCTTTGCACTGCAAGGGGTAAACCTTACAGCAGGACAACCTTGCAGTTTGTGATTGATCTAAAATTTTAATTTCAGATTTAATAATCAGATTATAAATTAGATCTAATCTAAAAAATAATCCAAGCATGTATAAATAATCATGTAAAAAAGAACCTGGCTCTGATACCAATTGTAGGAACCAGATCTAGGGTTTCAGGGTTAGATCTTGAAACCTTTTCAAGATCATACAGCGGAAGACTAAAATAAATTAAAATTTATTTTCTAAAATTAGAGAATCCCTAGATCTAAGATTTTATTACATGATTATTACATAGTATTAAATCAAAAATTAAAATATATAAATATAGCATGAACTACATGTTGATCATATCAACATGTTTCTATACCACATCTAATGTATGTATTAAATAATAGATCAGATCTATTACCTTGCAAGTTAGATGCTCTAATCTCGCTGATCTAGGCTTAAGGATGATATTGCAAGCCGCACACACGTTCGGCCTCTAGGAGTCGTCCACACGAGCCCACGAATCTCGATCAGAAGTCCTGCTTCAGGAAATCAGCACAGTATGCTAGTACTGTGCTGATCCTTCTTTGATGGTTGACAGGTACCTCCTTCTTCTTGATTTGGACTCTTCCAAAGATGAAAAGTAAAAGGAGGAGTTTCAGATCTGAGACGCTCTCAGGAAACTCAAGATGGAGGGAGGAAAGATATGAAAACAAAAAAACTAGAAGAAGACCCTCTTCTTCTTCACGTTTTTCTCTCTAGACACCCTAACTTGTATCTTTTATATCTCTATAACCAAAAGGTATTTCTCTTTGATTTTTGGATTCTGCAAAGGTCTCTCAAATATCTATCTTCTCCTAAAATTTCATGAAGAAACTCATCTTATATAGAGAGATATGAAGAGAGATATGATAGAGTCCTTGTCTAGGTCAAATACCTAGTCAAGGCTTATCCAAACATGGCAAGTTAAGGGGCGCCCAACTCTTGAGCACCTCCTCCATATTTTCGTTCATGGATCACCAGTAAAGAGTGTACAATATATACCCTAAAAGCCATAAAAATTCCAAAAAAAATTTGGATAAATTCGGTGCAAAATTGAAAGAGTTTTGGATTTCTAAAACTCTATCTCATAGAATTCGAAATCCAAACTTATTTCTTTTAGATTTGATCCAAACCACCTTCCATGTAAGAAAGAAGAGAGGAGACCTTTTGTGAACGTGGGAGAGACCTGGGAGAGAGTTTTTGTCGCACAAAATAAGTGGAGATTTGCGTTGAATAAGAGAGAGGGCATGGGGAAGGCTTATGTGGCGCAAGGTGGAATCCTAGTCTTACTAGGATTCTATCTTATGTCTTGTTTTAATTTGGTTTCCCAAACCAAATCAAATAAAAATTAGATCAACCTAATTAAAATAGGTCTTAACCCAATTAAAAACCTAATTTAATCAGATTAAATTAGATTTAAATATGATTTAATTTTCTAATCAAATTAGAAATTAGATTGACCCAAGTCCTAGTTGAACTAGGACTAGTTTTTCCTTGCACTTGGCTTATCCAATAAACCAATTGGACTTGATCCAATCAAGCCCAAAATAAATCTAATTAAATCATATTTAATTAGACTTAATCTCAGCCTATTGGCTTAATCAAATTAAGCCAATTAGCAATCAAATTGCTAATCGATCTTCCTGCAATACTTGCACTTGGTTAAATGTCAATCGTATTGATCATTTAACCCTAGAATGATTCTTAATCGTTGATCAACCATCCGATCGGATCATGAACTCTAATGTGTGTAACCTCATAGGTCTGAACCTAAGTCGGTAGCATAGGAACAAATTTTTGTACCAATCGAAGTGACCATCTAGCAATGGTACCCGACGATCGGATAGGTCGAATGTGTAGAACAACATCCTTAGAACCCATGTGGATATAGTTTTCATATAATTCATCCCCTTGACCAAAATTATCATAGGACACCCCAGAGTTCAACTATCAACTCTGATCAGGTTGTCCACATTGTATTTCAAAATATCAAATCCATCTGATGGATTATCCTGGCCAAGGTTTTGCTAAATTGAAATACAGCGACTCATTCTTCTCCAACTCTTGGAGTGGTCAATCCCATCTCGATCACACTCTAACTTTGCAAGTACTTGACTGTGCCCAGAAGCCTTCCGTCCCTGAATTAGAAATTTAATTAGTCTAGTACCAAAGCACAGTGAGTTGCCTGCAAGTCACTGAAGCGATCTCAAGTCTAAGGGACACTTATACCTATATCCCATCAGAGACATTCTCGACAGCAGAATGCTCTGGAGTTGGTCACGTTCAATGATGATGTACCCTTACATCTCACCTGTATACCATACCAGTGTCTCCACACTCTTTGGTTAAGAGGACAACCAACCCATGTGGCCTACCGCGATCTATGCTCGATAGAAGCTGTCGTCCTTATTAACAGCCTATCATTTGGTCGTGAACAGTTTTAAGGACTAATCGATAAATCCTCTCTTTATCGAATCTAAATAGTCCTAAGGACTTCATCATAACAACAGAGTTCATTAGAAGATGAAAGCTTATGATGAAAATGCCAAATATATTTTATTTATTAACAAATCAATTACAATACTTGGTTGCTCAACCGTCAATAGCTTGACGATTGGCTTTTTGGGACATATTTCCCAATAGGAAGTGCTTCAGAACTCCTTCTGAAGTTGGAGCAGCAGCCTATCGAAGATATCCTGCAACCTTCTGTTCCAGGCGTCACCATGCCTTGGACCTTTGCCAGATGGATGTCCAACTCCTTAGACATGAAGAAGGGAGAGAGCAGAATAGGGAGGATATGGAGAAGAGGAGAGGATTCTCATTTTGGCTGAGTATTGAGCAGAAACATACAAACCCTAGGCACAGACAGGGATTTTATAGACCCTGTATGCTGCACAATGCCACATCATTCGACCAATCAAAAAATTCTAATAAATTCTAAAAAAAATTTGATTGATGGAGTGATATCATTTGATCACATCAGATAAGAACTCCCACCCTCTCTCCTATGTTAGTGCCAACTTTGGATAAGCACAAGCAAGGTGGCGCCAAAGAGTCCATGTTAATCAGGACTCTTTCATCCTTATCCATTTGGGGCGCCCACTTTAATCCAATTGGGCTCACACCATAATCTAATTATGGCACCCAATTCAATGTGGTTTAGACATGTGGACACTCCACAAAAATCCTTCAATGAGGTCTCTTCAATTTAAGACCCATATGTCAACATTTGACAGATGTCCTAAAATGAAATTGACAGGTGTTAGAATTTAGCAGGTGTTGTCTTAAATTTATCTCATGAATTAAGACAAGATTTTTTTTGAGCTAAAAAAGCTTCATTTAGACTGAGAAAAACCTTCTCAAGGTTCTCTGGATGAGTCAAATCATATTTGGCTCAGTAGAGACAGAAAAAATTACACGAGGAGAAAGTTAGGCTCAATCGTGTGCTAGCAGGATTTTCTTGAACCTAATTGAATCTTATCCAAATCAATTGGGTTAGTCCAATTGATGACATCCAGATCCTAACCCTTGTTTGTATGACCCAGTTAGGTTCAGTTTTGTATGGTTATGAGACATGTTGTGATCTCATCATCGACATGATCGAAACTCCTTTCGATGGACCAGAACTCTTCTGATTCAGACAATTAGAATGATCGATCATCAAGATCATTCTAATTGCTTCCAAAATCCACCAGTGATACCTAGTAGTATGTGGTGGCAACCCATCAAAACTAAAGATGAACCTCTCGGTATAGCTATCTGTGTGATTGAGTTTCTCTATCATGAGTCCCGACTGAATTAGGGTTAAGGTGAACTCGTCAAACCCAACATCAGTCATATGAATCAATCGATCGATCCGAGTCTAATGTGAAACCCCAATGAAAAACTTTTTTTTTCATTATTTCACTCTGCCATGGCCATGGGCTTAAGAACTCGATCTTTCGATTATCATAGGACTACTCTCATTTACCGAGGTTGATAGATCCCATCTTGGTGCGACCTAGTTCCTACAATGAATATGCTACAGCCAACATACACCTCAGGATTTTGAATGGCTAGAAGATCGAGTTATGGTGTAGTCAAACTATAATACACTCAAGGTGAACTGTCGATGCACCTCAGGTCAAAGAACTAGACACACAACAGCAGCATCGAGCTAGTCATCGACGAGACGGTAGACTTCCTTATGACTGCTCGATATGGTCATGCTCAGTGCTCTCATTCTCAATGAATACCTGTACTCTCACTCCAGTGTCTCCACACCGTAGACTCAAGACACATCTATCCTAAGGAAGCGATCGTACACTAACCTTCTGGATCGATCACCATTCTCGTGATGATCCTATGGTCAGGAGCTGTTTATGAGTTAGTTATGTAAATTCATGCCTTAAATTTTCAACTCTTGAAAATATGAATTGGCATTCCTACTAACTCAAAGGATGTATCATAGATACAATGTACACAATGTGATAGAAGAATAACCCATTTATTGATTTATAGTCAAAATTATAAATTTGTCCTTAGATTTGTACAGGAATGTGTCAGCCAATCTGGCATCTAGGGCACACATCTAACAATACCAATAGGTGGGATGCCCAAGATGGATCCATGCCCAAGGGAAGAGGGGTGGCAATAAGAGGAGAGGGCAAGGGGAAAGAAGGGACCTCTCTCTCTTCTTATGCCTCTCTCTTTTTCTCTTCTCTCAATCTAATTTATTTGCTGTGTATCTATAAGTAGAGATCTTCTCTATTTATAGATGATTCTCATGACCCAATAAGTATAGGAGTCTTAACTCAAATCTGATTTGAATCAGTCCAATACTTATGAAAGAATGATTCCTATATGAGATAGAATTACCATCACATATGACAACCAATTTGCACCCACTCTCTCACCCATATCAGATGCCCCAAATGAGCAAAGCTCTAGGTGTTGGTTGGTGCATAATAGAGGAGAATCCCAGTGTAAGTGGGAATACTCATATCTCATCAAAAATGAGTCCGATTCAAATCTAATTCAAAGCTGGTTCGAAAAAATTTCGAAAGACTATCAATTCTAAACTCTTTAGAATTTTTATACTAAATCTAACTTAGATTTTGGACTCAATTAAGACTAATTAATTTAGATCTAATCTAAAATTAATCAACTCTTAAATCCAATCTTTCATATGCTCCATGGATCATAAATCAAAAACTATTCATCCTTGAGATCAAACATGAACCTTATGTGTAGTGCTAGCTAGACATAGTCAACTCTTCAATCCCATTTGACCTATAACTTAATTCTCAATTAAGTTAGCTTATATATTCAATCAAGTCAAGTACTTTCAAATTAGACATATAAATATAGACCATTTCCTTCCTACTTTGTCTGACTTGTGTGCGTGACTCCATAGGTTCAAACACTAAGCCGATAGCATAGGAACCAATTCCTGCACTAATCAAGATACCATCTAGCAATGGTTTCTGACATCCAGATAGGTCAAATTATCGTAAAAGAATATTTCATAACCTATACATATGGTTACTGCATAATTCATCCTTTTGATCCTAAATGCTCTA
Organism: Elaeis guineensis; assembly: GCF_000442705.2. Taxonomy (NCBI): domain Eukaryota; kingdom Viridiplantae; phylum Streptophyta; class Magnoliopsida; order Arecales; family Arecaceae; genus Elaeis; species Elaeis guineensis. The sequence goes on from NC_025993.2 coordinate 56,866,290, forward strand.
GGATAGTCTCAGGTTAACTGTCAATCAAGATTGCTTCATCCATATTGTATTTCAACCTTTCAAATCCATCTCATGGATTATCCTGGCCAAAGCCTTATTAAATTAAAATATAGTGATATATCAATTCCAATAATCTGGAGGGGCCAATCCCATCTTGATTCACATATAGACTTTGTAAGTACTTGATTGTATCCATTAGCCTTCCGTCACTGCATTCGAAATCTAAATTATCCAATACCAAAGTATAGTGAGTTGCTTGTAAGTCACTATGGTGATCTCAGGTCTGAAGGATACTTATATCCATGTGTTTCATGAGCAGCTTTTGACAGCAGAATGCTCAGTAGGTGAGTCACTTATTCAGTGACGATATACCCTTACATCTCATCTGTATGCCATACCAGTATCACCACACTCCTTGATTAAGAGGACAATCAATTCATATAGCACAAAATGATCTTTGCTCAATAAACATCATCATTCTGTAATGACGTATCATTTGGTTACAAATATGTTTGAGAACTATATGATAAATCTTCTCTTTATCATACACTAGCATAGTTCTAAGGACTTCATCACAGTACAAGAGTTCAAAAAAGATGTAACTTTATGATGAGAAATATCAGAATAATTTTTATTCAATAATCACTAATTCATATATAAGAATAAACTCAATCATTACATGATTGATTTTAGGATACAATTCCCAACATGAGTGAGCAAACATCCATGTCACTTCTCGTGTTAGTCACGCTTAGTGCTAGTTGTTCTCTAACAACCACCTGCACTATCACTCCAGTGTCACTATACTGTAAACTCGAGACTCATCTGTCTGAAGAAAGTGATTCATGCACTGGTCTATCTGGATCAATCACCATCCCCATGATGATCCTATGATCAAGAGCAATTTAGGAATTAACCATCAACGACATATATCTCAATTTTTTAATTTTTTGAGAATATGTGTCATTATCTTGTTAATTCTTTGGATGATTCGTGGACACATAAAATATGAGTGGTATTATAAATGCCATTTAAGTTCAAAATCATGTCCTAGTATTATGATATGTATCAGCAAAGATTGGCTTCTAGGGTATACATCGAACATCAGTATGATCCCGGAGAAAACCACTAGAAGGTCGTGAAGACCATCCTTAAGTATTTGAGAAATACTAAGGACCAGTGGCTTGTTTATGGTGATACTAACTTGAAACTAGTGAGATTTACTGACTCCAGCTTTCAGTCAGACCATGATGATAGCAAGAGTATGTCGGGTTATATTTTTATCCTGAATGGTGGAGCAATCTACTGAAAAAGTTTCAAGCAGCATACTATGGCTGACTCTGTTTGCAAGACAAAGTATATCATGGCATTCGATATTGTGAAGGAAGCTGTATGGCTGTGAAAATTTATCGACGAGCTTGGAGTGACATCCTCCATTGATGGCTCTGTCCTATTATATTGCGACAGTATTGGAGCCATTGCTCAAGCCAAGATGCCAACGTTCCATCAGTGCAGCAAACATATTCTGTATCGCTACTATCTTATCCGGGAGATCATGGATGGAGGTGATGTCGACCTTTAAAAGATCGATGAGAAGGAGAACCTAGCTGACCCATTTACTAAAGCTCTTGAAATCAAAGAGTTCGATGATTACAAGTCGAAGATGGGTATACGATACTATATCGATTGGTTTTAGTCTAAGTGAAAGTTGTTGGAAATTATGTCCCAAAGTCAATCGTCAGTCTGTTGATGATTGTGCTCATATTTTATAAAATATATATGAATTTTTATTAATAAAAGTTATTTGACTTTTTCATCACATTTTATCCATCTTCTTTGAACTCCTATGTTGTGATGAAGTTCTTAGGACTATATTTAATCAATAAAAGATGATTTATCATTTAGTCCTTAAAATATGTTTGTCACCAAATGATGCTGTTAATAGGACAATAGCGATATCGAGTATAGGTCGTTATGTGCCATATAGGTTGGTTATCTTCTTAACTAAGGAGTGTGGAGATATTGGTATGGCTTGCAGATAGAATATAAGAGTACATTCGCACCGAACATAACTGATTGCGGAGCACTCTGCTGTCAGGAGTAGTTCGAAAAGTATATAGGTATAAGTATCCCTCTGATCTGAGATCACCATGGTGACTTGTAATCAACTCATTATATTTTGGTACTAGACCATCTGAATTTCTTGTTCAATGATGGAAGATTATTGGGTGCAGTCAAGTACTTATCAAGTCAGTGCATGAGTCAAGATGGAATTCAGTGTATTTCAATTTAGTAAAACCTTGGCCAGGATAATCCATATGATGGATTTGAAAGGTTGAAATATAATATGGTTGACTATTTTGGGATTTACAATCAAACCTTAGATCACCTTGAGTATTAGGGTCAAAAGGATGAATAATATGGTTACCATATGCTAGTAGGTTTTAGAATGTTGCTTTGCTATCTTTCGGCCTATCCAGATGTCGGGTCCTATTACTAAATGGTTACATCGATTAGTATAAAAAAATATTCTCATACTACTAGCTTAAGTTCGAACCTATGGGGTCACACACATTAGAAGATTCGGTCTGATCGGATGGCTGAAGAGTCTAATTGGATTGGGACTCTAGTGTAGAGTCCCACTAGACTGAAACTCTGAAAAAGAGTCCCACTAGACTGAGACTCTAATATTAATAGAAGATTTATTAGCAATTAGATTGCTAATTAAGTCAATTTGATTGAGCAAAGAAGTTTGGATCAAGTCTAATTGAATTAGATTCAGTTTGACTTAGATTGGATTTGATTTGATCAAGCCTAATTACAAGAGAAACTTGTTCCTGATTTGATCAAGACTTGGGTTCAGCTAATTTCTAGTTAGGTTAAAAATTTATCAAGGTGATTGTGTTTCTAATTAGATTAGGTTCCTTCCTCTCATTGGGTTCAAACAAAATCTGATTTGGTTTAGAATCAAGTTGGAAATAAAGAGTCCCAGCCAGCAAGGACTCTCTCGCTTGTGTATGCCCTGGGCCCATGCCAATTTTCTTAATGCCAAAAAGGTGTTTGCATGAGATTTTTTAAGCATGAGAAAGAGGGTGCAGAGAGGGTGGGCAGCACTCTTGATGACTCATTGATCTTATCTCTTTCCTAATTTGAATTCGATCCGAATCAAGAATAAGGAGATAAGATGGAAAGAGATCTGTTTAAAATGGAAAGAAGGCTGGTGCCAAAACTTATTTCCCCATGTGCATTGGAATTTTCAGAAGGCATGAGAAAGCTCTGATTTCTTTGTCACACCATTACAAAAATTAACAAAATATAGGATACCTGTAGGAACCAGATCTAGGGTTTCAGGGTTAGATCTTAAAACTTTTTTAAGATCATGCAGTGGAAGACTAAAATAAATCAAAATTTATTTTATAAAATCAAAGAATTTTTACATCTAAGATCGTATTATATGATTATTACATGGTATTAAATTAGAAATTAAAACATATAGAGAATGAACTACATGTTGATCATATCAACATGTTTCTATGCTACATCTAATGTATGTAATAAATAATAGATCAGATCTATTACCTTGCAAGTTAGACGTTCTAACCTTACTGATCTAGGTTTGAGGATGATGTTGTGAGCCACACATGCATCCGACCTCTAGGAGACATCCACATGAGCCCACGAATCTCAATCAGAAGTCGTACTCCAGAAAATCAACACAGTATGCTAGTACTACGCTGATCCTTCTTCGATGGTTGATCAGGTGCCTCCTTCTTCTTGATTTGGACTCTTCCAAAGATGAGAAGTAGGAGGAGGAGTTTTAGATCTGAGATACTCTCAGAAAACTCAAGATGGAGGAAGGGAAGAGATGAACACAACAACCCTAGAAGAAGACCCTCTTCTTCTTCTCTTTGCTCTCTCTAGACACCCTATCTTGTGTCTATTATATCTCCATGCCCCAACCTTCTTTCTCTCTGATTTTTGGATGTCTCAAATGTCTCTCTTTGATCTATTTTCTACAAACATTTCATGAAGAAATTTATTTCATATAGATAGATATGATAGAGTCCTTATCTAGGTCAAATACCTAGTCAAGGTTTATCCAAACATGGCAAAATAAGGGGTGCCCAACTCTTGGGTGCCCCCTCCTTTTTGTGCGTGGACCAACAGCAAAAGGTGCCTATCAAGTGCTATAAAAGTCACAAAAATCTCAATAAAAATTTGGATAAAATCGATGCAAAAAGGGAAGAGTTTTGGATTTCTAAAACTCTATCTCATAGAATTTGAAATCCAAACTTATTCCTACTTTGATTTGATCCACAACCATCTTCCATATAAGAAAGAAGAGAGAAAACCTTTTGGGTGTGGTGAAGACCTATGAGAGAATTTTTGTCACATAAAATAAGATGGAATTGGCATGGAATAAGAGAGAGGGCGTGGGGGGCTTCTGTGGTGCAAGGTAGAATCCTAGTCTTACTAGGATTCTATCTTATGACTTGTTTTAATTTGGTTTCTCAAACCAAATCAAACTAAAATTAGATCAATCTAATTAAAATAAATCTTAATTCAATTAAAAATCTAATTTAATCAGATTAAATTAGATTTAAATTATTTTAATTTTTTAATTAAATTAGAAATTAGGTTGACCCAAGTCCTAATTGAACTAGGACTAGTTTTTTCTTGCACTTGGTTTATCCAATAAACTAATTGGACTTGATCCAATCAAGCCCAAACAAAATATAATTAAATTATATTTAATTAGACTTAATCTCAACCCATTGGCTTAATCAAATTAAGTCAATTAGCAATCAAATTGTTAATCGATTCTCCTGCAACACTTGCACTAGTTTAAATGTCAATCGTATTGATCATTAACCCTAGAATGATTCTTAATCGTTGATCAACCATCCGATTGGATCATGAACTCTAATGTGTGTGACCTCATAGGTCTGAACCTAAGCTGGTAGCACAAGAATAAATTTTTGTATCAATCGAAGTGACCATCTAGCAATGGTACTCGACGGCCGGATAGGTCGAATGTGTAGAACAACATCCTTAGAACCCATGCAGATATAGTTTCCATATAATTCATCCCCTTGACCAAAATGATTATAGGACACCTCAGAGTTCAACTATCAATTCTGATCAGGTTGTCCACATTATATTTTAAAATATCAAATCCCAACAACTCCCATTTGTCCTAAAGCCACTCGGCACAGTATCTAATACCCATCTTTGACTTGTGATTGTCGAACTCCTTTATCGTCAGGGCTTTAGTGAAGGGGTTGGCCAGGTTCTCTTTTTCATCGATCTTTTGAAGATTGATGTCACCTCGATCCATGATCTCTCGAACCAGATGGAAGCGGCACAAAATGTGCTTCATCCGCTGGTGTGCTTTGGGTTCCTTCGCCTGAGCTATGGCACCAATGCTGTCGCAGTAGAGCAGGATCGGACCATCGAAGGAGGGTGCTACTCTGAGCTCGGTGATGAGTTTTTTCAGTCACACAGCTTCCTTCACGGCATCCGATGCTGTGATGTACTCTGCCTCACAAACAGAGTCTACCACAGTATGCTGCTTGAAACTCTTCCAGCAGATGGCTCCACCATTCAGAGTAAAGATATAACCTAACATGCTTCTACTGTCATCATGGTCAGATTGAAAGCTGGAGTCTGTGAACCCCACAAGTATCAGATCTGACTCGCCATAAACCAACCATTGGTCCTTAGTATTTCTCAAATACTTAAGGATGGCTTTAACCACTTTCCAGTGGTTTTCTCCAGGATCAGATTGGTATCTACTCACTACTCCTAGTGAGTATGCCACATCTGGCCTTGTACATGTCATGACGTACATGATAGATCCCACAATTGAAGCATATAGGACTCTACTCATACGCTCTCTATCTTCAGGAGTTGTCGGATAATCCTTCTTAGAGAGAGAAATTTCATGGCCTATCGGTAGATAGCCCTTCTTGGAATTTTCCATGCTGAATCTCTTCAGCACAGTATCTATGTACGTGGACTGGGATAACCCAAGCATCTTTTTAGATCTATCCCTATAGATCTTTATCCCTAGGATGTAGGATGCTTCACCCAAGTCCTTCATGAAGAACTGTGATGACAACCAAACTTTTATTCCCTGTAATGTGGGGATGTCATTTTCGATTAAGAAAATGTCATCCACGTACAAGATAAAAAATACTACAACTGGACCATTTGCCCATTTATAGATGCAGAGCTCTTCTCCGTTCTTAACGAAGTCATATATTTTGATCATCTTATCAAAACGCATGTTCCAACTCTGAGAAGCTTGCTTCAATCCATAAATGGATCTTTGAAGCTTGCACACCTTAGACTCATCTGTGGATGTAAACTCCTCAGGTTGTATCATATACACCTCTTCGATCAGCTCTTCATTCAGGAAAGCTATCTTTACATCCATCTACCATATCTCATAATCCAGATGGATAGCTATTGCAAGCATTATCCGAATGGGTTTGAGCATTACCACAGAAAAAAATATCTTATCATAGTCAATACCATAATGTTGACGATACCCCTTGATAACCAGATGGGCTTTATAGGTCTCCACCTTTCCGTCTGCACCCCTCTTCCTTTTGAAGACCCATTTACACCCAATGGGTTTAACCCCTTCAGATGGGTCCACCAATGTCCATACGTCATTGACCTTCATAGACTCCATTTCAGATTTCATGGCTTCAAGCTATTTTTTGAAATCAGATCTCTGCATTGCATCCATATAAGTGATCAGATCCTCATCGTTCTCATCGAGTTCGATGGGATCACCATCCCGAACTAAGAAATTATAGTATCTGTCTGGCTGATGCGGTACTCTACCAGATCATCTTAATGGTGTAGGTACATTGGGCTCCTGATCTAATCTAATCAAATCCGACTTAGGTTCAGCTATTGGTGTCGGTCCTTCTACCTGTTGAACTTCATCAAGTTCAACCTTAGAGGCAACGGTTCCTTCACCAAGAAACTCTTTTTCTAAAAAGGTTGCCTTAAGGCTTACGAATGCCTTTTGTTCATCAGTATGGTAAAAAAAATATTCTTTGGCCTCTTTGGGGTACCCTATGAATGTGCATTTGTCAGACCTAGGTCCGAGTTTATTTGTAACTAACCGTTTGACATAGGTCGGGCACCCCCAGACCCTAAGGTATGAAAGTACTGGCCTACGCCCTGTCCGTATCTCATATGGAGTTTTAATTACAGACTTACTTGGAATCCTATTTAATAGATAACAGACCGATTCGAGTGTATATCTCCAGAAGGATATCGGCAAGCTGGCAAAACCCATCATGGATCGGATCATGTCTAACAGAGTCTGATTTCTCCTTTCAGACACACCATTATGCTGTGGTGTTCCTGGAGGAGTCCATTGGGAGAGAATCCCATTATCTCCTAGGTATGTGAGAAACTCACCAGAAAGGTATTCTCCTTCTCGATCAGATCGAAGAGTTTTAATACTCTTTCCAGTTTATTTTTCTACTTTACTTCGGAATCGTTTGAACATTTCAAATGAATTCGACTTATGTTTCATTAGATAGACATATCCATATCTGGATAGATCATCCGTAAAAATGATGAAGTAGAAATATCCACCTCTAGCACTTATGCTCATGGACCCACATACATCAGTATGTACTAGGCCCAAGAGCTCAGTAGCTCTCTCACCTTTTTCAGTAAAAGGTGACTTGGTCATTTTACCAAGAAGACAGGACTCACAGTTGGAAGTGATTCACAATCACTGACTTCGAGAATTTTCTCTTGAGTTAACATGTTTATTCTGTTCTTGTTAATATGGCCTAGCCTATAGTGCCATAAGTAGATATCTGACACACTATCTAATCTAGGGTGCTTGCCAGTAGAATAGACTACGTTAACAGATTGTGATAACATATACACACCATTGTTCAAATATCCACAAAAAATAGTAACATCATTTATAATGATATTACAAACTTGTTTCTTTATTGAAATTTCATAATCATCTTTGGCCAGAAGGCCTACAGAAATAACATTTAAAAAGAAACTGGGACAGAAATGATAATCATTAAGAACAACAGTATGGGACTCAAATACAAGTTTCAAGATTCCTAATGCTAGAATTGAAATTGGTCTTCCATCTCCAACATTCAGGAACCTCTCATCTTGCTCGAATCTCCTAATAACCTGCAATCCCTACAACGAATTGAAAATATGGTAAGGACTACCGGTATCCAATACCCAATCAGTTATATCACAAATAGAGAAATTGCAAGGAGTTATCATATAAATACCTTGCCCAGCAACAGCTTGCTGCTTTCTCTGCCTGTTCGGGTCTAGGGAGGCAATGTACTGAGGACAGTTCTTCTTCCAGTGCCCCTGCTTCTTGCAAAAGAAGCATTCAACTTGACTCTTATCGAGCTTGATCTTTTTGGTCTGGCCCTGCACTGATGTCCCAGCCTGAACTTGCACCTTCTTCACTTTCTTCTTCTTGTTCTTCTTCTCTTTTTTGAAAAGTCGAGAACCAGAAGACGAACCTCCCACTAAGTTCACCGACTCCTTGTGGAGTTGGTGATCCTTCTCAAAGTTCTGAAGCAACCCCAGTAACCCGTGATAGTTTACTTCAGGCTTTGTCATTCTATAATAAGTGAGGAATGGGAGATAAGACTTGGGCAACGAGTTCAGTATTGCATCTTTCCCAAGCTGCTCATGCAAGAAAAAGTCAAGTTTGCTCAAACGCTCCATCAGCTCGATCATGTACAATATATGATCAGTGATAGAGGCACCATCCTACATTTTGGCGTTGAAGATGGCACAACTAGTCTTGTGCCTCTCCACGTCATCGGGTCTGCCAAAGGCATCCTCCAACACTTGAAGCATGTCTTTTGACTAAGCCGTCTCAAATTTATAACTGAACTCGTCGCTCATGGCAGCCAGCATGATGCAGCGCACTGTGGTCCAGTCACTGAGCCACTTCTGGTAAGTATCTTTAACTGTTCCACGTGCATTGGCAGCTAGCTCCTCAGGTGCAGGATCCGTTATCACATATAGGATCCGTTCATGCTCCAGAACTATCTTCAACTTTTGGTTCCAGCTACTGAAGTTAGGTCCCACCAACTTATCATTGTCCAATAATGATCGGAGCGATAGGGAAGTGGCCATATCTGCATGAAGAAAAATCATAACCTAATTAGTAATTAATTCATTAAACCTAAAGATTTAGACTTTAATCAAAAAGTTTCTCCCACTATTTTATTCGAATTGATAACCTCTACCTCCAATTCGAGGAATTACCCCAATTCCTTAGTGGGTACTAGAATCCACATAGATTGCACACAAGTCCAACTTTGGTTGGCTAACCCATGTACATCTAAGGATAGGTTCATAACCAATTGTTTCTCTAAATAATTTCAAGTAATTTTAATTTTGCCCCAGTCCCTAATCAGTAGGCTTTGGTCTCCACTGAAAAGGTCTGGTTAGGTCCAACCATTAACATGACCATACTTGGCCCATCTAGCCAATGAATGATTAGGCCCAACTTTGGTTGGCTAACCTAACCACCATTTAGAAAGATGCAGTCAAGAAATCATATTATGAATGATAATTCTATCAGTCGATGGACCCAATGATTATCCAACTGATGGACCCATTATCATCCACTTAATGGGAGACTATGATCTAGTTATCACCATAATTATTTCATTTTAAGGACCTAATAATTTTAGAGGATTTTATTGATTTAGAGGATGAGGTCAGATGAACCAGCTTATCATGATCCTCCCACTGGCTTCACCAAGTCAGCTTAAGGGAGACCATTAAAAGGGCTGGTCTAGGAGCACCTAAATCAGTCACACTGATTTACCTAGCTGACATGGGTCAGCTCGAATAGTCAAGTGATCTAATTAAAATATAATTTCACCAAGAGGCCAGATAAGTTTGATCGGTGGGAGGGTCTGCCAAAGCTTGCCTTAGACACCATTAGAAATGGCCAGGTAAGCAGGCTCCTAATTAAAAACCACCGATCTGGTTTACCTTAGATACCAACTGGTTTAACTAGTTTCGATTGGATCAACCTAACAGTTCATGCTAGACCACTTAGCCAAGAATCAAGTCCATTTGGTTCTCATTAAAGACATGGACTTGACCAACTACAACTATTGTAATTGATCTAAAGAATCCTTGACCTAATCTAAGACAACAATTGATTAGATTTAGTCAATTCTCTAATTAAGTCTATCTTTAATCTAACCTTAGGTCTAACCCAATTAATGGACCTAATTCTCACTAACCCATTAACCCAATGTGTTATGGTTTGTGTCTTAGGTTCTTCAATTCACAATCCTAGAACCTAATCAAAACAACTTCTTAATTTTTAATTAAGTTTTGGGCTGAGGGTTGGGTTCGGCTTTTCAAAAATAATTTTTATATTTATAAAATAATTTTATAATATGATTCTACCAACCATATTGCATGTTTGATTCATAATCAAGATGCAAGTGAAATAAACATGAAACTACTTTAGATCTAATCTAAACAGGTTCATGTAATTGAAATAATTTCAACTTTAAACTGCGTAAATTTTTCAGACAAAAATATGATGGTTCTTTGCGCAGATTATATTAACAAAGAGATTTTATTTTAGTTTTAAATATTTTTTAAATCTAATAAATCATAAATTTAATCTAGATCATATCTAATAAATTTATGATTAAAGATAGATCTACACGAACTAGGACAACCTTTGCACTGTGAGGGGTAAACCTTACAGCAGGACAACCTTGCAGTTCGTGATTGATCTAAAAATTTTAATTTTAGATTTAATAATTAGATTATAAATTAAATCTAATCTAAAAAATAATCTAAGTATGTATAAATAATCATATAATAAACAACCCAGGCTCTGATACCAATTGTAGGAACCAGATCTAGGATTTCAGGGTTAGATCTTGAAATTTTTTCAAGATCATGCAGCGAAAGATTAAAATAAATCAAAATTTATTTTATAAAATTAGAGAATCTATAGATCTAAGATCCTATTATATAATTATTACATGATATTAAATCAAAAATTAAAACATATAGAGAATGAACTACATGTTGATCATATCAACATGTTTCTATGCTACATCTAATGTATGTAATAAATAATAGATCAGATCTATTACCTTGCAAGTTAGATGTTCTAACCTTTCTGATCTAGGCTTGAGGATGATGTTGTAAGCCACACACATGTCCGGCCTCTAGGAGTCATCCACACGAGTCCATGAATCTCAATCAGAAGTCCTGCTCCAAGAAATCAACACAGTATGCTAGTACTACGCTGATCCTTCTTCGATGGTTGATCAGGTGCCTCCTTCTTCTTGATTTAGACTCTTCCAAAGATAATAAGTAGGAGAAAAAATTTTGGATCTGAGATGCTCTCAGAAAACTCAAGATGGAGGAAGGGAAGAGATGAACACAACAACCCTAGAAGAAGACCCTCTTCTTCTTCTCTTTGCTCTCTCTAGATACCCTATCTTGTGTCTATTATATCTCTATACCTGAACCTTCTTTATCTCTAATTTTTGGACATCCCAAATGTCTCTCTTTGATCTATTCTTCACAAAAATTTTATAAAGAAATTCATTTTATGTAGAGAGATATGATAGAGTCTTTGTCTAGGTCAAATATCTAGTTAAGGTTTATCCAAACATGGCAAGATAATGTAGGGACTAGATCTAGGGTTTCAGGGTTATATCTTGAAACTTTTTCAAGATCATACAACGGAAGACTAAAATAAATCAAAATTTATTTTCTAAGATCAGAAGATCCCTAGATCTAAGATCCTATTACATGATTATTACATAGCATTAAATCAAAAATTAAAATATATATAAATATAGTATGAACTACATGTTGATCATATCAACATGTTTCTATACTAGCTACTCTAATGTATGTATTAAATAATAGATCAGATCTATTACCTTGCAAGTTAGATGCTCTAACCTCGTTGATCCGGGCTTAAGGATGATGTCGCAAGCCGCACACGCGTCCGGCCTCTAGGAGTCATCCACACGAGCCCACGAATCTCGATCAGAAGTCCTGCTTCAGGAAATCAGCACAGTATGCTAGTACTGCGCTGATCCTTCTTTGATGGTTGATCAGGTGCCTCCTTCTTCTTGATTTGGACTCTTCCAAAGATGAAAAGTAGAAGGAGGAGTTTCATATCTGAGACACTCTCAGAAAACTCAAGATGGAGGGAGGAAAGATATGAAAACAAAAACCCAAGAAGAAGACCCTCTTCTTCTTCACGTTTTTCTCTCTAGATACCCAAACTTGCATCTTTTATATCTCCACGACCCAAAGGTATTTCTCTCTGATTTTCGGATGGCAGAAAGGCCTCTCACATATCTATCTCTCCTTAAAATTTCATGAAGAAACTCGTCTTATATAGAGAGATATGATAGAGTCCTTGTCTAGGTCAAACACCTAGTCAAGGCTTATCCAAACATGGCAAGTAAAGGGACGCCCAACTCTTGAGCACCTCCTCCATATTTTTGTGCATGGATCACCAGAAAAGGGTGTACAATGTAAACCCTAAAAGCCACGAAAATTCCAAAAAAAATTTGGATAAATTTGGTGCAAAATTGAAAGAGTTTTGGATTTCTAAAACTCTATCTCATAGAATTCGAAATCCAAACTTATTCCTTTTAGATTTGATCCAAATCACCTTCCATGTAAGAAAGAAGAGAGGAGACCTTTTGTGAACGTGGGAGAGATCTGGGAGAGATCTGGGAGAGGGCTTTTGTCGCACAAAATAAGTTGAGATTGGCGTTGAATAAGAGAGAGGGCATGGAGAAGGTTTATGTGGCGCAAGGTGGAATCCTAGTCCTACTAGGATTCTGTCTCATAACTTGTTTTAATTTGGTTTCCCAAACTAAATCAAATCAAAATTAGATCAACCCAATTAAAATAGGTCTTAATCTAATTAAGAACCTAATTTAATCAGATTAAATTAGATTTAAATCTGATTTAATTTTCTAATCAAATTAGAAATTAGATTGATCCAAGTCCTAGTTGAACTAGGACTAATCTTTCCTTGCACTTGGCTTATCCAATAAACCAATTGGACTTGATCCAATCAAGCCCAAACCAAATCTAATTAAATCATATTTAATTAGACTTAATCTCAGCCCATTGGCTTAATCAAATTAAGCCAATTAGCAATCAAATTGCTAATCGATCCTCCTGCAACACTTGCACTGGGTTAAATGTCAATCGTATTGATTATTTAACCCTATAATGATTCTTAATCGTTGATCAACCATCCGATCGGATCATGAACTCTAATGTGTGTGACCTCATAGGTCCGAACCTAAGCCGGTAGCATAGAAATAAATTTCTATACCAATCGAAGTGACCATCTAGCAATGGTACCCGACGTCCGGATAGATCGAATGTGTAGAACAACATCCTTAGAACCCATGCGGATATAGTTTTCATATAATTCATCCCCTTGACCAAAATGATCATAGGACACCCCAGAGCTCAACTGTCAACTCTGATCAGGTTGTCCACATTGTATTTCAAAATATCAAATCCATCTGATGGATTACCCTGGCCAAGGTTTTGCTAAATTGAAATACAGCGACTCATTCTTCTCCAACTCTTGGAGTGGTCAATCCCATCTCGATCACACTCTGACTTCGCAAGTACTTGACTGTGCCCAGAAGCCTTCCGTCCCTGAATTAGAAATTCAGTTAGTCCAGTACCAAAGCACAGTGAGTTGCTTGCAAGTCAATGAGGCGATCTCAAGTCTAAGGGATATTTATACCTATATCCCATCAGAGACATTCTCGACAGCAGAATGCTCTGGAGTTGGTCACGTTCAATGACGATGTACCCTTACATCTCACCTGTATGCCATACCAGTGTCTCCACACTCTTTGGTTAAGAGGACAACCAACCCATATAGCCTACAGTGACCTATGCTCGATAGAAGCTGTCGTCCTTATTAACAGCCTATCATTTGATCGTGAACAGTTTTAAGGACTAATCGATAAATCCTCTCTTTATCGAACCTAAATAGTCCTAAGGACTTCATCATAACAACGGAGTTCATTAGAAGATGAAAGCTTATGATGAAAATGCCAAATATATTTTATTTATTAACAAATCAATTACAATACTTGGTTGCTCAACCATCAACAGCTTGACGATTGGCTTTTTGGGACACATTTCCCAACAACTCTCACTTGTCCTAAAGCCACTCGGCACAGTATCTAATACCCATCTTCGACTTGTGGTTGTCGAACTCCTTTATTGCCAGGGCTTTAGTGAAGGGGTCGGCTAGGTTCTCCTTTCCGTCGATCTTCTGAAGGTCGACGTCACCTCGATCCACGATCTCTCGGACCAGGTGGAAGCTGTGCAAGATGTGCTTCGTCCGCTGATGTGCTTTGGGTTCTTTCACCTGAGCTATGGTACCAGTGCTGTCGCAGTAGAGCAGGACTGGACCATCGAAGGAGGATGCTACTCCGAGCTCATTGATGAATTTCCTCAGCCACACAGCTTCCTTCGCGGCATCTGATGCTGCGATATACTCCGCTTCACAAACAGAGTCTGCCACAATATGCTGCTTGGAACTCTTCTAGCAGATGGCTCCACCATTCAGAGTAAAGATATAACCCGACACACTCCTGCTGTCATCATGGTCAGATTGGAAGCTGGAGTCTGTGAACCCCACAAGTTTCAGATCTGACTCGCCATAAATCAACCATTGGTCCTTAGTATTTCTCAAATACTTAAGGATGGCTTTAACCACTTTCCAGTGGTTTTCTCCAGGATCAGATTGGTATCTACTCACTACTCCTAGTGAGTATGCCACATCTGGTCTTGTACATGTCATGGCTTACATGATAGATCCCACGGCTGAAGCATATGGGACTCTACTCATACGCTCTCTCTCTTCAGGAGTTGTCGGACAATCCTTCTTAGAGAGAGAAATTCCTTGGCCTATCGGTAGATAGCCCTTCTTGGAATTCTCCATGCTGAACCTCTTCAGCACAGTGTCTATGTACATGGACTGGGATAACCCAAGCATCCTTTTAGATCTATCCCTATAGATCTTCATCCCTAGGATGTAGGATGCTTCACCCAAGTCCTTCATGGAGACTTGTGATGACAACCAAACTTTTATTCCCTGTAGTGCGGGGATGTCATTCCCGATTAAGAGAATGTCATCTACGTACAAGATAAAGAATACCACAACTGGACCATTTGCCCATTTATAGATGCAGGGCTCTTCTCCATTCTTAATGAAGCCATACATTTTGATCACCTTATCAAATTGCATGTTCCAACTCCGAGAAGCTTGCTTCAATCCGTAAATGGATCTCTGAAGCTTGCACACCTTGGACTCATCTGTGGATGTAAACCCTTCAGGTTGTATCATATACACCTCTTCAGTCAGCTCTCCATTAAGAAAAGCTGTCTTTACATCCATCTGTCAGATCTCATAATCTAGATGGGCAGCTATTGCAAGCATTATCCGAATAGATTTGAGCATTGCCACAGAAGAAAATGTCTCGTCATAGTCAATACCATAACGTTGACGATACCCCTTGGCAACCAGACGGGCTTTATAGGTCTCCACCTTTCCGTCTGCGCCCCTCTTCCTTTTGAAGACCCATTTACACCCAATGGGTTTAAACCCTTTAGGTGGGTCAACCAATGTCCATACATCGTTGACCTTCATGGACTCCATTTCGGATTTCATGGCTTCAAGCCATTTCTCGAAATCAGGTCTCTGCATAGCATCCATATAGGTGATCGGATCCTCATTATTCTCATCAAGTTCGATGGGATCACCGTTCCGGACCAAGAAACCGTAGTATCTGTCTGGCTGACGCGGTACTCTACCGGATCGCCTTAATGGTGCAGGTATATTGGGCTCCGAATTTGATCTAATCATATCCGACTCAGGTTCAGCTATTGGTGTCGGTCCTTCTACCTGTTGAACTTCATCAAGTTCAACCTTAGAGGCAACGGTTCCTTCACCAAGGAACTCCTTTTCTAAAAAGATTGCCTTAAGGCTGACGAACACCTTTTGTTCATCAGCATGGTAGAAAAAATATCCTTTTGTCTCTTTGGGGTACCCTATAAATGAGCATTTGTCAGACCTAGGTCCAAGTTTGTCTGTGACTAATCGTTTGACATAGGTCGGGCACCCCCAGACCCTAAGGTGTGAAAGTGCTGGCTTACGTCCCATCCATATCTCATATGGAGTCTTAATTATAGACTTACTTGGAATCCTATTTAACAGATAACAGGCCGATTCGAGTGCATATCCCCAGAAGGATATCAGCAAGCTAGCAAAAACCCATCATGGATCGGACCATGTCTAACAAAGTCTGATTCCTCCTTTCAAACACACCATTATGCTGTGGTGTTCCTGGAGGAGTCCATTGGGAGAAAATCCCATTTCTTCTAGATATGTGAGAAACTCACTAGAAAGGTATTCTCCTCCTCGATCAGATCAAAGAGTTTTAATACTCTTCCCAGTTTGTTTTTCCACTTCACTTCGGAATCGTTTGAACATTTCAAATGAATCCGACTTATGTTTCATCAGATAGACATATCCATATAGGTATAGGTCATCCGTGAAAGCTATGAAGTAGAAATATCCATCTCTAGCACTGGTGCTCATGGGCCCACATACATCAGTATGTACTAGGCCCAAGAGCTCAGTAGCTCTCTCACCTTTTTCAGTAAAAGGTGACTTGGTCATTTTACCAAGAAGACAGAACTCACAGGTTGCAAGTGATTCACAATCACTGACTTTGAGGATTCCCTCTTGAGTCAACCTGTTTATTCTGTTCTTATTTATATGACCTAGCCTCCAATGCCATAAGTAGATATTTGACACACTATCTAATCTAGGGTGCTTGCCAGTAGAATAGACTCTTATCAGGCTTGATCTTTTTGGTCTGGCTCTGCACAGATGTCCCAGCCTGAACTTGCACCTTCTTGACTTTCTTCTTCTTGTTCTTCTTTCCTTTCTCAAAGGGTCGAGAACCAGAAGATGAACCTCCCACTGAGTTCACTGAGTTCACCGACTCCTTGAGGAGTTGGTGATCCTTCTCAAAGTTCTGAAGCAACCCCATTAACCCATGGTAGTTTACTTCAGGCTTTGTCATTCTATAATGAGTGAGGAATGGGAGACAAGACTTGGGCAGCGAGTTCAGTATTGCATCTTTCCCAAGCTGCTCATGCAAGGGAAAGCCGAGCTTGCTCAATCGTTCCATCAGCTCGATCATGTACAATACATGATCAGTGATAGAGACTCCATCCCGTATTTTGGCGTTGAAGATGGCACAACTAGTCTTGTGCCTCTCTACGTCATCGGGTGTGCCAAAGGTATCCTCCAACACTTGAAGCATGTCCTTTGGCTGAGCCGTCTCGAATCTGTGACTGAACTCGTCGCTCATGATAGCAGCCAGCATGATACAGCGCACCGTGGTCCGGTCACTGAGCCACTTCTGGTAAGTGTCTCTGACTGTTCCACGTGCATTGACAGCTGGCTCCTCAGGTGCAAGATCCATTATCACATATAGGATCCGTTCATGCTCCAAGACTATCTTCAACTTTCGATACCAGCTACCGAAGTTGGGTCCCACCAACTTATCATTGTCCAACAATGATCGGAGCGATAGGGAAGTGGCCATATTTGCACAAAGGAGAACCATAACCTAATTAGTAATTGATTCATTAAACCTAAAGATTTAGACTTTAATCAAAAGGTTTCTCCCACTATTTTATTCGAATTGGTAGCCTCTACCTTCAATTCGAAGAATTACCCTAATTTCTTAGCGGGTACTAGAATCCACTTAGACTGCACACAAGCCCAACTTTGGTTGGCCAACCCATGTACATCTAAGGGTAGGTTCATAACCAATTATTTCTCTAAACAATTTCTAGTAATTTTAATTTTGCCCCAGAAACCTAATCAGTAGGCTTTGGCCTCCACTGTAAGGATCCGATTAGGTCCAACCATTAACATGATCATACTTGGTGTATCTAACCAACGAATGATTAAGCCCAACTTTGGTTGGCTCATCTAACCACCATTAGAGAGACACTTCCAAGTCATCATATGATGAGTGATAATTCCATTAGTCAACAAGCACCAGGCCTTTGGGTCTGCAATGATTATTGAGTTCATGGACTCATTATCAAACACCTTAATGGGAGGCTATGACTCAGTTATCTCCATAACTTTATCATTTTAAGGACCTAATAATTTTAGAGGATTAAATAATATAGAGGATGAGGTCAGATGAACTAGCTTATCATGATCCTCCCACTGGCTTCACCAAGTCAGCTTAAGGGAGACCAGGGCTGGTCTAGGAGTTCCTAAATCAGTCACACTGATTTACCTAGCTGACATGGGTCAGCTCGAATAGTCAAGTGATCCAATCAAAACATAATTTCACCAAGAGGCCAGGTAAGTTCGATCAGTGGGAGGGTCTGCCAAAGCTTGCCTTAGACACCATCAGAAATGGCCAGGTAAGCGGGCTCCCAATTAAAAACCACCGATCTGGTTTACCTTAGACACCAACTGGTTTAATTAGTTTCGATTAGATCAACCTAACAGTTCGTGCTAGACCGCTTAGCCAAAAATCAAGTCCATTTGGTTCTCGTTAAAGACATGGACTTGACCAACTACAACTATTGTAATTGATCTAGAGAATCCTTGACCTAATCTAAGACAACAATTGATTAGATTTAGTCAATTCTCTAATTAAGTCCATCTTTAATCTAACCATAGGTCTAACCCAATTAATGGACCTAATTTCCACTAACCAATTAACCCAATGTGTTATGATTTGTGTCTTAGGTTCTTCAATTCACAATCCTAGAACCTAATCAAACAACTTCTTAATTCTTAATTAAGTTTTGGGCTGAGGGTTGGGTTTGGCTTTTCAAAAAATTATTTTCATATTTGTAAAATAATTTTACAATATGATTCTATTAATCATATTGCATGTTTGATTCATAATCAAGATGCAAGTGAAATAAACATGAAACTACTTTAGATCTAATCTAAACAGGTTCATGTAATTGAAACAATTTCAACTTTAAATAATTTCTTTGCATAAAAATTATTAACAAAGAGATTTTATTTCAGATTTAAACATCTTTTAAATCTAATAAATCATAAATTTAATCTAGATCATATCTAACAAATTTATGATTAAAGATAGATCTACACAAACTAGGACAACCTTTGCACTGTAAGGGGTAAACCTTACAGCAGGACAACCTTGCAGTTTGTGATTGATCTAAAATTTTAATTTCAGATTTAATACCCAGATCTAGGGTTTCAGGGTTATATCTTGAAACTTTTTCAAGATCATACAGCGGAAGACTAAAATAAATCAAAATTTATTTTCTAAGATCAGAAGATCCCTAGATCTAAGATCCTATTATATGATTATTACATAGCATTAAATCAAAAATTAAAATATATATAAATATAGTATGAACTACATGTTGATCATATCAACATGTTTCTATACTAGCTACATCTAATGTATGTATTAAATAATAGATCAGATCTATTACCTTGCAAGTTAGATGCTCTAACCTCGCTGATCCGGGCTTAAGGATGATGTTGCAAGCCGTACACGCGTCCGACCTCTAGGAGTCATCCACACGAGCCCACGAATCTCGATCAGAAGTCCTGCTTCAGGAAATCAGCACAGTATGCTAGTACTGCGCTGATCCTTCTTTGATGGTTGATCAGGTGCCTCCTTCTTCTTGATTTGGACTCTTCCAAAGATGAAAAGTAGAAGGAGGAGTTTCAGATCTGAGACACTCTCAGAAAACTCAAGATGGAGGGAGGAAAGATATGAAAACAAAAACCCAAGAAGAAGACCCTCTTCTTCTTCACGTTTTTCTCTCTAGATACCCAAACTTGCGTCTTTTATATCTCCATGACCCAAAGGTATTTCTCTCTAATTTTTGGATGGTTGAAAGGACTCTCAAATATCTATCTCTCCTTAAAATTTCATGAAGAAACTTGTCTTATATAGAGAGATATGATAGAGTCCTTATCTAGGTCAAACACCTAGTCAAGGCTTATCCAAACATGGCAAGTAAAGGGACGCCCAACTCTTGAGCACCTCCTCCATATTTTCATGCATGGATCATCAGAAAAGGGTGTATAATGTAAACCCTAAAATCCACGAAAATTGCAAAAAAAAATTGAATAAATTCGGTGCAAAATTGAAAGAGTTTTGGATTTCTAAAACTCTATCTCATAGAATTCGAAATCCAAACTTATTCCTTTTAGATTTGATCCAAATCACCTTCCATGTAAGAAAGAAGAGAGGAGACCTTTTGTGAACGTGGGAGAGATCTGGGAGAGGGCTTTTGTCACACAAAATAAGTGGAGATTGGCGTTGAATAAGAGAGAGGGCGTGGAGAAGGTTTATGTGGCGCAAGGTGGAATCCTAGTCCTACTAGGATTCTGTCTCATAACTTGTTTTAATTTGGTTTCCCAAGCCAAATCAAATCAAAATTAGATCAACTCAATTAAAATAGGTCTTAACCTAATTAAGAACCTAATTTAATCAGATTAAATTAGATTTAAATCTGATTTAATTTTCTAATCAAATTAGAAATTAGATTGATCCAAGTCCTAGTTGAACTAGGACTAGTCTTTCCTTGCACTTGGCTTATCCAATAAACCAATTGGACTTGATCCAATCAAGCCCAAACTAAATCTAATTAAATCATATTTAATTAGACTTAATCTCAGCCCATTGACTTAATCAAATTAAGCCAATTAGCAATCAAATTACTAATCGATCCTCCTGCAACACTTGCACTAGGTTAAATGTCAATCATATTGATTATTTAACCCTATAATGATTCTTAATCATTGATCAACCATCCGATCGGATCATGAACTCTAATGTGTGTGACCTCATAGGTCCGAACCTAAGCCCGTAGCATAGAAACAAATTTCTATACCAATCGAAGTGACCATCTAGCAATGGTACCCGACGTCCGGATAGGTCGAATATGTAGAACAACATCCTTAGAACCCATGCGGATATAGTTTTCATATAATTCATCCCCTTGACCAAAATGATCATAGGACACCCCAGAGCTCAACTGTCAACTCTGATCAGGTTGTCCACATTGTATTTCAAAATATCAAATCCATCTGATGGATTACCCTGGTCAAGGTTTTGCTAAATTGAAATACAGCGACTCATTCTTCTCCAACTCTTGGAGTGGTCAATCCCATCTCGATCACACTCTGACTTTGCAAGTACTTGACTGTGCCCAGAAGCCTTCCGTCCCTGAATTAGAAATTCAGTTAGTCCAGTACCAAAGCACAGTGAGTTGCTTGCAAGTCAATGAGGCGATCTCAAGTCTAAGGGACATTTATACCTATATCCCATCAGAGATATTCTCGACAGCAGAATGCTCTGGAGTTGGTCACGTTCAATGATGATGTACCCTTACATCTCACCTGTATGTCATACCAGTGTCTCCACACTCTTTGGTTAAGAGGACAACCAACCCATATGGCCTACAGCGACCTATGCTCGATAGAAGCTGTCGTCCTTATTAACAGCCTATCATTTGGTCGTGAACAGTTTTAAGGACTAATCGATAAATCCTCTCTTTATCGAACCTAAATAGTCCTAAGGACTTCATCATAACAACGGAGTTCATTAGAAGATGAAAGCTTATGATGAAAATGCCAAATATATTTTATTTATTAACAAATCAATTACAATACTTGGTTGCTCAACCATCAACAGCTTGACGATTGGCTTTTTGGGACACATTTCCCAACCGATAAGGGGCGCCCAACTCTTGGGTGCCCCCTCCTTTTTGTGTGTGGACCAACAGCAAAGGGTTCCTATCAAGTGCCATAAAAGCCATGAAAATCCTAAGATAAATCCTAAGAAAAGAGTTATAGATTTCTAAAACTCTATCTCATAGAATTTGAAATCCAAACTTGTTCCTACTTTGATTTGATCCACAACCATCTTTCATGTAAGAAAGAAGAGAAAAAACCTTTTGGGCATGGTGAAGACCTGGGAGAAGATTTTTGTCACATAAAATAAGAGAAAATTGGCGTGGAATAAGAGAGAGGGCATGGGGGCTGTTGGTGCAAAAATCTGCCTGTGCCGGAGAAGCTGGAGTCGACGGTGTCGCGGTCGCCACCGGGACCTGCAAAAGAAGTCTAAACCAGAGGTGGGGTTGCTCCGGCAAGACCCTCCGATGCTCAAGTCAGTTCTCTGCTTCAACAAGAATGGAGTGCTCGAACGAAAATTTTAGCAGAGTTTTAGGATAGAATTTTGAGCTTAGAGAATAACGTATCTGGGGTCCCTCTTTTATAGACGGAGGGAGCAACAGACTGTTAGCGATGTCTGTAACCGTCTGGCAGTGGGCTGCCCAGAGTCAGGAGGAGTTTGTTGCAAAGAGTAGTGGAGTGGAATCGTGGCTATCACCGGGACATGCCACGTGGAGTCTGTCGTGGGGAGTGGAGAGACGTCCGTTGTAGTGACTTGCTAGAGGATGGAAGAATCGAACGGTATCCATCGCAGGAAGTGGAGCAGGATCGTGGCCATTATTGTGGTCTGTCAGAAAGTGATGGAGCTACGTGAAATCCATCGCAGGAAGTGGAGCAGAGTCGTGGCCATTACTGCAGCCCGCCAGGGAGTGATGGGGCCATGCGAAATCTATCGCAGGAAGTGGAGCAGAGTCGTGGCTGTTGCTGCGGCCTGCCAGGTGGTCCAGGCCTATCGACCGAAGTTCGACTGGAGTGTCTGGCGGAGAGAGGTGGTTAGTTACCCGTCTAAGAGGAGCTCAGAGTTCAGCTCCCGTAGGAGTCCGGACGAAGTCTTCCTTCAGTCGAAGTCGGGGACGAGGTCCGGCTCCCGTGGGAGTCCGGACGGAGTCTTCCCACAGCTGGAGTTGGAGACGAGATCTGGCTCCCGTAGGAGCCCGGGTGAGGTCTACCTGCAATCAAAGTCAGGGGCGAAGTCCGGCTCCCTTAGGAGTCCGGACGAAGTTTACCAGCAGTCGAGGATGGAGCCCGGCTCCCATAGGAGTCCGGGCGAAGCCTTCCAACAGTTAAGGTCGGGGATGAAGTCCGAATGGAGTCTTCCTGTGGTCGGAGTCGGAGATGAGATCCGACCCCCGTAGGAGTCTGGGTTGAGTCTTCCTGCAATTGAAGTTGGGGGCGAAGTCCGGCTCCCGTAGGAGTCCGGACGAAGTCTACCTGCAATTGGAGTTGTGGGTGAAGTTTGACTCCCGTAGGAGTCTGGACGAAGTCTGCAGGTGAAGTCATGGGCGGAGTCCGGCTCCCGTAGGAGCCTGGGCGGAGTCTGCAAGTAAAGTCATGGGTGGAGTCTGGCTCCCGTAGGAGTCTGGGCGAAGTCTACTTGCAATTAAAGTCAGGGGCGAAGTCTGGCTCCCGTAGGAGTCCGGATGAAGTTTACCAGCGATCGAAGTCGGGGATGAAGTCTGGCTCCCGTAGGAGTCTGGACGCAGTTCACTTGCGATTGGCGTCGGTGGCGAAGTTTGGCTCCCGTAGGAGTTCGGATGGAGTCTTCCTGCAGTCAGAGTTGGGGACGAGGTCCAGCTCCCGTAGGAGTCCGGGCGAAGTCTTCCTGCAACCAGAGTTGGGGACGAGGTCCGACTCCCATAGGAGTCCGGGCAGAGTCTACCTGCAATTGGAGTTGAGGGTGAAGTCCGGCTCCCATAGGAGTCCGGACGAAGTCTACCTACAATTGGAGTCGCGGGCGGAGTCCGGCTCCCGTAGGAGTCCGGACGAAGTCTGCTTGCAATTGGAGTCGTGGGCGGAGTCCGGCTCCCATTGGAGTCTGGATGAAGTCTACCTGCAATTAAAGTCAGGGGTGAAGTCTGGCTCCAATAGGAGTCCGGACGAAGTTTACTAGCGGTCGAAGTCGGGGACGAAGTCCGGCTCCCGTAGGTGTCCAGACGCAGTTCACTTGCGATTGGCATCGGGGGCGAAGTCTGGCTCCCGTAGGAGTCCGGACGGAGTCTTCCTGCAGCCAGAGTTGGGGATGAGGTCCGGATCCCGTAGGAGTCCGGGCGAAGTCTTCCTGCAACCAATGTTGGGGACGAGGTCCGGCTCCCGTGGGAGTCCGGGCAGAGTCTACCTGCAATTGGAGTTGAGGACGGAGTCCGGCTCCCGTAGGAGTCCGGATGAAGTCTACCTGCAATTGGAGTCGTGGGTGGAGTCCGTCTCCTATAGGAGTCCGGACGAAGTCTGCCTGCAATTGGAGTCGTGGGTGGAGTCCGGCTCCCGTAGGAGTCCGGATGAAGTCTCCCTGCAATTGGAGTCGTGGGTGGAGTCTGGCTCCCGTAGGAGTCCGGACGAAGTCTGCCTGCAATTGGAGTCGTGGGTGGAGTTCGGCTCCCGTAGGAGTCCGGACGAAGTCTACCTGCAATTAAAGTCAGGGGCGAAGTTCGACTCCCGTAGGAGTCCAGACGAAGTTTACCAGTGGTGAAGTCGGGGATGAAGTCCGGCTCCCGTAGGAGTCCGGATGCAGTTCACTTGCGATTGGCGTCGGGGGCAAAGTCCGGCTCCCGTAGGAGTCCGGACGGAGTCTTCCTGCTGTCGGAGTTGGGGACGAGGTCCGGCTCCCGTAGGAGTCCGGGTGAAGTCTTCCTGCAACCAAAGTTGAAGACGAGGTCCGGCTCCCGTAGGAGTCCAGGCAGAGTCTACCTGCAATTGGAGTTGATGGCGGAGTCCAGCTCCCGTAGGAGTCCGGACGAAGTCTGCTAGCAATTGGAGTCGTGGGCAGAATCTGGCTCCCATAGGAGTCCGAACGAAGTCTGTCTGCAGTCGAAGTCGGGGATGAGGTCCGGCTCCCGTAGGAGTCTGGACATCACAAAGAATTCGATCGACGCTGGCGGGGTCCTGTCCGTCGGCAAAACTTGGGAGTGTTGCGGAGGCTCGGCTGCCTGGGAGGTTTGAAGAGACATTGTCGGTGGTCGAAAGTCGGTTGGATCCTCGGAGGGTCACTCCCGTCACGAACTTCGGCTGGAGGGTATTTTATATCCAACACCAGTTCCCATACTTCGAAGTTCGTATTTTGAATGAAGGAAGTACAGAGAAATTTTTGCAGCCGAAGTTGTCCCCTTGAATCCTGTGCACGATCGCCCCCAGATATTTTGGCATTAAATGCGCGCGTGCTGGAGTCTTTTTGAATCGGGGCGATTCGAAGGGACCTTTCAGAATTTTCATTGGTACGTTGGCCCAGGTACGGTGCAGTAATGGCTCCGTCAGCTGTCAGCCGCTTTTAGCCACCTGCCGTGGTGAGTGGGACACGTGTCGAGCGCGGGTCGGCCTGGGGGGATTCGCGATCATTATGGCACCGGATCCCAGGGTCTATTTAAACCTGCCTTAGGGGCCCTATTCCGCCTGAAAGTTCTATCGATGTCCGCCTTTTCTTCGAGAGCCCGGACCCTCCTTGGCGTCTTCCTTGGCCCTAGGTGTCCTTCGAGTCATCCCTGTCCTCGCCCCTCTGTATCCTTCAGAGCGATCTAGGATAGTCCCGGAACCTTCATTTTTCTTCTTTCCATTTAGGGGCCTTTTCTCCTCCATTTTCTTCTATCGCATTCCTCTGATTTGGTCTCCCGCAACCCCTCATCCCTTGTCCTGCCTGATTTCTCCGGGATCTTTAGGGTCTTCGTTTGAAATCATTCAAAATATCTTCCGGCACCTCTGCCTCTAGCGGTTCAGGGAGTTCTTCCGTCTCAGCCCCCCAGGACCCCCACTCTGTAGACGAACCCACATCTGGGGCTGGGCTTCGCCCAATTTTTGCGTCGGGTGCCATTCCCTGCTCCCTGACTCTGGATGAACTCCTACTGATAAGGGTTCAGTATGGAGTTCGTCCGGAGTACGATCTGGAGCTTCCTGGCCCCTCCGACCGGGCTAGCACTCCCCCACCTGATCGTTTCTGCCTGTATCAGGAGGCCTTCCATGCTGGACTCCGACTTCCGCTTCCGCCCTTTGTCGTCACCCTTTTCTGCTTCTTAGATATTTCTTTAGCTTCAGTTGCTCTGAATTCCTTTAGATTTTTTATAGGGTTCCTCTCCCTTTGCCACGAAGTCGAAGTTCAGCCGTCCTTTTCTTTGTTTAGGCATTTTTACACCTTCAAGCATCACCCTTCGGTGAAGGACTGGTGGTATTTCTCCCCCCAATTTGGGAAGAAGGGGTTGCTGAAGGGTGCTCCTTCTTCGATCCACAACTGGAAGGGAAAGTACCTCTTCGTCCACTGCCCGACATTGAGGCTTGGATTGCCCCCTTGGGGCTCTCTAAGGGACTCTGTCTGCTGGGCTCCCAGCTTGGGAGAGGACGACCTTCAGGCCGCCCGGAAGCTTCTTGACTATTTCGCTCTTTCCCTTCCCAACCTTTTGAAGGAGCAATTTTTGTTCAACATCAGTTTGAGCCCCCAGGATCCTGCGAGTATTCCATCTTTTTTTTTCTCTTCTTTTCTTCTGTCCTTCTTCTTCTTTTTTTTTTTTTGCGTGTCACTTCTTCCTTTTTCACCCCATCACTGATTTTTGATTTGATTTTTTTTTTTTCAGGAATGGACGTCGAAGCAGCACGGATGCTCGTCAGGGGCCTCAAGGCCCACAAAAGAAAAGGCACCGCGGCCTCTGGATTAGCAAAGAAGGCCAGAGTGGAGGAGACGAGCTTGGCCGCGCCTGTCCAGGTGGCCCTCACGGTCGATGTTCCTTCGGACGCCGAACCATCGACTCCCCGGGCCTCTTCAAGGAGTCCCCCCACTGGGGCTCCCGTTTCGGGGGTCCATTCCATGGATGCGCCCGTAGTCGAGAGGGGGAGGAGAAGGAAGTCGGTGGCCCGCAGGGTGAGTAGCCGCCGAGCCACCGTTGAAGAGTCCCTTGGTTCCGAAGAAGAGCCGGAGAATCCCTTCAATGACAGGGACTTGATCAAGCGGTTGATCGACGGCTGTATTCTGCCTGAAGTCGTCGAGAGGATTGATCATGCCGATCCTGAGCAGCGGGTTTGGGACTCCCTAGGGTCCTTTCTCGAGGTAAACAAATCTTCATTTAATTGGCTTTTCGACCCTTGTTCTGATCCCCTAGCCGCCCTTGCAGATTGGGCACCAGCTTTTTGCCAATATCGAGACGACGAACCGGGTGAGGAGGGATGCCATCCAGGCGGAGGAGCGTCGTCGGGCTGAGGTCACTTGTCTCAAAGAAAAGGCAGCCGAAGTAGTTGCCCTCCAAGAGGCCCTGGAGAAAGAAAAGCAGGCTCGGGAGGAAGAGAAGCAGACCTCAGAGGAGACGGTGAGAAAGGCGGAGGCCAAGGTCGCCAATTTGGCGGAGCAGATTCTGGTCCTGATCTCGGAGGCCAGGGTTCTTACGGTGGAGGAGTTCAAGGCCTCCGTGGAGATGAGGGACCTGAACATCCGATTCAGCCAAGAAGCATTCATCAAGGGGTTCGAGCTCTGTCAAGAGAAGGTGGTCAGGAAATTTCTCGAGCTCGATCTTAGCTTCTTGGGCGAGGAGTCTGAAGATGAGGCCGGTCCCTCTCCTGCTGCTACTGCTGCCGCAGCCCCCCTTCCAGGGACACCGAGCTCCCCAACTCCTATTGCAGAGGTCTGAGACCTCTGACCTCGTATTTTTTTTTTACTGTAATTTTTCTTTTCCTTTTTGTCTTAAGAAATATTCAATCAATAAAGTTGGATTTCTCATCGTGGATGGCTTCTCCTCTCTTCCTTCCTCCTTTTTGTTTTTCTTTCTGCAATGAGACGCGCCTTGACGCTTTTGTCTCCCGATGGCAGTATCCGACCGAAGTGCTTCCCCTATCCCAGGGGATTCCGCTGAAGTCCACGATCCAGCGGCTGAAGAAAGAAGTTCTTCATTTGACAAAAAGGTCGAAGAAGATGGAAGGCGAGCTTCACAGGTTGAGGGAGAGTCACTCTGAAGCTGCCGCGGAGGCCACCCACTTCCGGAACCTCCATGTGAAGGGGATCATGGAGTATAGCCGGAGAAAGACGAACTTTGAGAAGGAGCTCGAGGAACACAAGAAGCACGCCAGCGATCAATCTTGGGCTCAGGCTGCCAAGATCAGTTCTCTCAGAGTGGAGCTGTCGGCTGCCCAGGAGAGGATTGGCCAGTTGAAAGGAAGTTCATCCCGGCTTTTGACTCGGGCCGACAGTGATCGGGAGTCATCGAAGAAGGTCTCCGACCTCCAGCAACAACTCCAGGATGCCGAGGCGAGCTATGATGCGTACCGGGCTGGCTGGCGCAAGCAGGTGGACGAATACGAGGGGAGGCTCAGGATGGTGACCGACGAGGTTGCCCGCCTTCGAAGGCAGCTAGCTGAGGGGGTTCAATCTGCTTTCGCTCGAGAATCTGATGAACTCCAATCCCTGAGAAGGACCGCAAAAGAACTATCCGTCGCTCTTGGGGAAGGGAAGGTCGAGCTGCAGCAATTAAAGATCCAGCTGGTGTATGAGCAGCGGGCAGTTAAGGATGCGGAGGTGGAATCCGAGGTCCTGAGAAAGAGGCATCGAGAGGCAGAGAATGAAAGCCAACGACTTCATAGGATGTTCCAGGATATACTGCTGAAAAAGAGAGAGCTAGAAGAAGAAGTTGAAAATCTGAGGCAGTCCTTGATAAGGAGCGAAGTAGATAATTCGAGGTCGGAAGGAGCAGAGCTTCCCTAGGGCTCTTTTTGGCCTTCCGTCTTTCCATGTATATATTTTCTTTTTTATTATTTTGTTTTGTTCTTGTGGTTTTGCTTTTCTTCCTTTAGCCTTTTGGGCTTCGTGGTGTATATTTCGCAAATAAAATGAAAAGGAGATTTTGTGTTACCTCATCCACGCATTGTATTAAATTGCCGTCCGCCGAACTTCTTTTGTCTTTTGACTTGTTCGACGTCGACGTCATTTGGAGGTGCCCAGTCGTCGCCACGCTGATTTGCTTTTCTTGTCGTCCATGGCCGTAGGCTCGAGCTCGACGGTCCGAACTTCGTATTACCTCGAAGAGGTCATTGTTTTCTTGACCTGTGTCGAGAGCCTTCTTAGAGACCAGGGATGTTTGGTAGGAACTTCCCGTCTTTGTTGAGACGAGGTCCCCTAGGTCTTTGGTGTGGTTTGTTTTTCATCTGTTACCGATATAATTCATCGCTTTCCTTTTTAATTTTCCTCCTCTTTTCTGAGAGAGGGTCCTCCCCTTGCTTTTTGTGGGGTCGTGTAGAAGTGTAGAGGTGCCATTGAGGGGACTTTTCTCTTTATCCATTTTGTTGGGCAGTCGGGTTTTTGTCATCGTCAGGGTGAGGTTCTCCTTCTGTTCTTGACGTAGTCGATCTCAGCTCAAGTTAGGATGAGGTTCTCCTCCTGTTCTCAATGGGGCCGTGGGGGCACATAAGGATTGTTGCAAGGGCCTCTCCCCCCATTCGGTCTAAAAGAACTGGGCCTTCAACTTTGCTCATGTCAGGACGAGGTTCTCCTCCTATTCCCAACATGGCTGTGGGGGTGCATAAGGGCATTGTAAGGCCTCTCCCCCCATTCGATCTAAAAGAACCGGGCCTTTGACTTTGCTCATGTTAGGACAAGGTTCTCCTCCTATTCCTAACATGGCTGTGGGGGCACATTAGGGCATTGTAGGGCCTCTCCCCCCATCCGGTCTAAAAGAATCGGGCCTTTGACTTTGCTCATGTTAGGACGAGGTTCTCCTCCTGTTCCTAACATGGCTGTGGGGGCGCATTAGGGCATTGTAGGGCCTCTCCCCCCATCCGGTCTAAAAGAATCAGGCCTTCGACTTTGCTCATGCTAGGACGAGGTTCTCCTCCTGTTCCTAGCATGGCCATGGGGGCACCTAAGGGCCGTTATATGGGCCCCTCCCACAATCCGACCTTAAAATAATCAGCCTTTCATTTTATTTATGTTAGGATGAGGTTCTCCTCATGTTCCTAACATGGCCATGGGGGCACCTAAGGACCGTTATATGGGCCTCTCCCCCAATCTGATCTTAAAATAATCGGACTTTCATTTAACTTATGTTAGGATGAGGTTCTCCTCCTGTTCCTAACATGACCTTGTTTTGATTGTTTGAAGGGGTTATCCCCAGTCGTAACAAGCCCATGTCAAAAGGGAAAAACATGCAAAGAGGAAAGGAATTTTGATTCAAAGCAAAGTCGTTAGTAATACATTTACAGGCTTTTCGAGTCCCATGGTCATGGAAGGTCTACTCCTCCTTGAGGTCCTCCGATGATGGAGTTGATGTTTTCGATTGGAGGCCGATCTCCGGGCTGCTCTTCCCTCGGTGGCTCAGGCTACGACAGGGCCCGTGGTCGATCTTCTCTACCCTCAGACCGGCACCGAATGAACCTATTGAGTCGACCTCATCGGATGAGCTCCTCGATCTCATCTCGGAGCTGGATGCATTCCTCCGTGTCGTGGCCGTGGTCATGATGGTAGAGGCAGAACTTGTTGGGGTTGTGCTTTTCGGGGTGCGTACGCATCCTCTCTAGCCTTGGGAGCTGCTCTCTGACTTCCATCAGCACCTGGGTTTTCGATGCGTTGAGGAGGGCATAGTTGCGAAATCTTCCTGGGGGAGAGCCCCGTCGAGCTCGATGCTCCGGGCTTCCCTGCCTGCGTGCTCGAGGAGGAGTCTGGATGCGCTTGTGCCCGGGATGAGTTTGAGAATGTGGCCGAGCTTTTCTCGGCCCTTTTTCAACTGCGGGCTTACTCGAGTCTCCCGCCTGTCGCTCTCTCACGGTCTCCTCAT
The DNA here is from genome assembly GCF_000442705.2 of Elaeis guineensis. Classification (NCBI taxonomy): domain Eukaryota; kingdom Viridiplantae; phylum Streptophyta; class Magnoliopsida; order Arecales; family Arecaceae; genus Elaeis; species Elaeis guineensis. The sequence goes on from NC_025993.2 coordinate 56,897,103, forward strand.
CCTTCATCTTGAAGGCTTCTTCCACTCGGACATACCCTTCGGCCCGAGCCAACAGGTCAGTAAAATTTTTGGGATACTTCTTCTCCAGGGAGAACAAAAGGTCGTTCTTCTGAAGGCCGCCCTTCAGAGCGGCCATTGCTACCGACTGGTTCAAGTTTCAGACCTCCAGCACGGCGACATTGAAACGGTTGATGTAGGCCCGAATGGACTCCCCCTCTCTCTACTTGATGTTGATGAGGGACTCTGAGCCCTTCTAGGGATGCCGGCTGCTAACGAAATGAGCCATAAACTGGTGGCTCATCTGATCAAAGGAAAAGGTGGTACCCGGCTTCAGTGCCGAGTACCAGTTTCTCGCTGCTCCCTTCAAGGTGGATGGGAAGGCTCGGCATAGAATGGCGTCGGGCACGCCATGAAGCAGCATCATTGTTCGGAAGGCCTCCAGGTGGTCAACCGGGTCCGAAATCCCATCATAGCTTTCAAACTGGGGGAGCTTGAAGTTCGGCAGGATTGGCTCCTGCATGATCATTTGAGAAAAGGGAGGGTCAGTACAAATGTCCTCACCATAAGCGGGGGGAGCGTGGCGAAGTTCTTCGATACGCCAGTTCATCTCCTGAAGTCTCCAATCCAGAAAATCCTCTCGACTACAGGTCTTGAGGGTCTTCTGGCAGGATGGAGGTAGAGATCTTCTGAGGATGGAATCATGGTCTGACTGGGGGCTCTCCACCCTTGGATTCATCTTTTCGGGAAAGACTGGGCGGCTGGCCCAAGTGGCCTGTCCCACCGTCGGATTTTGCAGTTCTGGCGATGCTCTTTCCGATCGCACTGATACTTGCGGCTGCTGCTGCTGTTGCATGGCCTGCACAGCTTCAGTGAGGCCTCTGACCTGCTGCACCAGTAGGTCGAATTGCTCCGTGCCAACCGTCATTGCCGGAGGAGGGGGTAGAGGCTGGGAGACTGGAGGTGAGGTCGGAGCCTGAGATCTGGCCGCGGAGGTCGTGGATCGCCGTGTGGATGCTTTGCGAGGAGGCATCGGGCGAAGATCAAGTGGGGGAAGGAGGAGTGGATGTCAGAGAAGATGACCAGAGGCGGTCCCATTGAGCGCTCCTTTAAGAACAAGGGTACTGCGAAGACATAGCCCCTTCCTCTAGCGCCAATCTTGTTGGTGCAAAAATTCGCCTGCACCGGAGAAGCTGGAGTCGTGGGAGTCGCGGTCGCCGTCGGGACCTGCAAAAGAAGTCTAAACCGAAGGTGGAGTTGCTCCGACAAGACCCTCCGATGCTCAAGTCAGTTCTCTGCCTCAACAAGAATGGAGTACTCGAACGAAAATTTTAGCAGAGTTTTAGGATAGAATTTTGAGCTTAGAGAATAACGTATCTGGGGTCCCTCTTTTATAGGCGAAGGGAGCAATAGACTGATAGCGATTTCTGTAACCCTCTAGCAGTGGGCTGCCCAGAGTCAGGAGGAGTTTGTTGCGAAGAGTAGTGGAGTGGAATCATGGCTATCACCGGGACATGCCACGTGGAGTCTGTCGTGGGGAGTGGAGCGGCATCCGTTGTCGTGACTTGCCAGAGGATGGAAGAATCACGCGGTATCCATCGCAGAAAATGGAGCAGGATCGTGGCCATTATTATGGTCTGCCAGGGAGTGATGGAGCTGCACGAAATCCATCGTAGGAAGTGGAAAAGAGTCGTGGCCATTACTGCAGCCTGCCAGGGAGTGATGGGGCCACGCGAAATCCATCGCAGGAAGTGGAGCAGAGTCGTGGCTGTTGCTGTGGCCTGCCAGGGGGTCCAGGCCTGTCGATCGAAGTTCGACTGGAGTGTCTGATGAAGAGAGATGGTTAGTTACCCATCTGAGAGGAGCTCGGAGTCCGACTCTCGTAGGAGTCCGGATGAAGTCTTCCTTCAGTCGAAGTCGGGGATGAGGTCCGGCTCCCGTGGGAGTCCGGACGGAGTCTTCCTGCAGCTAGAGTCGGAGATGAGATCTGGCTCCCGTAGGAGCCCGGGCGAAGTCTACCAGCAATCAAAGTTAGGGGTGAAGTTCGGCTCCCTTAAGAGTCCGGACGAAGTTTACCAGCAGTCGAGGTCGAGGATGGAGCCTGGCTCCCATAGGAGTCCGGGCGAAGCCTTCCAGCAGTTGAGGTCGGGGATGAAGTCCGGACGGAGTCTTCCTGTGGTCGGAGTCGGAGACGAGATCCGGCCCCCGTAGGAGTCCGGGCTGAGTCTTCCTGTAATTGGAGTTGGGGGCGAAGTCCGGCTCCCGTAGGAGTCCGGATGAAGTCTACCTGCAATTGGAGTTGTGGGTGAAGTCCGGCTCCCGTAGGAGTCCGGATGAAGTTTACCTGTAAGTGAAGTCGTGGGCAGAACCCGGCTCCCGTAGGAGTCCGGACGAAGTCTGTAGGTGAAGTCATGGGCGGAGTCCGGCTCCCGTAGGAGCCCGGGCGGAGTCTGCAGGTGAAGTCGTGGGCGGATTTCAGCTCCCGTAGGAGTCTGGGCGAAGTCTACCTGCAATTAAAGTCAGGGGTGAAGTCCGGCTCCCATAGGAGTCCGGACGAAGTTTACCAGCGGTCGAAGATGGGGATGAAGTCTGGCTCCCGTAGGAGTCCGGACGCAGTTCACTTGCGATTGGCGTCGGGGGTGAAGTCTAGCTCCCGTAGGAGTCCGGACGGAGTCTTCCTGCAGCCAGAGTTGGGGACGAGGTCCATCTCCCATAGGAGTCTGGGCGAAGTCTTCCTGCAACCAGAGTTGGGGACGAGGTCCGGCTCTCGTAGGAGTCCGAGTAGAGTCTACCTGCAATTGGAGTTGAGGGTGAAGTCCGACTCCCGTAGGAGTCTGGATGAAGTCTACCTGCAATTGGAGTCGCGGGCGGAGTCTGGCTCCCGTAGGAGTCCGAACGAAGACTGCTTGCAATTGGAGTCATGGGCGGAGTCCAGCTCCCGTAGGAGTCCGGACGAAGTCTACCTGCAATTAAAGTCAGGGGCGAAGTCCGGCTCCCGTAGGAGTCCGGGCGAAGTCCGGCTCCCGTAGGAGTCCGGACGAAGTTTACCAGTGGTCGAAGTCAGGGACGAAGTCCGGCTCCCGTAGGAGTCCGGACGCAGTTCACTTGCGATTGGTGTCGGAGGCGAAGTTCGGCTCCTGTAGGAGTCCGGACAGAGTCTTCCTGCAGCCGAAGTTGGGGACGAGGTCCGGCTCCCGTAGGAGTCCGGGCGAAGTCTTCCTGCAACCAGAGTTGGGGACTAGGTTCGGCTCCCATGGGAGTCCGGGCAGAGTCTACCTGCAATTGGAGTTGAGGGTGGAGTCCAGCTCCCGTAGGAGTCCAGATGAAGTCTACCTGCAATTGGAGTCGTGGGCGGAGTCTTGCTCCCGTAGGAGTCTGGACTAAGTCTGCCTGCAATTGGAGTCATGGGCGGAGTCTGGCTCCCGTAGGAGTCCGGACGAAGTCTACCTGCAATTGGAGTCGTGGGCGGAGTCCGGCTCCCGTAGGAGTCCGGACGAAGTCTACCTGCAATTAAAGTCAGGGGCGAAGTCCGGCTCCCGTAGCAGTCCGGATGCAGTTCACTTGCGATTGGCGTCGGGGGCGAAGTCCGGCTCCCGTAGCAGTCCGGACGCAGTTCACTTGCGATTGGCGTCGGGGGCGAAGTCTGGCTCTCGTAGGAGTCCAGACGGAATCTTCCTACAGCTGAAGTTGGGGATGAGGTCTGGCTCCCGTAGGAGTCCGGGCGAAGTCTTCCTGCAACCAGAGTTGGGGACGAGGTCCGGCTCCCGTAGGAGTCCGGGCAGAGTCTACCTGCAATTGGAGTTGAGGGTGGAGTCTGGCTCCCGTAGGAGTCTGGATGAAGTCTGCCTGCAATTGGAGTCGTGGGCAGAATCTGGCTCCCGTAGGAGTCCGGACAAAGTCTACCTGCAGTCGGAGTCGGAGACGAGGTCCGGCTCCCGTAGGAGTCTGGACGTCGTGAAGAATCTGGTCGACGCTAGCGGGGTCCTGTCCGTCGGCAAAACTTGAGAGTGTTGCAGAGGCTCGACCACCTGGGAGGTTTGAAGAGATGTTGTCGGAGGTCGAAAGTCAGTTGGATCCCCAGAGGGTCACTCCCGTCACGAACTTCGACTGGGGGGTATTTTATACCCAACAGGGGCCTTATGTGGCGCAAGGTGAATCTTAGTCTTACTAGGATTCTATCTTATGACTTGTTTTAATTTGGTTTCTCAAACTAAATCAAACTAAAATTAAATCAACCCAATTAAAATAGGTCTTAATCCAATTAAAAACCTAATTTAATCAGATTAAATTAGATTTAAATCTATTTTAATTTTTTAATCAAATTAGAAATTAGGTTGACCCAAGTCCTAATTGAACTAGGATTAATTTTTTCTTGCACTTGGTTTATCCAATAAATCAATTGGACTTGATCCAATCAAGCCCAAACTAAATCTAATTAAATCATATTCAATTAGACTTAATCTCAGCCCATTGGCTTAATCAAATTAAGCCAATTAGCAATCAAATTGCTAATCGATCCTCCTACAACACTTGCACTAGGTTAAATGTCAATCGTATTGATCATTTAACCCTAGAACGATTCTTAATCGTTGATCAACCATCTGATCGGATCATGAACTCTAATATGTGTGATCTCATAGGTCCGAACTTAAGTCGGTAGCATAAGAATAAATTTTTATACCAATCAAAATGATGATTTAGTAATGGTACCCGACGGCTAGATAGGTTGAATGTGTAGAACAACATCCTTCGAACCCATACGGATATAATTTTTGTATAATTCATCCCCTTGACCAAAATGATCATAGAATACCTCAGAGTTTAACTGTCAACTCTGATCAGGTTGTCCACATTATATTTCAAAATATCAAATCCATCTGATGGATTATCCTGGCCAAGATTTTGCTAAATTGAAATACAGCGACTCATTCTTCTCCAACTCTTGGAGTGGTCAATCCCATCTCGATCACACTCTGACTTTATAAGTACTTGACTATTTTCAGAAGCCTTCTGTTAATGAATTAGAAATTCAGTTAGTCCAGTACCAAAGCATAGTGAGTTACTTGCAAGTCACTGTGACGATCTCAGGTCTAAGGGACACTTATACATATATCCCATCAGAGATATTCTCGATAATAGAATACTCTGGAGTTGGTCATGTTCAATGATGATGTACCCTTACATCTCATCTGTATGCCATACCAGTGTCTCCACACTCCTTGGTTAAGAGGACAACCAACCCATATAGTCTATAGCGACCTATGCTCGATAGAAGCTGTCATCCTTACTAATAGTCTATCATTTGGTCATGAACAATTTTAAGGACTAATCGATAAATCCTCTCTTTATCGAACTTAAATAGTCCTAAGGACTTCATCATAACAATAGAGTTCGTTAGAAGATGAAAATTTATGATGAAAATACCAAAAATATATTTTATTTATTAACAAATCAATTACAATACTTGGTTGCTCAACCGTCAACAGCTTGACGATTGACTTTTGGGACATATTTCCCAACAACACCTTATATGGATGTGGCATGGAGTCTTTTGGCGCCCCCCCTCTTGACCTAAACCCTAATGCATTGTTATAAATAGTGGCTCCAATAGTTGGATGCCCCATATAAGAATCAATTGAAAATTAGTTTCTTCTCCATCACTCTCTCCTCTCTTCTCTTCTTCTTTTAATTTTTCTTCCCCTCTGAAGCATCCAAGAGATCAAAAGAAGAAGAGAAAGATTAGCCTTCAAAGATCCTTGTGAGATAGTACTCCCAAGGAGCCTGATCAGTGTCCTATCTTCGTATAGATAATCTGTAGAGGTCAGACACCTTTGTACGACTATGAACAACTTGAAGGAGCACTTATCCACATGATAGATTAGCAGAGATCAGCAAACACTTCAGTAATGGTTTCTGAACTTGTTAGATCAGGTTTCATTAGATCTAAGGGTTAGATCTAATGTAGAGCATCGATATGATCAATATTGATTTTTATTTCTAGATCTTTATGTCATATTGAATCATATCATAGATCTTGGCTTGGTAGTTTAGATTAGATCTTGTGCATGTAATGTAGATTAAATTATTTAATCTAACAAATTTGTTACGAAAATTTTTAAATTGCATGCACAAAACTATCCTATTTTTTCTTCACAGATCACTTCTTTTCATGGATAGACAAGTCTCGAATCGATGACATGGGGATGTTGGAGTGAGAGTGCAGGTGTTTGATAGAGATCAAAGATACTGAGCATGATCAATATGAGGAGTCACTAGGATGGCTAATCACTTATCGGTGACTTACTTATTGTTGTAGTTTTATGGATAGTTTTTTGACCTATGGTGCCCCAGCTATTCACAGTGGGATTGTTGTAGTTTGACTACTCTAATACTTGGTAACCTAGCCATTTGAAATCTTATGGTATATGTTGGCTACAGTAGGTCCATTGTAAGAATAGGGTGTGCACCAAGATGGGATCTGTTGATCCTGATAGATAAGGAGAGGTCCTATGCAGTTCTTGAGACTAAGTCTTAAAATCCATGGCCGTGGTAGGTGAATGATGGAAGGAGTTTCCATAAGATTTCACATAGACAAGAGTTGATTGAATCTGCTATATGATAGATGAATAGGTTTGACGAGTATCCTTGACCTACGCTTATCAGAACTCATGACAAAAGAATCAAACCACATGGTAACTGCATTTAGAGGTTCAATATTTTATTCTACTAGGTTGCCACTACATACTGCTAGATATCACTAATAGATTGTGAGACTTGTCGAGCATCATCTTGATGTTCGATGATCCTAGATGGATAGAGTTAGAATTATTCGAACTCATCGAAAGGAGTTTCAATGATATTGTGATGGAGATCACAGTATATCTCACTATCAGATAGAATAGAACCTATGGGTTCACACACAAAAGAGATCTTTATCCGATCAGATGGTTGATCTGTGATTATGAATCATAGAGAGATCCAATCGTCAATATGATTGATGATTAATCTAGTGCAAGAGTTATAACAAAGTAATTCACTAAAAGTTAATGATTTGTAGAAGGATTAATTAAAAATTGGATTGCTAATTGGCTCAATTTGATTGAGCAATTGGGCTAGGATCAAGTCTAATTGAATTGGATTCAATTTGGTTTGGTTTGTATTTGATTAGATAAAGTCTAATTAAATTATGAAATAACCCAATTACAAAGGAGTCTATTCCTATTAGATTAGGACTTAGGGGGTGTTTGGTTTGTAACCAAAATCGAAATAGAAATGAGAATCAAAATGTCTTGGAATTGAAATCAAAATAGTCAAATCCTCCGAAGTATTTGGTTCGTGACCAAAATCGAAATCAGAATCAAAATTGAAATAAAAATTTGAATCCATAGAGGAGAGTAGGGATTGAGTTCTATATAGATTGAGCCATTCTCATTCCACCCTGGAATTGGAATCGAAAATGGGACTCCTCCCAACCAAATGGTTGGAATGAGAGTCATCCATTCCAATTTCGATTTCAGACCCCCACTCCTCCCAACCAAACACCCCCTTAATTAAGTGAGATTGAGTTCCTATTTAGATTAGGATTTCTCATCTCCATGGTTGCAGCCAATTTCTAGTTTGATTAGAATTAATTGGTTGATCCAAAGACATTCGAAGAGAGTCCAGTTTGACTGGAACTCTTCCTTTCTCCCTTGCGCCTAGATAGAAGCCATGCCCATCAGATTTGCATGCAAGTTTTCTTGTGCCACAACCTCTCCATGCCCTCCTCTTTGGCATGAGAAAAGCCCATGCCTAATCTCTTTCTCTTATGGACGAGATTAGATCAAATTCGAATAAGTTTTGTATTTGAATTTTATTTGAATTCAAACCTGAAATTGATTTAAACTAATCTTGATTTCACACCTTTTCTTAAACCTTTTTGGCATGAGATGTTACAGATTTTTCAGTGTGTGAGAAGGTTGATTACCATGAGAAAAGAGAAAAAAAAGGTGAGGGTGATTTTCATCTAGGCGTGGGTCATTCCAAGGGTTTTAGGTGTGAGAAAAAGGGAGGAAGAAAATAAGAGAAGGGGTTCTTATCTAGGGTTTTCATTTTCCTTGAGCATGATCTTTGAGAGAAAAAGAGAAAGGAGTCTCTCTTTATCATCCTCTATACCATCAGCCTCCTTCTTCATAGAGAGTCCCTGAAAAGAAGTTGAAGAAGATCTGCATCAACCATTAAGAGGTAGCTTTTGCAAGGATGTTGGCATCCCGATGAAGCAAAGGACCTCTGATCAAATTGAAGGCTTCGTGTAGATATCTATAGAGGTCGAATACATGTGTGTCTCTACAGAAACCTTATCAGATTACCACAATCATCAAATTGCAGTGAAAGTCTACGTGCACAAAGGTATGAAGATCGGATCTTCATTTTTGATTTTTATTTAAATTTGATTTATTTTTTATTATCTTAAAATACATGTGATCGATCTTGTTTGCCCATAGATTAGATCTACTTAATGCATGTTAGATAGATTAAAGTGTTTAATTTAGATCAAAAATTTTTTCTACTACGCATTCAGATTTCTACACATATATTCTCGAATGTGCAACATCCTTCACTCATAAGGCTCCATTAGATGTTCTTCCTATAGATCAATTCAGTGAACTTATTCTCCAATGAGTTTCCATACCTTTACATTAGTATCTTCACATAAATAATTGTGAGATTAATCATCCTCTCTTTTGAGTAAACATTAGATGTGCCAGTCTTACTAGTATTATTGATCACTGACTCAATAATCCTATGATTAGAAATATTTTAGATTGGGACTATCAAGATTTTAGGTCTCACTAGCATGATCTCATCATGATCCTAAAACTATTGTCCAAATCTATAGGGTTCATCATAATCTTAATTAAGTCATAAATAAAATAACAAGATACAACATTTGACGAAATATAATGCTTCATATTATTAATAAATAATTAATATCATATATATAAATAGGAAGATAAAAATCAAAAAGTTTCATCACATCATCTATGTGATTGGCTTGCAGGGCACTATTCTTTCAAGCCCTTCATCCACAGATTGATGGCCACTCAAAGAGAACTATTTAGATCTTAGAGGACATTTGAGAGCTTATATTTTAGATATGAAGGGTTCATGGGATGAGCACCTATCTTTGATTGAGCTTGAAAAAAATATGCCCTACAAGCCAATCGAAATTTATATTTTGATGGGTTTTCCTTGTAATCTTCCAGACTCATGTATTGACTCTTTAAATAATAAAAGATATTTTTCATCATATGCTGCATCTTACTTTTGTAATGATTATGATGAACTCCATAAATCAGGATAATGAGTTTAGGGTTATGATGAGATCATACGTATGAGATTTAAAATCTTAAAAACTCTGATTTAGAATATTTCTAGTCATAGAAATATTGAGAAGGAGATCAATGTTTCGGATAGACTAGCACTTCCTATGTATGCTAGATGGAGAGGATGGCTGATCTCATATGCCACTTGTGTGAGACACTAATACAAGAAAGTGGGTGCTCATTAGAGAATGAGTTCACTGAATTGATAAAACTTAAGAAATATCTTATGGAATTTACTTACCTGTCAAAAGATGTTTTCTTATAGTGGGAGTTGTGCATATAATCGTTTGACCTGAGACTACCATAGAACCTTGTATACATGAATTCATTTTTTTTGGTTCATACTCATTCATGACTTAGTCATGTATGGAATGTTCTAGATATGGTAGAATGCATATGAAGGTTGTGAGTAGGTCAGCATAGAATCGATCACTCCTGGTAAGAGGAGATCGCATCCTACTTGCTCTGATCGATTGATGATTCAGGAAGCCTTTGATCAAAGCAGAATAAAAATTAAAAAAAGTTTTTAATATTTTATTAATTGAATCATCATATAAGATTGAGAGAAATATGAGTATGATATTAGATTTGACATCATTCCATATCTGGAGTCATATTCGGGGTGCAGAGAGATCGCAGGATCAAATTGCATGGTAACTTTTCACTGAAGGATATTTTTGGTATTTTTATTAAAATTTTATATCTTTTAGGTAGACATGATACATTACTAGATGTCAATCTTATCTTGTAGGTTTGATTGAATTAAAGAGTTTAATTCAATCATCAATTAGAAAGAGTTCTAATTATTGAAATCAGGTTAGTTCGATTGGATCTAGATCAGTTAGATTAAATTCTAATCAAATCAAATCAACTTGCACTCAGACCCATTGCTAGCTAGATTTGGAACCCAATAGGTCACACACAAAGAGAATTAATCAGGGGTCTAATTGGATTAGATCATATTTGCAAAATTGAGATGCTAGCACATGTTGCAAAAACTAGCTCCCTATTTCGAATCGGGTTCGAAATTGATTCTAGATTGGGCTAATTAAGGCCAAATTAATTCAAACCAATTTTGGATTTGAGTTAGGTCTTCTATTATATATATGTATCAAAATATTTATAGCTAGAAAACCAAGTCTCCATGAGTCAAAAATTTTTCTTGTGCGTGGGTGCAGTTTTTATGTGCAGAAACAGCTTTCACGTCCCATGAGATGGGATGCCTCATCCTCAAGCTTATCCAATGTTCCATAACGAAATAATTTTTTTGGTGATTTCTAATTTAATTTTGAACATAATTTTTTTTTAAAGTTAAATTTTTTTTTGGTTTAAACATGAAAATTCATCAAAGGTGAAAATCCTGTCAGTCTGATCCATGCACCTGACCAAGAGTCCAACTTGTGAAGGACTCTAACCCATTTGTCATGCCACTTCTTAATCTAAGATTTTTTCTATGCCATTTTGATGTTAGCACCTTCATTTTTGACCATTGGATGGATAAAATTATATTGATGGGTGGTGGAGAAAAATTATTCCATAGGAAGCAGCGTGACACATCAAAGAGTCATTGAGAAAAATGTTTCGAAGAGTCCTTCTGCACGAAGCATCTTTTGGATTTTTTCTCGATGATTGCCATGTGTCCAAATCTTTCAGATGGGTATGAGAATTTATCAGGAGGTGTGAGATTTTTTGATGGATGCGAGATGGTGTGTGGAAGGGGTGCGAAAAATTCCCAAAGGCAACCCGTAGCTAAATATTTAAGGGGGGGTGCATCAAGGGATTGGATTTATTCAAATTTTCAATTCTTCTTTTCTTTCTAACATTCTCTCTCTATTATCCAATTAGTCCCTTCCTTCTCTTGTTAGAACAAGTCCATAATAGTAAGGACAAGTCCGATTTTAGGATAAGAGTCTAGGAAGAGAATTAAGGAAGACAAGGAAAGAAGAAAGGTAGGGATAGGAAGGCTAGGAGAAGAGGAAGAGGGTCTTGAGGTCTTGGTGTCCAAAAAAATTTTTAAAGTGAGAATTTTGGAGGAAAAATTATCTCAAAAGGTTGGTGTCCTGATCATAGCTCTGTGTGGATCACCGTTGGAGGGCAAACAAGTGGACGCCTGGTGGTGGTTCTGCCGAAATTTGGATTAAGCACTGCAGGTATTCTTCTATAGCTTGAATTTAATTTTAAATTTATATTATATATGATTGTTAATCATCAAGGAGATACTGATTTAAAAATTTTATATTTAATATTTTTTAATTTAAATTTTAAAATCCATTATGCTTTCGCTGTGCATGCCAACCCTAAAACCCTACAGTGGTATCAGAGTCGGTCGTGTTTGGTTCAATCATATATACATAATATTTATGTGATACATAGTATGATTTATACTATAAAATAATTTATCTTCTATTATACTTTCATATGATGATATGAAATGATGCATATATGATTCACCACTTCATCATCCTGGCATAAGGTTGTCCTAGCATAATAGGGTTATGCTACAAGGTTGTCCTAAGATGATGAATGTTCATATGTTACACCTACACATATAGAATGTTTTAATGCTGATACATAAATTGGCATTATATAGTTAGAATATGCTTGAGACCAAATAAAAGCCCTCATTAAAAATTATATTAAGTGGTAGTGATATGCAACTATGGGTTAACCAATTCTTGATCAATTGATCAATTGGTGTCTAGGAAAGTACTATAGGTGGTTTTTTAATTGGTTTCGTTATCTGACCTAGCCAATTTATTGGTGTCTAAGAAAAGCAATGGGGAGACCCCCACCTTACCTTGTCAATTTTATTAAGCGATCTTGATATTGAAAAATCCTAATGTTGAAAACACTATTAAGGACCTTCCTTCATACTAGGTTAATGTTACATTATGAACTATGGCTAGTTTGTTGTGTTAACACAAGGCTTGTCACAAGGATTGATATAACATAATCCTGATGCATAGAAGATGCTTACGGCAATTTTGAATGTACTACTTTATTGTGTTAACACAAGGACAGTTATATTAGAATTTGACTGTATTGAAATGAAGGGTCTAACTAAACTAAAATATTATAGCTTGTTGTGTTAACACAAGGCTAATAATGTCTTAGAGGCCAAGATATGATATTGAAAATTGCATGAGATGCAATTGGAAAGAGATTTCTACCTATGAACTCATAAAGGTTTGTTGTGTTAACACAAGATCATTACGAGGAATTAAGATCTCAATCCCACTAAGATAAATATGAAATATATCTCGTTCATCATAGTAGAGGGTTATGATATTCGATAAAATAATAGGAGGTACAATTAAATCTAAAGATCTTATTTAATTGTATGAGTCAACATGAGTTGTTTGCTTATATAATATTCTTTAATTATTATAGATTAAATTCTACAAATGACATCTTCACTATCATTGCGAGAAAATTTAGATTCCAACAGGTTGACCAGTCCCAATTATGTGGACTGATTGAAAAATTTAAAGATTGTACTCACTTAGGAGAAGCTCTCCTATATTCTTGACATCTCTGAACTACAAGAGGTTGGGGATGATGCCACAGAGGAGGAGGTATCCACATACAGGATGTGGAAGAATGACAGTTTGACTGTCAAGTGCATCATACTGGCCTCTATGAGCAATGAGTTGCAGAGGCAGTATGAGAGCATGGATACTCAATCCATACTCCTTAATCTTAAAGAGTTGTATGGAGAACAGAGTAGGACTGCTAGATATGAGATATTTAAGTAGTTATTCTATGCTAGAATGATTGAGAGATCATCCGTACAAGACCATGTCCTGAAGGTCATTGATCTGATTACTAGATTGGGTCAACTAGGTTTTGTGTGTTGGGAATAGTGTCCCAAAGCCAATCGTCAGACTGTTAACAGTTGTGCTCTTTCTTGTATTAGTATATGAATTATAAATTAATAAAAGTTATTTTGGTATTTTTCATCACAAACTGTTTCATCTTCTAATGAACTCCTGTGTTGTGGTGAAGTCTTTAGGACTATTTAGACTCGACAAAGGAGGATTTATCGTTTAGTCCTTAAACCTGTTCATAACCAAATGATACGTTGTTACCAAGGACAACAACGTTTATCAAGCATAGGTCATTGTCTGCCATATGAGTTGGTTGTCCTCTTAACCAAGGAGTGTGGAGACATTGGTATGGCATACAGGTGAGATGTAAGGGTACATCTGTACTAAATATGACCGACTTCGGAGCTTTTTCTGCTGTCAAGATTTGCTCCGATGGGATATGGGTATAACTGTCCCTCTGATCTGAGACTGTCACAATGACTTGCAAGCAATTCACTGCACTTAGGCACTGGACTACCTGAATTTCTAATTCAGTGATGGAAGGCTGCTGGGTGTAGTCAAGTACTTGACTTGTCGGTGTGTGTGTCAAGATGGGTTTGACCACTCTAGTTCAGGAGCTGTGTACAGTCATATTTTAATTTAGCAAAATCTTGATCAGGGTAGTCCTAGTGAGGAGTCACAGGACTATTTGAGTTGTACACGATTTGGATGATCTGATCAGGGTTGACAGTTTAACCCTGAGTCATCCTATACACAGAGGTCAAAAGGGATGAATTATACAATAACCATATTCATGTAGGTTCTGAATGTTGTGATTTCAACTATTCGACCTATCCGGATGTCTGGTACCATTGCTAGATGGTCACTCTGATTAGTACAAAAATTGATTCCTGTGCTACCGGCTTAGGTTCGAACCTGTGGGGTCACACACATTAGAGGTTCCTATCTGATCTGATGGCTGATGAATAGTCTCACTGGATTGAGACTCTTCAACCAAGAGTCCTAATGCTTGGAGACTCTGTGATTGAGAATCAGGATTCTCTGATCACAAGTTCCACACATTTTGGGTACCGAGGTCAAGAGTCCCACTGGTTTGGGACTCTTCGATCAAGATTTCATATCGATGGACTTTGATGCCTGATTGCCTATCGAATTTGGACTCAGTATTTATGAGAGGTTTATTTAGTAATTTGATCACTAATTAACTCAATTTAATTGAGTAATTATTTTTGGATCAAGTCCAATTGAATTGGATTCAGTTGAGTTTGACCTGATTAGGTTAAGAGTTGACCTAATCGTCAAGGTGGTTTGGTCCCTGATCTGATCAGGTGTTGGAGCATGATTCTGGCTCCTCCCACAGACCTTGGGTGTAGCAGAACTAGCAACGAATAGATCTGGAGACTTCTGGACATGATCCAAGGCCCTTTACGAAATCAACCTGGTTGCTGTCTTCTTCATCAGCCTTTCGTTCCAGATGAAGAACACCTTTGAAACCATCTCTAAAAAATACAAGATCTGGTACCCAACTAGATCAGACCTGGATCGAGGTCCTCCAATTTGTAAATCTTAAATTAGGGCATTCTATATAGGAAAGAAGATAGATGGAGACAGACCTCGCAGATCTGTCCTGCTGCAGCCTTTCCTGTGGATCTGTTGATGGAGATCTCACCCGCACCTCTAACGACCTCAGATCAACTCCAGATCTGAGAGGGACTTGTACCAACCTCTTCTCAAGATATTTCATTTCTTAGACCTGGTGTTTGGGCACCTGCAAGAGAGGGGAGAGAAGAAATGGCTGGCGGCTGCAAAGGGGGGAAGGGGCTAGCGCCTCCCTTCCTTTCTTTCCTTTTATGGACTGGCGGCAAGAAACCCTAGGGTTTCTTGCTCCTGGTGCGTGGAAGATTATTGGAGAGAGAGGGAGAAGAGAGAGAGAGACTTGGGAGAAAGAGTCATCTATTTTCTTGGCTTAATCCAACCTATACACAGTACATGTATATATAAACACCGGGTCAAGTGACCCAAACCCAAAACTCCCTTTACCAACTCTATGGGAGATTAGGTTAACCCAAGCCCATATACACCCATGACTTGACCTAATCTCACCTATCCTAGGCCCAGACTTGGCCCATAAAGAGTTAGTCCCTTGAGGCCCACATAACCTAGACCTCAAGAACCCGAAAGGCCCACAGCCTTTCAACCTAGGGCCCAACTAGCCCTAGAGCCTCCATGAAGCCCTCATGAATGATGGACCTTGGCCTTAGCCTTGGTCCCCTGGGCCTTGGGCACACCACCTGGATCATAACATCAGGGGTTGGGCTTAGTCAATTTTTGATTTAATTAAGATTTTATTGAGCCTAATTAAGCCTAAATGTATTGGGTTTAACTTAGTCTAATTATGCCTAACCTATTTTAATAAGGTTAGTTCAATTAGGTTGAAACCACCTTGACTTATCTCCCTGCGCCACCTCACCTCACCTGCACCTATTTGAATTCATGAGAAACGAGTTCTCATGAATTTTCTCCCATGCAGAAGCCTTCCCACGCCCCACCTGTGTGCACCATCTGAGTGGATAAAGAGAGATTGGTTGGCCATTCAAATTCAAAGGAAGTTTGAATTTGAATGGGCAACTAATCCATGCGCCACCCCTTTCTTTTGTGCACCACTTATTCTACACGAGAAAAGGTTTCTTGTGAAAACTCTCCATGCACAAAGAAGCCCACACCCCTCTCTTCTCACGTCAAGAGTGGATAAAGATTGGTTGGTTGGCATTTGAATTCAAATTCGATTTGAATTCAAGTGAGCAACCACCTAGCTTTATCCTCTCACGCTGTAAAAATGCTGTAAAGATGCATTTTGCATTGTTTTAAAAGAAATGAGAAGGTGGGGCATGCGACATCTGATCTCAGAGAAAAAAGGGGGCGTCAGATAGACCCTCTGCATGAGAAAAGAAATGAAAAGAAGAGCAAAGAAAAGAGAAAGTGGGCGTAGGATTTTCTGAGAGTACCCTAGGGTTTCTACCTAGGGTTCGAGAAGTGAGAAGGTGAGCTACGAGTGTCGTGAGCCCACCAAACTTTAGGGAGAGCTTCATCAACCTCTCAAGTACATTTGCAAATGATCCAAAGTATCTGAGGAGTCGATAGATCAAGATCGAATGAGTTCGATCAGCATCAGCCGTCGAAAAGATTCTACAGCGAACTAGCATTCGTGAGGAGCCGATCAGATCAGAAGCTTCATGTGGATGATCTGCAGAGGCCAGACATACTGTGTGGCTGTATTGCAATGATCATACCTTCACGATTGTGATCAGACTACAGCGATCGACTACCTGCATGAAGGTAATGTATTTTGAACACATAACAGTAAAACGTTTACTGTAGAATTCGAAATTTCAAATTTAAATGCATGCTATATACATATATCATATTTAGATCCTTGTATAGGGTTAATGCATGTTAATTAATTAGATTAATTAATAATTTTTGCTGTAAAATTATAATTTTGAAAAAGTTTTAAAATTACCGTTTTACCCCTGCACTGAAATTCACTTCATTGTGATGGATAGATAATTAAGTCAGAATTTGATCCTACAATCTCTCCTTGAGTCATTCGCTCAGTTTGTCGTGAACTATCACATGAACAAAGTGAATACCTCCTTGCCTGAGCTGTTGAATATGCTTAAGACAGCTGAGAGCCATATTAAGAAAAAAAAGACTTCACTTCTTCTTGTGGGTAAAACTTCTAAGAAGAAGTCAGATTTTAAGTGTTCAAAGAAAGCACTAAATCCTAAGGGTGGTAAGATGAAGAAGAAGGGAAAAAAAGTCTCAGGATTGGGTACCTATTTTCATTGTGGCAAGGCAAGACATTGGAAAAAGAATTGCAAGTTATATTTGCAACTGTAAAGGCTGGTGCAAGCGACGCACCAAAAGATATGTATGAGATACATATAATTTTGTCATTAAGTTATTCCAATTTAGACTCTTAGGTATTGGATACCACCTACAGTTCTCATATCTGAAAATCATTACAGGGGCTGCAGAACATTAGAGCACTGAAGAAAGGTGATTTCGAGCTCTACGATGCTGGAGGAGAGTTCATCCAAGCAAAAATTATGGGGATATATATGTTAAAGTTATCTTCTGAGAAGATCTTAGAGCTAGAAAACTGTTATTATATGCCTAAGATCATTAGAAATATTATTTTTGTACCATTGCTTTTGCAACGAGATTATAAAATAAATGGAAAGAGCAATAGTTACTCAATTTCTTTTTTTAATAAATTTTTTTGTCATGACGTTATTAATAATGGTCTTCTGATTCTATCTAATGATAATTTTTTTTATATTGATGAAAGCAAAAAGTGAAAGAGAAAAGAGTTAAATAATACTTTACTTTGGCATTGTCGACTTGGTCATATAAGTGAGACAAGAATTAACAAGTTATACAAAGAATAGTTCTTTGATCCTTATGATTATGAATCATTAGGTACTTGTGAATCTTATCTTATGAAAAAAATGACTAAGACTCCATTCAATAGACATGGAGAAAGGACAAGTGAGTTATTAGAACTTGTACGTACTGATATATATAGTCTTATGACAACAGAAGCCAGAGGAGGATACTCTTATTTTATAACGTTCACTGATGATTTATCTAGGTTTGGATATATGTGTCTTATGAAACACAAATTCGAAGCCTTTGATAAATTTAAAGAGTATCAAAGTATGATCGAGAAATAAACTCAAAAAAGTATTAAAATCTTTCGATCTGATCGAGGAGAAAAATACTTATCAAATGAGTTGCTAGATCATCTTAAAAAAAATAGAATTCTCTCAGAATGGACTCCTCCCTATACATCACAGCTAAATAGTGTATCAGAAAGAAGAAATTGTACTTTATTAGATATGGTGCGGTCCATGATGTGCCTTATAGATTTGCCTATTTTCTTCTGGGGATATGTCCTAGAAACTTCTGTCTATATTCTGAACAGAGTACCTTCAAAATCTGTGCCAAGCACTCAATATGAGATATGAAGAGAAAAGAAGCCTAATCTTAAGTATCTTAAGATATGGGGCTGTCCAGCTTATGTTAAAAGAAATTTTGGACATAAACTGAGTGCTAGGACAGATAAATGCTTGTTTGTAAGCTATCCTAAAAAGAGTATAGGATACCTCTTTTACCATCCTATTGAACATAAGGTGTTTGTGTTGGAAAATATATCCCAAAAGCCAATCGTCAAGCTATTGACAGTTGAGCAACCAAGTATTGTAATTGATTTATTAATAAATAAAATATATTTTTGGTATTTTCATCATAAGTTTTCATCTTCTGATGAACTCTGTTGTTATGATGAAGTCCTTAGGACTATTTAAGTTCAATAAAGAGAGGATTTATCGATTAGTCCTTAAAATTATTCACGACCAAATGATAGGCTGTTAATAAGGACGACAGCTTCTATCGAGCATAGGTCGCTGTAGGCCATATGGGTTGGTTGTCCTCTTAACTAAAGAGTGTGGAGATACTGCTATGGTGTACAGGTAAGATGTAAGGATACATCATTATTGAACGTGACCAACTCTAAAGCATTCTGCTGTCGAGAATGTCTCTGATGGGATATAGGTATAAGTGTCTCTTAGACCTGAGATCGTCTCAGTGACTTGCAAGCAACTCATTGTGCTTTGGTACTGGACTAACTGAATTTCTAATTCAGTGATAGAAGGCTTCAGGGCACAGTCAAGTACTTGCAAAGTCAGAGTGTGATCGAGATGGGATTGACCACTCCAAGAGTTGGAGAAGAATGAGTCACTATATTTCAATTTAGCAAAACTTTGGCTATGGTAATCCATCAGAAGGACTTGATATTTTGAAATATAATGTGGACAACTTGATCAGAGTTGACAGTTGAACTCTGAGGTATCATATGATCATTTTGGTCAAGGAGATAAATTATATAGAAACTATATCTACATGGGTTCTAAGGATATTGTTCTACACATTCGACCTATCCGACCGTCGGATACCATTGCTAGATGATCACTTCGATTGGTATAAAAATTTATTTCTATACTACTGACTTAGATTTGGACCTATGAGATCACACACATTAGAGTCCACGATCTGATCAGATGGTTGATCAATGATTAAAAATTATTCTAGTGTTAAACGATCAATACAATTGACATTTAACCTAGTGCAAGTGTTACAGGAGGATCGATTAGCAATTCGATTACTAATTGGCTTAATTTGATTAAGCCAATGGGCTGAGATTAAGTTTAATTGAATATAATTTAATTAGATTTAGTTTGGACTTGATTGGATCAAGTCCAATTAGTTTATTGGATAAGCCAAGTGCAAGAAAAAACTAGTCCTAGTTCAATTAGGACTTGGGTCAACCTAATTTTTAATTTGATTAAAAAATTAAAATACAATCAAATATAATTTAATATAATTAAATTAAATTTTTAATTGAGTTAAGATCTATTTTAATTGGATTGATCTAATTTTAATTTGATTTGATTTGAGAAACTAAATTAAAGCAAGTCATAAGATAGATCCTAGTAAGACTAGGATTTTACCTTGCGCCATATAAGCCCCACACTCCCTCTTTCTTATTCCACGCCAATTCCCTCTTATTTTGTGTAACAAAAATCCTCTCCCAGATCTTCACAACACCCAAAAGATTTTCTCTCTTCTTTCTTATATGGAAGATGGTTGTGGATCAAATCAAAGTAGGAATAAGTTTGGATTTCAAATTCTATGAGATAGAGTTTTAGAAATCCAAAACTCTTTCTTTTTTGCACCGATTTTATCCAAATTTTTCTTGAGATTTTTGTGGCTTTTATGGCACTTGATAGGTGCTCTTTGCTATTGGTCCACACACAAAAAGAAGGAGGGGGCACCCAAGAGTTGGGCGCCCCTTATCTTGCCATGTTTGGATAAACCTTGACTAGGTATTTGACCTAGACAAGGACTCTATCATATCTCTCTATATAAAATGAATTTCTTCATAAATTTTTTATAAAAAAATAGATCAAAGAGAGACCTTTATGGCATCCAAAAATCAGAGAGAAAGAAGGTTGGGGTGTGGAGATATAAAAGGCACAAGATAGGATGTCTAGAGAGAGCAAAGAGAAGAAGAAGAGGGTCTTCTTCTAGGGTTGTTGTGTTCATCTCTTTCCTTCCTCCATCTTGAGTTTTCTGAGAGTATCTCAGATCTAAATCTCCTCCTCCTACTTCAAATCTTTGGAAGAGTCCAAATCAAGAAGAATGAGGAACCTGATCAACCATCGAAGTGTGGGAAATTCAGTGCAGGGGTAAAATGGTAATTTTAAAACTTTTTCAAAATTATGATTTTACAGTGAAAAAATATTAATTAATCTAATTAATTAATATAAATTTATCTTATACTAGGATCTAAATATGATATATAGCATGCATGCATGCATTTAAATTTGAAATTCAAATTCAAACAGTAAACACTTTATTGTAATGTGTTCAGAACACAATATCTTTGTGCGGGTAGTAGATCGCCATAATCTGATCACCATCAAGAGAGTCTGATCATCGTGATACAGCCACATAGTATGTCTGGCCTTTGCGGATCATCCACATGAAGCTCTCGATCTGATCGACTCCTCACGAGTGCTAGCTCGTTGTAGAGCCCTTTTGATGGTCGATTCTGATCGAACTCCTTCGATCGATGTCTGTCGATTCTTTGGATACTCTGGATCATCAACAGACATGCTTGAGAGGATGTTGAAGATCTTTCTAAAATTTTGTAGGCTCACGACACTCGTAGCTCACTTTCTCACTTCCCGAACCCAGGCTAAAACTCTAGGGAACTCACCAGAAACCTTGCACCCACTTTTCTTTCTTTTCTTTCTTTTTCTCTTGGAAGGATATGGACTTCCTTCTCATGCACAAGACTTCTCATGTCCCAAAATTTTTCTTCAAAAATCTTCTTCTTGCACACCCCACTCTTCTCCTCCTTTTATAACAACGTCAAACGTCTTATCCAAAAGAAAGGATAAAGATGAGTAATTGCACATTTGAATTCAAATTAAATTTTGAATTCAAATGGACACCAACTCATCCCTTATCCACTAAAGGTATGAGGCGTGGCTTAAATTATGCATGAAGTGATTTCATGAGAAACTTTTTCTCATGTAATAAATGGGGCGTAAAAAAAGGGATAAGGTGCAAAGATTGATTGCCCATTCAAATTCAAACTTTATTTTGAATTTGAATGGCCAACCAATCATCCTTATCCATTCTAATGGTACATTAATGTGGGGTGTGGAGAGGGCTTGGCGTGAGGAAAAAATTCATGAGAAGTTCCTTCTTATGAATTCAAATGGGTGCAATGGAAGTGAGGTGGCGCATGGAGATTGGGTCAAGGTGGTTTAATTATTTAAACCAACCTAATTGAACCAAATAAGTTAAGTCCAATTAGACTAATTTAAACCCAACTAAATTAGGCTTAATTAGGCTCAATAAAATCCTAATCAAATCAAGAATTGATTAAGCCCAACTCCTGATCAAATCAGGGACCAAACCATCTCGATGATTAGATCAACTCTTAACCTAATCGGGTCAAACCCAACTGAATCCAATTCAATTGGACTTGATCCAAAAATAATTACTCAATCAAATTGAATTAATTAACAATCAAATC
Source organism: Elaeis guineensis (assembly GCF_000442705.2). NCBI lineage: Eukaryota > Viridiplantae > Streptophyta > Magnoliopsida > Arecales > Arecaceae > Elaeis > Elaeis guineensis. Next base: position 56,918,963 of record NC_025993.2, read on the forward strand.
ACTAATTAAACCTCTCATAAATACTAAGTCCAAATCTGATGGGCAATCAGGCATCAGAATTCATCGATATGTAACCCTGATCAAAAAGTCCCAACCAATGGGACTCTTGACCCCGGTACCCATAATATGAGGAACTCGTGATCAGAGAATCCTGATTCTCGATCACTGAGTCTCAAACATATAGGATTCTACATCAGCCATCAGATCAGATAGGAACCTCTAGTGTGTGTGACCCCGCAGGTTCGAACCTAAGCCGGTAGCACAGGAACCAATTCCTGTACTAATCGAAGTGACCATCTAGCAATGGTACCCGACATCCAGATAGGTCGAAGAGTCACAATCGCAACACTTAGAACCTACATGAATATGGTTACTGTATAATTCATCCTTTTGACCCCTGTGTTTAGGATGACTCCGGATTAAACTGTCAACCCTGATCGGATCATCCGAATCGTGCTCAACTCAAACAGTCCTGTGACTCCTCACAAGGACTACCCTGGCCAAGATTTTGCTAAATTGAAACATGACTGTACACAGCTCCTAAGCTGGAGTGGTCAATCCCATCTTGACACACTCACCGACAAGTCAAGTACTTGACTACACCCAGTAGCCTTCCATCACTGAATTAGAAATTCAGGTAGTCCAGTGCCTAAGTGTAGTGAGTTGCTTGCAAGTCACCGTGGCGGTCTCAGGTCGGAGGGATATTTATACCCATATTCCATCAGAGCAAATCTTGACAGCAGAAATAGCTCCGGAGTCGGTCACATTCAGTGCAGATATACCCTTATATCTCATCTGTATGCCATACCAGTGTCTCCACACTCATTGGTTAAGAGGACAACCAACCTATATGGCACACAATGACCTATGCTTGATAAACGTTGTCATCCTTGATAACAACGTATCATTTAGTCGCGAATAGATTTAAGGACTAAATGATAAATCCTCCTTTGTCAAGTCTAAATAGTCCTAAGGACTTCACCACAACATAGGAGTTCCTTAGAAGATGAAACATTTTATGATGAAAAATGCCAAAATAATTTTTATTAATTCATAATTTATGTACAAATACAAAAATGAGCACAACCATCAACAGGCTGACGATTGGCTTTGGGACACTATTCCCAACAATCTCCCACTTGGCCTAAAGCCAATCGGTTCAGTATCTAATACCCATCTTTGACTTGTAGTTGTCGAACTCCTTCACTGCAATGGCTTTAGTGAATGGGTCAGCTAGGTTCTCCTTCCCGTCGATCTTCTAAAGATTGACGTCACCTCGATCCATAATTTTTCAGATGAGATGGTAAGGGCACAGAATATGCTTCGTCTGCTGGTGTGCCTTTGGTTCCTTCACCTGAGCAATGACTCCAGAGCTGTCACAGTAGAGCAGAACTGGACCAACAAGGGAGGGTGCTACTCCGAGCTCGGTGATGAATTTTCTCAACCACACCGCTTCTTTGGCAGCATCTGATGCAGCGACATACTCTGCCTCGTAAACTGAATCAGCCACTGTGTGCTGCTTGAAACTTTTCCAGCAGATAGCCCCACCATTAAGGGTAAAAATAAATCCCAACACACTTTTACGTCATCATGATCAGACTGAAAACTAGAGTCTGTAAACCCTATAAGTCTCAAGTTCGATTCACCATAAACAAGCCACTGATCCTTAGTATTTCTTAAATACTTCAGGATGCTTTTAACAACCTTCCAGTGATTCTCCCCTGGATCAGATTGGTATCTACTCACTACCCCTAGTGAGTATGCCACATCTGGTCGTGTACATATCATGGCATACATGATAGATCCCACTGTCGAAGCATATGGAATCCTACCCATATGCTCTCTCTCTTGAGGTGTTGTCGGACAATCCCTCTTTGAGAGAGAAATTTCATGGCCTATCGGAAGATAGCCTTTCTTGGAATTCTCCATGCTGAACCTCTTCAGCATAGTATCAATGTACATGGACTAAGATAAACCAAGCAACCTTTTAGATCTATCCCTATAGATCCTCATTCCTAGGATGTAGGAAGCTTCTCCCAGATCCTTCATGGAGAACTGTGACGACAGCCAAATCTTTATTCCCTGTAATGCAGAGACATCATTCCCGATTAAGAGAACATCATCCATATACAATACAAGAAATACTACTACTGGACCATTAGCCCACTTATAAATGCATGGCTCTTCTCCGTTCTTAACGAAGCCATACGTCTTGATCATCTTATCAAAATGTATGTTCCAACTCCGTGATGCCTGCTTAAGTCCATAAATGGACCTCTGTAGCCTGCACACCTTAGACTCATCTATGGATGTGAATTCTTCAGGTTGTATCATATACACCTCTTCATCCAGCTCTCCATTTGAGAAAGTTGTCTTCACATTCATCTGCCAGATTTCATAGTCCAGATGGGCAGCTATCGCAAGCATAATCCGAATGGATTTGAACATTGCCACATGAGAAAATATCTCGTCATAGTCTATACCATAACATTGACGATATCCCTTGGCAACCAGATGGGCTTTATAGATTTCCACCTTTCCGTCTGTGCCTCTCTTCCTTTTGAAGACCCACTTACACCCTATGGGTTTTACTCCTTCGGGTGGGTCAACCAATGTCCACACATCGTTGACCTTCATGGACTCCATTTCGGATTTCATGGCCTCCAGCCATTTCTCAGAGTCGGATCTCTGCATTGCATCCATGTAGATGATCGGATCCTCATCATTTTTATCAAGTTCGATAGGATTGCCGTCCCAAACCAAGAAACCATAGTATCTGTCCAGTTGACGTGGTACTCTATCAGATCGCCTTAAGGGTGCTTGAACAATGGGCTCCGGATCTGATCTAACCAAATCTGGTTCAGGTTCAGCAACTTGTGTCAGTTTTTCCACCTGCCGAACTTCGTCAAGTTCGATCTTAGAGGCAACAGTCCCTTCACCAAGGAACTCTTTTTCTAAAAAGATTGTCTTAAGGCTGACAAATACTTTTTGCTCATCAGCTAGGTAGAACTAATACCCTTTGGTCTCTTTTGGGTACCCTATAAAATTACACTTGTCAGACCTGGGTCCAAGCTTGTCCGTAATTAAACGTTTAACATAAGCCGGACACCCCCAAACCCTAAGGTGCGAGAGTACTGGCTTACGTCCTATCCATATCTCATATGGTGTTTTGGTTACAGACTTACTCGAAACTCTATTTAGAAGGTAACAAGCCGATTTGAGCGCATATCTCCAAAGGGAGATCGGCAGACCAGCAAACCCTATCATGGATCGAATCATGTCCAACAAGATCCGATTCCTACTTTCAGATACACCATTATGTTATGGTGTTCCAGGAGGAGTTCACTGAGAGAGAATCCCATTCCCCCCAAGATATGTCAAAAAATTATTGGAAAGGTATTCACCTCCTCGATCAGATCGAAGAGTTTTAATACACTTTTCAGTTTATTTTTCTACCTCATTTCAAAATAGTTTGAACATTTCAAACGACTCCAATTTATGCTTCATTAAATAGACATACCCATACCTCGATAGGTCGTCTGTGAAGGTTGTGAAGTAGAAATATCTACCTCTTGCACTTGAGCTCATGGGTCCACATACATCAGAATGTACCAAACCCAAGAGTTCACTGGCTCGCTCACCTTTTCCAGTAAAAGGTGATTTGGTCATTTTTTCAAGAAGATAGGACTCATAGGTTGGAAGTGATTCACAATCACCTACTTCAAGAATTCTTTCTTGAGCCAACCTATTTATCCTGTTCTTATTGATATGACCTAGCCTACAGTGCCAAAGATAGACTTCTGACACATTATCTATTCTAGGGCGTTTATCGGAGGTTTGAACCACATTAACAGGTTGTGATAGAAAGTAAATTCCATTATTAAGTTGTCCAACAAACATTGTAACACCATTCAAAATGATATTGCAAACGTTTCTTTTTATTAAAAATTGATAACCATTCATGGCCAAAAGGCCTACAGAAATAATATTTAATAAAAAGCTTGGACAATAGTGACATTCACTCAGAATTATATTTCGAGAATTGATTACAAGGTTCATGATTCCTAATGCTAGAACTAGAACTTTGCTTCCATCTCCAACATTCAGGAATCTATCACCTTTATCAAATCTTCTACTGACCTGCAGACCCTACATCGAATTGCAAATATGATAAGGGCTTCCGGTATCCAATACCCAGGCAGTAGTATCACAAATGAAAAAGTTGCAAGGTGTTATCATATAAGTACCTTGCTTCTTCTTTGGCCTGTTCGGGTCTAGGGAGGCAATGTATAGAGGACAGTTCCTCTTCCAGTGCCCCTGCTTCTTGCAAAAGAAGCACTCTGCCTGGCTCTGGTCGGGCTTGCGCTTCTTGGTCTGACCCTGTGCAGATGTCCCAGCATGCAGCTGCACCTTCTTATTCTTCTTCTTCTTGTTCTTCTTCTTCCCTTTCTTAAAGGGTCGACGACCAGAAGAAGACCCTCCCACAACATTCACCGACTCCTTATGGAGCTGGTGATCCTTCTCAAAGTTCTGCAGCAACCCCAACAAGCCGTGGTAGTTCACTGCAGGCTTTGTCATCCGAAAATGAGTAAGGAAGGAGAGGAAGGACTTGGGCAATGAATTAAGGATTGCATCCTTACCGAGCTGCTCGTGCAGGGGAAAGCCCAGTTTACTTAGGCGCTCAATCATTTCGATCATGTACAGTACATGATCAGTGACTGAGGCTCCATCCCTCATCCAAGCATTGAAAATGGCACAAAAAGTTTTGTGCCTTTCAATGTCGTCAGGCATGCCAAAGGAGTCATTCAACATTTGAAGCATCTCCTGTGGCTGGGCGTTCTCGAACCTGTGGCTGAACTCATCATTCATTGCCGCCAGCATAATGCACCGAATGGTGGTGCGGTCGTTGAACCACTTCTGATAAGTATCTCGGACCATCCCTCTAATGTTCGAGGCTGGCTCCTCAGGTGCCGGATCCGTTACTACATAAAGGATCCGCTCATGCTTAAGGATGATTTTTAATTTTCGATACTAGCTATCGAAATTAGGTCCCATGAGCTTGTCATTATCTAATAATGACCGGAGTGACAGGGTAGTGGGCATAGCCGTACAAAGGAAAACCAGACCTATATTAGTACATAAATTATTAATACTAAAGACTTGGACTTTAGTCTAAAGTTTCTCCCAGTATTTTTACGAATTGGTAGCCTCAACCTTCAATTCGAGGAATTACTTTAATTTCTTAGTGGGTACTAGAATCCACACAGACTACACACGAGCCCAACTTTGGTTGGTCAACCCATGTGTATCTATGGGTAGGTTCATAACCAGTTGTTTCTCTAAACAACTTCTAGTAATTGATTTTGCCCCAGAACCTAATCAGTAGGCTTTGGCCTCCACTAAAAAAATCTGGTTAGGTCCAACCATTAACATGATTTGATTTGGTGAATCAGACCAATAAATGATCAGGCCCGACTTTGGCTGGCCAACCTGATCACCATCAGAAAGACTCAAACCAAATTATCATATTATGAATGATAATTCCATTAGCCAATAAGCACCAGGCCTTTGGGCCTCCAATGATTATTAAACTAATGGACTCATTATCACTCACTTAATGGGAGGCTATGACTTAGTTATCAATATAACTTAATCATTTTTAGGGACCTAATAATTTTTGAGGATTTTATTAAAGGATAGATGAGAAGAAAATATCCAGCCAATTTTAATCCTCCCACTGACTTCACCAAATCAGATTAAAAAGGATTTAATTAAAGCTAGCATTAGGAGCACCTAAATCAGTCAAACTGATTTACCTAATGACATGGGTGAGCCCTAATCACCAAGTGATCTAATCAAAACCTAATTCACCAGGTTGGCCAGGTAAGTAAGATCAGTGGTGGGGATAAGCCATTAACTCGTCAGAGATCAAATCACTGCGAGTAGCTCCTGCTTAAAAACCACTGGTCAAACTGCCAAACTTACCTTAGACACCAACCAGTTCATTAGTTTTAATTTGATCAACTTAGTAAATAGGGTTCCACCACGTAGCCATGAATTAAGTCCATCTTGGTCTAGTTAAAGACATGGACCCATTCAACTACAACTATTGGAGTTGAGTCTAGAGTATCCTTGACCTAATCTAATTCAACTTTTGATTAGATTTGACCAATTACTCTAGTTTAGTCCATTTCTTTAAGCTAACCTTTGGTCTAACTCAATTATGGACCTAATCCATCTAACCCATTGACCCACAAGTTTATGCAATTATCTTAAGTCTTAATTCACAATTCTAGACCTACTAGACAACACTTAATTCTTTTAATTAAGTATTTGGACTGATGGGTCAGGGTTTGACATTTTGAAAATAATTTTCAAATTTGAAAGGTTTTATTTTTTGTTCACCAAATATGTTGACTCATTTCACAAATAGATCAGCACATTTCATAAATAGCAATCCTATTGCTAATTACATAATAAGAAATAACTCAATCAAAATAAATCATGAATATTCCTTTAGATCTAATCTAACACATTCATGATAAATTTCATAATTGAACCTTTACATCTTAATTCCTTTCGCTGCTTCATCTGCATGGGATATAATTGCAGTGGCACCCCTACCGCCATAGGAGACCCCATTGAATGGGAGGAGAGGATCTTTAAACCCTGCTTTTCTCCTATGACCGGACGGTCATGGCAACCAACCCAATTCGATTACTTGCTACTTGGATCAAGTATATCTAAATATACCAATTTTAAAATTTAAATTTTAAATTTTAAATTTTAAATTTTAAATTTTAAATTTCAAATAAATTTCAAATTTCAAATTTTTGAATTTCAAATTTTGAATTTCAAATTTTGAATTTTAAATTTTGAATTTCAAATTTGAAATTTCAATCAAATTTCAAATTTTAAATTTTAAATTTCAAATTTTTGAATTTTGAATTTCGAACAACTTTCAAAATTCAAATTTTAAATTTTTGAATTTTAAATTTCAAATTTAAACTTTTAGATTACAACTTAATCTACGCATGCAAATATATATATCATATCTAAGAATCTCGCTCTGATACCATTTGTGGGAAATTCAGTGTAGGGGTAAAATGATAATTTTAAAACTTTCAAAATTATGATTTTATAGTGGAAAAATATTAATTAATCTAATTAATTAATATGAATTTATTCTATACTAGGATCTAAATATGATATATAGCATACATGCATTTAAATTTGAAATTCAAATTTAAACAGTAAATACTTTACTGTAATGTGTTCAAAACACAATATCTTTGTGTGGGTAGTAGATCGTCGCAATTTGATCATCGTCGGGAGAGTTTGATCATCGCGACACAGCCACACAGCATGTCTGGCCTCTATGGATCGTTCACATGAAGCTCTCAGTCTGATCGACTCCTTACGAGTGCTAGCTCATTGTAGAGCCCTTTTGACAGCCGATACTGATCGAACTCCTTCGATCGATGTCTATCGATTCTTTGGATGCTTTGGATCATTAACAGACATGCTTGAGAGGATGTTGAAGATCTTCCTAAAATTTTGTGGGCTCACGATACTCGTAGCTCACTTTCTCACTTTCCAAACCCCAGGCTAAAACTCTAGGGAACTCACCGGAAACCTTGCACCCACTTTTCTTTCTTTTCTTTCTTTTTCTCTTGGAAGGATATGGACTTCCTTCTCACGCACAAGACTTCTCATGCCCCAAAATTTTTCTCCAAAAATCTTCTTCTTGCACGCCCCACTCTTCTCCTCCTTTTATAACAACGTCAAACATCTTATCCAAAAGAAAGGATAAAGATGAGTAATTGTACATTTGAATTCAAATCAAATTTTGAATTCAAATGGACACCAACTCATCCCTTATCCACTAAAGGTGTGAGGCGTGGCTTAAATTGTGCATGGAGTGATTTCATGAGAAATCTTTTCTCATATAATAAATGGGGCGTAAAAAAAGGGATAAGGTGCAAAGATTGATTGCCCATTCAAATTCAAACTTTATTTTGAATTTGAATGGCCAACCAATCATCCTTATCCATTCAAATGGTACATTAATGTGGGGCATGGAGAGGGCTTGGTGTGAGGAAAAAATTCATGAGAAGTTCCTTCTCATGAATTCAAATAGGTGCAATGGAAGTGAGGTGGCGCATGGAGATTGGGTCAAGGTGGTTTAATTATTTAAACCAACCTAATTGAACCAAATAAGTTAGGTCCAATTAGACTAATTTAAATCCAACTAAATTAGGCTTAATTAGGCTCAATAAAATCTTAATCAAATCAGGAATTGATTAAGCCCAACCCCTGATCAAATCAGGAACCAAACCATCTCGACGATTAGGTCAACTCTTAACCTAATCGGGTCAAACCCAACTGAATCCAATTCAATTGGACTTGATCCAAAAATAATTACTCAATTAAATTGAGTTAATTAGCAATTAAATCACTAATTAAATCTCTCATAAATATTGAGTCCAAATTCGATGGGCAATCAGACATCAGAATTCATCGATATGTAACCCTGATCGAAAAGTCCCAACCAGTGGGACTCTTGACCCCGGTACCCATAATGTGTGGAACTCATGATCAGAGAATCCTGATTCTTGATCACTGATTCTCAAATATGTAGGATTCTACATCAGCCATCATATCAGATAGGAACCTCTAATGTGTGTGACCCCGCAGGTTCGAACCTAAGCCAGTAGCACAGGAATCAATTCTTGTACTAATCGAAGTAATCATCTAGCAATGGTACCCGACATCCAGTTAGGTCGAAGAGTCACAATCGCAACACTCAGAACCTACATGGATATGGTTACTGTATAATTCATCCTTTTGACCCCTGTGTTTAGGATGACTCAGGGTTAAACTGTCAGCCCTGATCGGATCATCCGAATCGTGCTCAACTCAAACAGTCCTGTGACTCCTCACAAGAACTTCCCCGGCCAAGGTTTTGCTAAATTGAAACACGACTATACACAACTCCTAAACTGGAGTGGTCAATCATATCTTGACACACGCACCGACAAGTCAAGTACTTGACTACACCCAGCAGCCTTCCGTCACTGAATTAGAAATTCAGGTAGTCTAGTGCCTAAGTGCAGTGAGTTGCTTGTAAGTCACCGTGACGGTCTCAGGTCGGAGGGACATTTATACCCATATTCCATTGGAGCAAATCTTGACAGTTGAAATAGCTTCGGAGTCGGTCACGTTTAGTGCAGATGTACCCTTACATCTCACATGTATGCCATATCAGTGTCTCCACACTGATTCGTTAAGAGGACAACCAACCTATATGGCACACAATGACCTATGCTTGATAAACATTGTCATCCTTGGTAACAACGTATCATTTGATCACGAACAGATTTAAGGACTAAACGATAAATCCTCCTTTGTCGAGTCTAAATTTCCTAAGGACTTCACCACAACATAGGAGTTTATTAGAAGATGAAATATTTTGTGATGAAAAATATCAAAATAATTTTTATTAATTCATAATTTATGTATAAATACAAAAATGAGCACAACCATCAATAGGCTGACGATTGGCTTTGGGACACTATTCCCAACACGAAGAAGGATCAGTGCAGTACTAGCATACTATGCTGATTTTCTGGAGCAGGACTTCTGATCGAGATTCGTGGGCTCTTGTGGATGACTCCTAGAGGTCGGATGCATGTGCAACTTGCAACATCATCCTCAAGCCCAGATCAGTAAGGTTAGAATATCTAACTTGCAAGGTAATAGATCTGATCTATTGTTTATTACATACATTAGATGTAACATAGAAATATGTTGATATGATCAACATGTAGTTCATTCTATAAATATTTTAATTTTTGATTTAATGCCATATAATAATCATATAATAGGATCTTAGATCTAAAGATTCTCTAATTTTATAAAATAAAAATAATTTATTTTAGTCTTCCACTGCATGATCTTGAAAAAGTTTCAAGATCTAACCCTGAAACCCTAGATATGGTTCCTTCAATTGGTATCAGAGTCAAGTTGTTTATTACATGATTATTTATACATATTTAAATTATTTTTTAGATTAGATCTAATTTATAATCTAATTATTAAATCTAAAATTAAAATTTTTAGATCAATCACAAACTGCAAGGTTGTCCTGCTGTAAGGTGTACCCCTTATAGTGCAAAGATTGTCCTAATTCGTATAGATCTATCTTTAATCATAAATTTATTAGATATGATCTAGATTAAATTTATGATTTATTAGATTTAAAAGATATTTAAATCTAAAATAAAATCTCTTTGTTAATATAACCTGCGCAAAGAACCATCATATTTTTGTCTGAAAAATTTACACAGTTTAAAGTTGAAATTGTTTCAATTACATGAACTTGTTTAGATTAGATCTAAAGTAGTTTCATGTTTATTTCATTTGCATCTTGATTATGAATCAAACATGCAACTTGTTTAGTGAAACCATGTTGTAAAATTATTTTACAAATATGAAAATTATTTTCAAAAAGTCGAACCCCAACCCTCAGCCCAAAACTTAATTGAGAATTAAGAAGTTGTTTTGATTAGGTTCTAGGATTGTGAATTGAAGAACCTAAGACACAAACCATAACACATTGGGTTAATGGGTTAGTGAGAATTAGGTCCATTAATTGGGTTAGACCTAAGGTTAGATTAAAGATAGACTTAATTAAAGAATTGACTAAATCTAATCAATTGTTGTCTTAATAATGGTCAAGGATTCTCTAGATCAATTACAATAGTTGTAGTTGGTCAAGTCCATATCTTTAACGAGAATCAAATGAACTTGATTCTTGGCTAAGCGATCTAGCACGAACTGTTAGGTTGATCCAATCGATACTAATTAAACCAGTTGGTGTCTAAGGTAAACCAAATCGATGATTTTTAATTGGGAGCCCGCTTATCTGGCCATTTCTGATGGTGTCTAAGGCAAGCTTTGGCAGACCCTCCCATCAATCAAACTTACTTGGCCTCTTGATGAAATTATATTTTGATTAGATCAATTGACTATTCGAGTTGATCCATGTCAGCTAGGTAAATCAGTGTGACTGATTTAGGTGCTTCTAGACCAGCCCTTTGAATGGTCTCCCTTAAGCTGACTTGGTGAAGCCAGTGGGAGGATCATGATAAGCTAGTTCATCTAACCTCATCCTCTAAATCAATTAAATTTTTTAAAATTATTAGATCCTTAAAATAAAATAGTTATGGTGATAACTAGATCATAGCCTCCCATTAAGTGGATGATAATGGGTCCATCAATTGGATAATCATTGGAGGCCCAAAGGCCTAGTGCTTATCGACTGATGGAATTATCATTCATAATATGATTTCTTGACTGCATCTTTCTAAATGGTGATGAGGTTAGCCAACCAAAGTTGGGCCTAATCATTCATTGGCTAGATGGGCCAAGTATGGTCATGTTAATGTTTGGACCTAACCAGACCTTTTCAGTAGAGGCCAAAGCCTACTGATTAGGGACTGGGGCAAAATTAAAATTACTAGAAATTATTTAGAGAAACAATTGATTATGAACCTACCCTTAGATATACATGGGTTAGCCAACCAAAGTTTGGCTTGTGTGCTGTCTAAGTGGATTCTAGTACCCACTAAGGAATTAGGATAATTCCTCGAATTGGAGGTAGAGGCTACCAATACGAATAAAATAGTGGGAGAAACCTTTTGATTAAAGTTCAAATTTTTAGGTTTAATGAATCAATTACTAATTAAGTTATGATTTTTCTTTGTGCAGATATGGCCACTTCCCTATTGCTCCGATTATTGTTGGACAATGATAAGTTGGTGGGACCCAACTTCGATAGCTGGTACCAAAAGTTGAAGATAGTTCTAGATCATGAACGGATCCTATATGTGATAACGGATCTTGCACCTGAGGAGCCAGCTGCCAATGCATATGGAACAGTCAGAGATACTTACCAGAAGTGGCTCGATGATCGGACTACGGTGTGCTGCATCATGCTGGTTGCCATGAGTGATGAGTTCAGTCACAAATTTGAGATGGCTCAGTCAAAGGACATGCTTCAAGTGTTGGAGGATGTCTTTGGCACACTCGATGATGTGGAGAGGCACAAGACTAGTTGTGCCATCTTCAACGCCAAAATACGGGATGGTGCCTTTATCACTGATCATGTATTGTACATGATCGAGTTGATGGAGTGTTTGAGCAAACTCGGCTTTTCCTTGCATGAGCAGCTTGGGAAAGATGCAATACTGAACTCGCTGCCCAAGTCTTATCTCTCATTCCTCACTCATTATAGAATGACAAAGCCTGAAGTAAACTATCACGGGTTACTGGGGTTGCTTCAAAACTTTGAAAAGGATCACCAACTCCATAAGGAGTCGGTGAACTTTGTGGGAGGTTCGTCTTCTGATTCACGACCCTTTAAGAAAGGGAAGAAGAACAAGAAGAAGAAAGTGAAGAAGGTGAAAGTTCAGGCTGGGACATCAGTGCAGAGCCAGACCAAAAAGATCAAGCCCGATAAGAGTCAAGCTGAATGCTTCTTTTGCAAGAAGTGGGGGCACTGAAAGAAGAACTATCCTCAGTACATTGCCTCCCTAGACCTAAACAGGTAGAGAAAGTAGCAAGCTATTGCTGGGCAAGGCATTTATATGATAACTCTTTGCAATTTCTCTATTTGTGATATAACTGACTGGGTATTGGATACCGGTTGCCCTTACTATATTTGCAATTCATTGCAGAGGTTGCAGGTCAGTAAGAGATTCGAGCAAGGTGAGAGGTTCCTGAATGTTGGAGATGAAAGACCAGTTCTAATTCTAGCATTAGGAATCTTGAAACTTGTATTTGAGTCCCATACTGTTGTTCTTAATGATTGTCATTTCTGTCCCAGTTTCTTTTTAAACGTTATTTCTGTAGGCCTTCTGGCCAAAAATGATTATGAAATTTTAAAAAAGAAACAAGTTTATAATATCATTATGAATGATGTTACTATTTTTTATGGACATTTGAATAATGGTGTGTATTTATTATCACAACCTGTTAACGTAGTCTATTCTACTGGCAAGCACCCTAGATTAGATAGTGTGTCAGATATCTACTTATGGCACTGTAGGCTAGGTCATATAAACAAGAACAGAATAAACAGGTTGACTCAAGAGAGAATTCTCGAAGTCAGTGATTGTGAATCACTTCTAACTTGTGAGTCCTGTCTTCTTGGTAAAATGACCAAGTCACCTTTTACTGAAAAAGGTGAGAGAGCTACTGAGCTCTTGGGCCTAGTACATACTGATGTATGTGGGCCTATGAGCACAAGTGCTAGAGGTGGATATTTTTACTTCATCACTTTTACAGATGATCTATCCAGATATGGATATGTCTATCTAATAAAATATAAGTCGGATTTATTTGAAATGTTCAAACGATTATGAAGTGAAGGAGAAAAACAAACTGGGAAGAGTATTAAAACTCTTCGATCTGACCGAGGAGGAGAATACGTTTCTGGTGAGTTTCTCACATACCTAGGAGAGAATGGGATTCTCTCCCAATGGACTCCTTCAGGAACATCACAGTATAATGGTGTGTCTGAAATGAGAAATCGGACTCTGTTAAACATGGTCCGATCTATGATGGGTTTTGCCAGCTTGCTGATATCTTTTTGGGGATATGCACTCGAATTGGTCTGTTATCTATTAAATAGGATTTCAAGTAAGTTTGTAATTAAGACTCCATATGAGATATGGACAGGACGTAAGCCGGCACTTTCACACCTTAGGGTCTGGGGGTGCCCGACCTATGTCAAACGGTTAGTTATAGATAAACTCAGATCTAGGTTTGACTAATGCACATTCATAGGGTACCCTAAAGAGATCAAAGGTCATTTTTTCTACCATGCTGATGAACAAAAGGTGTTCATCAGCCTTAAGGTAACCTTTTTAGAAAAGGAGTTCTTTGGTGAAGGAACCGTTGCCTCTAAGGTTGAACTTGATGAAGTTCAACAAGTAGAAGGACCGACACCAATAGCTGAACCTGAGTCGGATTTGATTAGATCAAATTCGAAATACAATATACCTACACCATTAAGGCGATCCGATAGAGTACCGCGTCAGTCAGACAGATACTACGATTTCTTGATCTGGGATGGTGATCCCATCGAACTCGATGAGAATGATGAGGATCTGATCATCTATATGGATGCAATGCAGAGACCTAATTTTGAAAAATGGCTTGAAGCCATGAAATCCGAAATAGAGTCCATGAAGGTCAACGATGTATGGACATTGGTTGACCCACCTGAAGGAGTTAAACCCATTGGGTGTAAATGGATCTTCAAAAGGAAGAGGGGCGTAGATGGAAAGGTGGAGACCTATAAAGCCCGTCTGGTTGCCAAGGGGTATTGTCAACATTATGGTATTGACTATGACGAGATATTTTTTCCTATGGCAATGCTCAAATCAATTCGGATAATGCTTGCAATAGCTGTCCATCTGGATTATGAGATCTAATAGATGGATGTAAAGACATCTTTCCTGAATGGAGAGCTGACTGAGGAGGTGTATATGATACAACCTGAGGGATTTGCATCCACAGATAAGTCCAAGGTATGCAAGCTTCAGAGATCTATTTATGGATTGAAGCAAGCTTCTCGGAGTTGGAACATGCATTTTGATAAGGTGATCAAAATGTATGGCTTCGTTAAGAACAGAGAAGAGCCCTGCATCTATAAATGGGCAAATGATCCAATTGTGGTATTTCTTGTCTTGTATGTGGATGACATTCTCTTAATCAGGAATGACATCCCCACACTACAGGGAATAAAAGTTTGGTTGTCATCACAGTTCTCCATGAAGGACTTGGGTGAAGCATCCTACATCCTAGGGATGAAGATATATAGGGATGATCTAAAAAGATGCTTGGGTTATCTCAGTCCATGTATATAGACACTGTGCTGAAGAGTTTCAGCATGAAGAATTCCAAGAAGGACTATCTACTGATAGGCCATGAAATTTCTCTCTCTAAGAAGGATTGTCCGACAACTCCTGAAGAGAGAGAGCGTATGAGTGGAGTCCCATATGCTTCGACCATAGGATCTATCATGTACGCCATGACATGTACAAGGTCAAATGTGCAATACTCACTAGGAGTAGTGAGTAGATACCAATCTGATCCTGGAGAAAACTACTGGAAAGTGGTTAAAGCCATCCTTAAGTATTTGAGAAATACTAAGGACCAATGGTTGGTTTATGGTGAGTCAGATCTGAAACTTGAGGGGTTCACAGACTCCAGCTTTCAATCTGACCATGATGATAGCAGAAGCGTATCAGGTTATATCTTTACTCTGAATGGTGGAGCCATCTGCTGGAAGAGTTTCAAGCAGTATATTGTGGCAGACTTTGTTTGCGAGGTGGAGTACATCGCAGCATCGGATGCCGTAAAGGAAGCTGTGTGATCGAGAAAATTCATCACCGAGCTCGGAGTAGCACCCTCCCTCGATGGTCTGGTCCTACTCCACTGCGACAGCACTAGTACCATAGCTCAGGAGAAGGCACCCAAAGCACACCAGCGAATGAAGCAAATTTTATGCTGCTTCCACCTGATCCGAGAGATTGTGGATTGAGGTGACGTCGACCTTCAGAAGATCGACGGAAAGAAAAATCTGACTGACCCCTTCACTAAAGCCCTAGCGATAAAGGAGTTCGATAATCACAAGTCAAAGATAGATATTAGATACTATGCCGAGTGGCTTTAGGACAAGTGGGAGTTGTTGGAAAATATGTCTCAAAAGTCAATCGTCAAGCTGTTGACGGTTGAGCAACCAAGTATTATAATTGATTTGTTAATAAATAAAATATATTTTTGGTATTTTTATCATAAGTTTTCATCTTCTAACGAACTCCATTGTTATGATGAAGTCCTTAGGACTATTTAAGTTCGATAAAGATAGGATTTATCGATTAGTCCTTAAAATTATTCACGATCAAATGATAGGCTGTTAATAAGGATGACAGCTTGTATCGAGCATAGGTCACTGTAGGCCATATGGGTTAGTTGTCCTCTTAACCAAAGAGTGTGGAGACACTGGTATAGCATACAGGTGAGATGTAAGGATACATCGTCATTGAACGTGACCAACTCCAAAGCATTCTGCTGTCGAAAATATCTTTGATGGGATATAGGTATAAGTGTCCCTTAGACTTGAGATCGCCTCAGTGACTTGCAAGCAACTCACTGTGCTTTGGTACTGGACTAACTAAATTTTTAATTCAGTGATGGAAGGCTTCTGGGCAACATGGAATCGATCACTCCTAGTAAGAGAAGATCGCATCCTACTTGCTCTGATCGATTGATGATTCAGGAAGCCTTTGATAAAAGTAGAATAAAAATTAGAAAGAATTTTTAATATTTTATTAATTGAATCATCATATAAGATTGAGAAAAATATGAGTATGATATTGGATTTGATATCATTTCATATCTGGAGTCATATTCGGGGTGCAGGAAGATCACAGGATCAAATTGCATGGTAACTTTTTACTGAAAGATATTTTTGATATTTTTATTAAATTTTTATATCTTCTAGATAGACATAATATATTACTATATGTCAATCTTATCTTATGGGTTTGATCGAATTAAAGAGTTTAATTCAATCGTTAATTAGAAAGAGTTCAAATTGTTGAAATCGGGTTAGTTTGATTAGATCTAGATTGATTAGATTAAATTCTAATCAAATCAAATCAACTTATACTCAGATCTATTGCTAGCTAGATATGGAATCCAATGGGTCACATACAAAGAAAATTGATCAGGGGTCTAATTGGATTAGATCATATTGCAAAATTGACATGCTAGCACATGTTGCAAAAACTAGCTCCCTGTTTCAAATCGGGTTCGAAATTGATTCTAGATTGGACTAATTAAAGCTAAATTAATTCAAACCAATTTTGAGTTTGAGTTGGGTTGGCCCTTAGCTATATGTATCAAAAAATTTGGAACTAGAAAACTAAGTCTCCATGAGTCAAGAATTTTTCTTGTGCGTGGGTGCAATTTTTGTGCACAGAAATAGCTTTCACATCCCATGAGATGGGATGCCTCATCCTTGAGCTTATCCAATGTTCGATGATGAAATAAATTTTTGAGTGATTCCTACTTAATTTTGAGCATAGAAAATCTTTTTGAAGTTAAAATTCCTTCTATTTTAAACGTGGAAATTCATCAAATTTGGAAATCCTATCAGTCTGATCCATGCGCCTGACCAAGAGTCCAACTTGTGAAGGACTCTAACCCATTTGTCATGCCACTTCTTAATCTAAGATTTTTGCTATGCCATTTTGATGTTAGAACCTTCACTTTTGGCCATTGGATGGATAAAATTGAGCTGATGGGTGGTGGAGAAAAATTATGCCATAGGAAGCTGGGCGATGCATCGAAAAATCATCGAGAAAAATATTTCGAAGAGTCCTTCTACGTGAAGCATCTCTTGGATTTTTTTTTGATGGTTGTCATGTGTCAAAATATTTCAGATGGATATGAGAATTCATCAAGAGGTGTGAGATTTTCTGATGGATGCGAGATGGCACATAGAAGGGGCACGAATAATTCCCGAACGCAACCCGTCACTAAGTATTTAAGGGGGGGTGCGCCGAGGGATTGGATTTATTTAGGTTTTTAATTCCTCTTTTCTTTCTAACATCCTCTCTCTATTGCCTAATTAGTTCCTTCCTTCTCTTGTTAGGATAAGTTCAAAATAGTAAGGACAAGTCCGATTTTAGGACAAGAGTCTAGGAAGAGAATTAAGGAAGACAAGGAGAGAAGAAAGGTAGGGATAGGAAGGCTTGGAGAAGAGTAAGAGGAGAAGAGTAAGAGGGTCTTAAGGTCCTGGTGTCCAAAAAAATTCTCAGAGTAAAAATTTTGAAGAAAAAAATCATCTCAAAGAGTCGGTGTCCTGATCATAGCCCTGTGTGTATCACCATTGGAGGGCAAACAATTGGGCATCTGGTGGAGATTCTGTCGAAATTTGGATTAAGCACTGCAGGTATTCTTCTATAGCTTGAATTTAATTTTGAATTTATATTATATATGATTGTTAATCATCAAGGAGATACTGGTTTAAGGGTTTTATATTTAAAATTTTTTAATTTAAATTTTGAAATCTATTATACTTCCACTGTGCATGCCCACCCTAAAACCCTATAGAGCTTGCTTACAATTATAGCTATCAGGCTAGCATGCTGATACGATCGTGATGTAGTCATTAGGACACCATGATTATCAATCTAATTTTGACTTCAATAAAAATTAAAAATATGTAGAAAGTAGCGAGTTGGATCGAATCCATAGAGAAGGCAGGATTTTGATTTGAAATCTTTGATTTTGCAAAAAAAAGAAATAAAATTTTGAAGAAAGCAATTCAAGTCAGAAAAAAAATTAAAAGTATAAAAAATAAATTCATACTAAGATCTACTATTTAGACCATAGCTTCTACTTACAATAAAAATAAATAATAAGAATTTAAAGTATATAAAATAAATTGGTACTAAGATCTACTAACTAGATCCTAGCACCTACTTGCAAAAAAAATAAAAGACAAGAATTTAAAGTGTAAGAAAATAAATTTTGCATTAACTAGAATTAAAATTTAAGTATAAAAAATTTAAAAATAGAATAAAAATAAAACTATAGCAAAGATCTGAAGTTGATCAGTCCAGCCTCGTCGGGAAGATGGTTGATGATCTCTCCTTCTTCTTTCGTACTCCGTAGAGCGAACTGGCTTCTCTTCTTCTTCTCCTTGGATCTTTAAATTTATCTAATTTTTTCTTAAATTTTTTTACTATTTTATTGAATTTTTTCTTCTCTCTAGACTTATTTCTAGACCCCCTATTTATAGGTGAATTTTTTATTTTTTTTTGGTAGCACAAAGAGTCCTAAAACCCCTAGAAAACATATTATACTTGTATCATAAATTCCTGACCATTAGATCATTAATGGACCACTCAAATCAGCCCAAAATTCACTATTTAAATCCTTATCAAGGTTGAAATCAATACTAGCCATTGGATCATGCCTCAGATGAGATCTGGACCGTCGATCAGTGCCCTTTATCTCTTATCCAAAGTCGGGAACCACCGCTGCTGTCGGATTGGATGATAGATTAAATTTCGGCCATCCAATCATGTATTTTTCTTCTGCCTCACTCGTAGACCATGCTTGTGGATCGTGAAATTATTCTGTGGACCGTGCCTTTGCTTCTATGGATCGAGCGGTCGGTCCACCATGCATCGAAGGTAATAAAAATTATTTTTTAGGATATTTTGACTTAATTTTTGCTCTGATTTCATCTAAAAAATTTTTTAAAAAATATGCATTAAATTTTTTAAATTTTTTTTATTATTTTAGTACTTAAATTACTCAATTAAATCAATATCTATTTTTTATAAATATGTACTAATTTTATATTTTTTAAAAATTATTTATTTTTTCAAGAAAATCTAATTTATTCATAAAATTAGATTTTTTAGAAGATGTTAGCACCAAAAATTATCAAAAATATCTAAAATAAATATAAAAATATGCCACTTATCATACCCCCCAACTTAAACTTTGCTCATCTTCGAGTAAAGAAAGAATTTAGAATTAAGTACTGTTTAACTTAAAATTTTAAATTTTATCAAATAATTTTTAAAATGGCCATTGATATTCAGTAGAGCGTGAGAGAGGTATGTCATTGGAGTATTAATACTAATCAATATGAGAGTTAAACTAAGAATACTAAATATTTTCTAAACTTTCTAAATTATTCCTACCTTTATCTCTAAATCATTAATCTTCATATGGACAAGTATATGGTTACTTCCATCCTTCATTTATTAATTTTTTTTAATATTGTACCGCTATTAAATATTTTAACCCCTTAAGCTTTCTGTTTGACCCATGTAGTGAGGTTTCAGCCAATGACTCCCAAACCAGATGGCTTTAGGGCACTAGGTATAGAATATCCCTTGGATCTACTGGCTCGAATCAAACAGGCTATGAGTTAAAACTAGCTTTACAACAAGCTTCTTTGTCCTTCATACCTTTTGACATGAAACTCAATGCTTGCTTAGGTAAAGAGGCTTGGTTACTCAGCATGAAGTACTTGAATTTTTTTTTAATTTTTTTTATATGAAGAAATGTATAGTTGCCCTACACAAGCCCATAAAAAGTAAATTTTTCTTTAATGCTGGTAGAAAAATTTAAAAATACTCAGAAAAAACTATTTAAGTTCTAAACATAACTCTTTATTGAATTTTTTTAATACTTGATCCCTCAATATCTCACAAACTCCCTGATCTGTGCATCAATTTTTTTAAAAAAAATGCTTGATTTAACTCGATTCTTAAGTATAATCAGGAGCTTAAATGCTAGATACTAACTTACTTGAGGACTTAAAAAATTTTATTATTCTCTCCCCCATCTTAATCAACATTGTCCTCAATGGAGTAGGAAAAATGAAGGATGCATACAAAGAGAAAGAAAAAGAGAGATGTCACTTGATCCAGAAGTCTTTTAAAAATTAGTTCTCCCCCTCAACTTAGCCAATATTATCTTGAGATACCTACAAAAGATATTAAGTAAGACTTAATTAACCTAAACAAAATATAAAAAAATAAAAAATAAAAGCTAAAAATTAAAAACTGGGTTGCCTCTCAAGAAGTGCTAAGTTTATTGTCTTCAGCTAGACCATGCTGATTCTTTCACCTATCCCATATCAAATATTGGATTGATAAATTTTAATAATTTTGGATTACCAATCTTAAGAAGATGACCTATAATAAATTTTAATATTTTATTGTCAATCTTCAGAAAGTATAGCACATCTCCGTTCTTAATTTTAGAAAGATAGTTCACAAACCTATTCACAGACCCATGTTTATCAAGAATTTCTTCTATTTGTTCTTCTAAAATGCTCATGAATTGAGTTTTTAGGTTAGGAGTTGAGTTTGAAGTAATGGGTACTGAAAGGGTGTCACTTGATTTTAAACATGTGTACTCAGATGTGATCAAAAATGATTTCAGTTTTGAAGAAGATGGTAATTCTAAAGTGGAAGAACCGATCTTTAGGGCTGAAGAAAATGGGACTCTTGGTGAATATATCTCGAGTAACTCATCCGCTCTCTTCTCTTTATCACTTAGATCAGTATCAGTACTGGGCTCAGGTTCTTTTATTGGGTTAGTCTCAGTATTAATCTCCTCTTCTAATTTTTTTTTTGGCTAGTATCAGTAATAGCCTCACTCACCTGATCTTGGTATGGATCCTTAAGAATCTTATCATTTTTAAGCTTAGAGATTACTTTATCATTTTCAAATTGAGGACTCTTAAGTGAGACATTAGATTGATGACTTGGTCCAGGTGGTTGGTGGGTGGGTGGGTTTTTTTCAAAATTTAGTATTGGTTTGCTCGATAATTGACCTAGTTCTCTCCTCATGGTAGACTCAGCTAATTGACCTATTTGTGCTTCTAACCTGACGAGAGATTGCTGTTGGATCATAAATATTTGTTGAAGTTGGCTAAACCTATCGTCGGCTAGAGGGGTCTGTTGAGGAGGTGGGTGTGGAGGCTGATTGTAATAAAATGGTTGAGTAGGCTGACTAAGCTGACCTCTATTATAAGCATAATTTTGGTATTGGGGCCTATTCTGAAAGTTCTGCATAGAAAGAATTTGGGTCTGAGCCAGAGTCTGTTGGGGTCTCTAAGAAAAATTAGAGTGGTTCCTCCAATCTTGGTTATATGTGTTTAAGAATAGGTCACTGATAGGATTGAAGTAACCTTGGATAGCTTGAACTTGTTCTTGGATGAAAGGTGGAAACTATGCAGTCATAGAACATTCACTCACATGATGGGCTGGGCTAACATAGATAGAACAAATCTCCTAATAATTGGAAGGTTGTCTGTATTGTGTAGGAGATTGTAGACCTAAGGCTAGGCATTTATCTATAAAAAGGTCGACTTTATCTAATTTTTAGGCAATCAAGTTCAAATCGATCTTAGGGCTAGAGTCTAAATGTTTGATCTCATAGAATGATGAAAACATCGATAGATTATAGGTGGAAGGAATAAAATATTTATTCATTTGCTTAGGTGGTTCTTAGAATTTCTAGCCATTTTGTAATCAGGTTTAGCATGAATCAGCCATTCAATTTTAGAATAAAGGTTCAACAAGGTCAGAAAAAAAAATTATACCATGCATGTACTAGTACAAACCCTAATGTGTATGGCTCAGATTTTTTTTCTTTTTTTTTTTAAGAAAGAGGAAGAAAGAAAAGAGAAAAGAAAGAAAGAGAAAAGTTCTAAAGGTAAGATCCTTAAGAAAGTCGTAGACCTAAGGATAAAAGGTGAGAAGAATTAGTTGCGGTTAAGTGTTAATTGCAATCAGTTAGCAAACAATTAAACCTAGACACCTATGGATTTCTTAGACCTAACAATTCGATGTAGAGTGGCTTAGCCTAAATACAAATTAAGTTTGTTCTCACTTCCTTCAACTAGCCAGGTAAGAGGTGGGGTCATGGGGGTCCCCCCATTGCTTGCCTTAGACACTTATTGAAATGGCCAGGTAAGCTAACGGAACCAATTAAATAACTACGAGTCTACTTAGGCTGAGCCTTTATAACCTCTAGCCTTAAACACTAGTTTTAGGGGTGAGTCCAAACTTACTTTACACTTGACTTCACCACAATACTCAAATTGAACTCAATTGATCCTAGGAGCCAATGTCTACTTGATTTTAGTTAGGTTTGGGTTAATGTGGGATGCTGGTTGGTTATTTTTGGGCTAAAGAAGGGTGATGAAATTCTCATCTTATCTTGTTATGGTTGTTGCCCTTAAATTAATTTGAGATGAATATGCACAACCAATTTCAAATAAGAGGGTTCTATGCAACTACTAAATTAGATGTATAAAATTAATCAAACTTGAAAGCTTACTTTGTCTCCAACAATCATCAAAAGAAAATCTAAGATGATGAATGCTTCTAACAATTAAGTTTCTACTCTTGTCATGCAATTTTTATTAGGTTTATGTGGATGAATTTTAGGTTAATTTGAAAAAAATAGTAATTAATACTAAAAAAAAGTTAAGGTTAGGATTAGGATTGATCTCATCAAGCAAAATTGGAAGCTTTCTATCTTTTTTTTTTTATTTTTTTTCCTATAAAAAGATAAAAAAATTAGAAAAGTTAGTAAGCTATATTTATAAGAAAATTAAAGAGATCAAATATTAAAATCATTGCCTTCCCTGACAACGGCACCAAAAGTTGATATGATCGTGATGTTGTTGTTAGGACACCATGATTATCAATCTAATTTTGACTTTAATAAAAATTAAAAATATATAGAAAGTAGCGAGTCGGATCAAATCCACAGAAAAAGTAGGATTTTGATTTAAAATTTTTGATTTTATAAAAAAAAATAAAATTTGAAGAAAATAATTCAAGTCAAAAAAAAATTAAAAGTATGAAAAATATATCTGGTACTAAGATCTACTATTTAGATCTTATCTTCTACTTGTAATAAAAATAAATAATAAGAATTTGAAGTGCATAAAATAAATTGATACTAAGATCTACTAATTAGATCCTAGCATCCACATATAAAAAAAATAAAAGATAAGAATTTAAAGTGTAAGAAAATAAATTTTGTATGAATTGGAATTAAAATTTAAGTATAAAAAATTTAAAAATAAAATAAAAATAAAACTGTAATAAAGATCTGAAGTTGATCAGTCCAGCCTCGTTGGGAAGATGGTTAATCACCTCTCCTTCTTTCTTCGTACTCCGTAGAGCGAACTGGCTTCTCTTCTTCTTTCTTTTGGGTCTCTAAACTTATCTAATTTATTCTCTAATTTTTTTTTACTATTCTACTAAATTTTAGTGCTTAAATTGTTCAATTAAATCAACATATATTTTTCATAAATATGCTCTAATTTCATATTTTTTTAAAATTATTTTTTTTTAAGAAAATCTAATTTATTCATAAAATTAGATTTTTTAGAAGATGTTAGCATCAAAAATTACCAAAAATATCCAAAATAAATATAAAAATATGCCACTTATCATATGCGAATGGCATCTTATGGAGCATTATATGATAGGGGATGCTGGTCACCGATTCACTGGAATGATGTTGGTGAATGGAGATTATCGGGATCCAAACTTGTAGAACAAGCAATTAAAAAGATTCAATTAATCGAAGGGTGGCTTCAAGCTACCCAAAGTAGATAAAAAAGTTGTGCAGATAATAGAAGATGGAAACTAGAATTTCAAATTAGTGATCCCATATTTCTTAAAATATCTCCTTTAAGAGAAATTTCAAGATTTAGCATTTGTGGCAAAATTGAATCCTAGATAAGTAGGTCTATTCATGATTTTGAAAAGAATTGGTGAGGTAGTTTATAAACTTGCCTTACCACCTTCATTTATTGGAGTGCATAATGTTTTTCATATTTTCTTGTTAAAGAAATATATGCTAGGCCCAAATCACATCATGGAACTCGAGCCCTTGTGAACTAGGAAGAATCTATCATATGAAGAATATCCTATACAGATAGTAGACACAAAGAATAAGTACTGAGATGTCATATCATTCCCTATGTCAAAGTATAGTGGAGTTGTCATTTAGAAATAGAAGCCACTTGGAAACAAGAGGAGATAAAATAGAAATATCCTAGCTCTTTGAGACTATAGATATTAAAAATTTTGAGGATAAATTTTTTTTTAAAAGGGGAGAATGTAATAGCCCAACCTAATTTGACCCAGCCTAATTTCAAATAGTAGCCCAATAAGAAGGAGCATGGCTTTTAAAGCACAAAATCAAGGAAAAAGAAGAAGGAACGAGAGAAAGAAGGCTCCCGATGAGAGTCTTCTTCCTGTCCCAAATAGGACTCTAATTAGAGCAAAACCCTAATCCCCCCTCTATAAATGAAAACTCCCCTCCCTTCCATGGCCTTCCATCGCTGAATCCCTCTTCCTCTCCTTGTTCTTCCTTTCTTTTTCCCGATTAGACGTCATTGTACTAGCTAATTTGTGGCCCAAACACCACTAAGAGTAAGGTAAATTTTTTAAGAAATATTCTCTTCAATTCCTTTTTGAATTATAGACTAAGATTTTTATGGTTTAATTGCTGATTTTCTTGGAAAAGAATGTATGTCAAAAACTACATTTTTTTGGCCATCCATTACTGGATTTCCAGTGCCATCCATCGCAATTAAGCACCACACTAGGGACCCATTGCTGCGCTGCTGTGGGCCGCACCTAGGAAATCTTTTCTTAGCAAGACTCCCTTTGAGTTGAGGGAGAATGGGGGTTAAAAGGGGATCCCTTACTTTGCCTAAACAAAGGAAGAAGAAGAGAGAGAAAAATGTTATTCTCTCTTTCCTCCCTCTTCCTTGCTGTCTCTTTATTTCCTCTCCCTATCTTTTCTCCCTCTACTTTCTCTCTCTTATTTTTCCCTCTATTATGGTTCTTGCATCTTATATAAAAAGGGGTTTTCTCTAGTGACCTAGATTGACTAATCAAAAATCTCAAGCACTATCACCTAGCCAACCTTTATGGAAATATTGGATTTTAGAAATTTTATTTTAAAATAATCATGAGAGAATTTTGATTGAATATGAATTTTATATATCGAGCCTAGAGAAGGAGTTTTAGAATTAATTGGATCCATAGTTGGATTTGCTTATAAGGTAAGTTATGTTTCATCTTTAGTAAATTTATAAATTAATAAATTGATGAATTTTGAATTATATTAATTCATGATGTGAATATAATGAAAGGTATTCAAATATTGAAAATGTCTGATTTTTTTGTTAAAATAATTATCATGATGTGTGATCATAACAAATGATCTAATTTGATAGATTCAATATTTTATTATTTACTTATATTTTTGTTGAAAAAAGATATAACACTACAAAATGATATGAATTGTCAATCTGGCTATATAAAGAATCATGCCAGTGGGGGCTAATAAATTGGTAATTAATTTGTTTGAGGATTTACATCACAAGCAGATATGTGACATATCGCCAGTAGATTCATGGTTCCTATGGACTTTGCTATCAGATGATATGCAGTAAACTACATGATGACATGTGGTCCACCGCAAGATAATACATGGTGTCATGACCCTATCATGGAAAAAATATGGTCATAGCTCATGGTTGATAAGATAAACTTGATAATTTACATAATTTGAGATTATGAACAAAAATTATATTTGTGATGAATTGAAATTCTATATATGAATATTTGATAATAAGATATATCAAGCTCTGAATTTTTGAACTAATATATTTATTATGTTATTTTGATAAATTTATATATATATATATATATATATATATATATATATATATATATAATTATTGTTAGATTTATTTTGTTAAAGGTATTCATTGCTTACTGGGCTATTTAGTTCAATCGAATTTCTTTTTTTTTTGTTTCATAGATTCAAAAAATTAGCTTGATGTGGGGTTTTATCATGGGAGTATCTAGAGATGGAGGTTTAACCATTTTATTTGATATAGGATTTATTAGAATTGATACAACACATTGTTTAATGTTGACCTCATCAAACATTTATTTTCATTTAGTTGACATTGAGTTTTAATTCAATTACTTGAATTAAGGTTTGAACATTAATCATTCAATTTTTTCATTCCATTATCTGTTCCTGATATCATGATGAGACGCCTTGCATTCTTATGGAAAGAGTTTTCTATGAGTATGCAGTGATTGCTATGATCCCTAGCTCGATCTCAGATCGGAGGTATGACAGATAACTTTACTCATAATGGTGTGGTCCACTAGATATTGTTGTGCCTTCAAAGATGAATGCCCAAGCGCCTTCAAAATGGGTTGCTCCTAACTTGGACAAAACAATAGTATGTCATTGCCTACTACTAGCTAATCTGACTAGTTATTATTCCATCAAAGGGGGCACCTCCTACAATTTTAGTTCCATCTGCTCCACCAATTGTTGGCGAAATATTTTATAATAAACCCATACACTATCCATCAATAGATTCCAATCTTGTTGATATAAGCATGCCAATAATTATAACACCCTTCAGTTACTGTAAAGCTAGTGCTTGGTGTTGGAGCTAGATGAAACAACTTATTCAGCACCTATTTTATGACATAAAACTTATGAAAAGCCAGATTCAGATCTAGGGATATTGAGTGATTTCTAATAGTTTAAGAACTGAAGGTAAAACATTTATTAAAGATAGACAATCTTGCTAGGAAAGCAAGTTACAAAAGTAAACCACAAACCACTTCAATAATAACAAAAACATGGTAAACAAGTGGTGTAGTAGAAGACTCCATTGCAATATTTTTAGCACTTGACACAATAGCAAGTCCCAATGAAAGAGCACCTTCCACTTTTGTAACCTTCAGAAATGCATGCACGGTTACATTTTTTTGATTTGAAGCAGAAAAATGGCTTATATTTCTTGCTAGGAATGAGGCAGTCACCTTGTCCTTTAGTCACCTCTTGTGCTAAAACCAAAAGAAAGAATCAATGATCAATATTTTTCATACATTTTGTTGACCATGTTAAATAACTTATCCCTTATAAAATGCTACTCTTTATTCAAATTAATTTCAAAACCTAGAAAACTTTGGAGGTGTACTCCATTATAACATGGTTATTGTTAGTTCTTGCTAGTATTGGACATTAATCTATAAAAAGTTAAATTTATCTTGAGAGTAGTTGCAATGCTCAAACTAATAATTCTACTTAATGGAACATGATTTTTCATCCCTCATGCAGATTCCTTCTATACCAATATGGGTTCTATCATGGAATTCATTGAACTCTACATGTTAATATTATCTACTTGAAGGACAATTAATTGCTAATATATGTGTGAAACCTGAAAAGGCCAAACCACATCCGTTATATGGAAAATCTATAGCCTTTTGGATTCTCAAACTAGGCACCATCTAATTGGTTTTCTAATTGTATTCTCCATGTTCAATTTAGGTAAATTATTTTAGGATTAGGCTATTAAATAGTCTTACCAAAATAAGGAAGACCTTGGTATACACAAATAATATTTTTGGTCACTTATTACTATTGTAGAAAGGTCATTATTAGCCATTATAATAAAATATATTGTATAGTTACAAGAAAAATTACATCTATGACAGACATACTCATTGTTTGTAAAATATGAGGCAATGCAAGTTCACATATTACTATTACAAGTAAAATTTTGATGATCAGTATTCAACAAAAAAACATAAAAAATAATATTCATGTCACTTATCATAATGCAACAAAGGTCATCATTAACCATGATATTAACAAATATAGTATAGTTACAAAAAAAATTACATCCTTGATTGAAATGGTAATGTTTTGAAATATATAAAATGTCATTTTTTTAAGAATATTTCTAGACAAAATAAAAATGGGAACTATGTAATGTTGTTATAATTACCGACATGATATATGAATTCATATAATAATGGAAAGATGCATCCACCTCTTTAAACGGTCATTATATAAAATAAAAATATATACAAAATACTGATAGAGAGAGAGAAATACCAGAAGCCAAGATTAAGAGCATCAGCAATAAAGAACAAAAAATAATTTTTCTAGCCTCCATATCAAATTGCAACAATGAAAAGGTGTGAGTAGAAATTCTATGTTTCTCAAAACTTTAGAGTGCATGTAGTGGGATATGAGGGCCTTTTATCATAGCACAGAATGATGAAACAGGAAAGCCTTAAGTGCTGGCAATTAAATCTGTTCTTATCTTTTCACCAAATAGATAATCTTCGGTTCTATAAGGAATGGCATTAATGTAGGGATTCTATTCCATTTTTTCTCAACTAGATTTATCAAAAAATAAATTATTAAATTTGCTTGTTAATATTAAGAATATAAGGAACAATGCTAGCAATTATATGAGAAAAAAAATTATAACAAAAGATATTCAAGTCTTCTAAAGTATTCATGTAAATAAATACAATTTAGGCAGTGCTTTGACTTAACGATTTATTTGGGTACACAACATTTATAACTTATGACCAGGCCAGAAAACAATCCTAATACCCAAGGCAAAACTATCGTATTTATGTTGAACTTCCAAAATTGAAAAATTATTGATATATAACCATAATTAGAGAGTCCGAAATAAAGTTAAGTTGAGAGTCAACACTCGAAGAGGTGCAATAGGATAGGTGGGCTTTCCATCATGGTGCAAAAGGATCAAAGAGGGAAGCCATAAATGCGAGCAATTAAATCTCTTCTTATCTTTTCGCCAAAAAAATAATAATAATAATGGCTTTAGGCAATAGTCAGGAAATAGGAAATAATGGCTAAAACAGCTGTTGCATAAATAGCTCTATAGCAGCACTATTTTAAGCATGGTTTTAAATCTAGATTTAGATAATGGTTTTAAAGTAGTGATTCTAAACAATTGCCCAAGAAAAAATTATGCATCAGCTATGCAAATGGTTTTTAGATATTGTTGCATAAAAGTCTATATTTCAGTGGTTATTTTTTCTATTGTTATTGTCACGCCCCCGACCTGAGATCGCGAGCAGGAGGTCGCGGTAACTACCGCATACTTATGAAGAACTCTCTCCACAAGCATGCAAGGCATCTCGTCACGATATCAATGCATCACAGCAGAATAAAATCAAATAATTATTATTCAACTTTAATTTAAATAATTAAATCAACTATCTTACATCCAATAAAATTTTATTAAAAATAAAATAATAGATCTAATTTTAATGAAGTTGACAATGCTAAATCTCGCCTCTAAAAGCTCTATCCCAACATTATTTTTCATGCTCATAATTAATTATCTGAATCTGAAAAAGATAAAATGAAAGAAAATGAGTTAGATAGCCTAATAAGTAATAAATATCTCAACTAAATATTTTAGATATTATATGATATTTAAGAACAAATACTGAGAATAAATATAAAAATATATTTCCTTCTAATTAAATGTAAATTCAATCTTTTCAAATATTTACATATAATATATGTTAGATATGTGCCCTAGATGCTAGATTGGCTGACACATTCCTATACAAATCTAAGGGCAAATTTATAATTTTAACTATAAATCTATAAATAGGTTATTCTTCTATCACATTTTGTACATTGTGTCTGTGATACATCCTTTGAGTTAGTAGGAATGTCAATTCATATTTTCAAGAGTTAAAAATTTAAGGCATGAATTTATATAACTAACTCATAAATAGATCCTGATTATAGGATCATCACGAGGATGGTGATCGATCCGGAAGGTTAGTGTACGATCGCTTTCTTAGGATAGATGTGTCTTGAGTCTATGGTGTGGAGACACTGAAGCGAGAGTACAGGTATTCGTTGAGAATGAGAGTACTGAGCGTGACCATATCGAGCAGTCATAAGGAAGTATACCTTCTCGTCGATGACTAGCTCGATGCTGCAGTTGTGTGTCTAGTACTTTGACCTGAGGTGCATTGACAGTTCACCTTGAGTGTGTTATAGTTTGACTACACTAAAACTTGGTCTCCTAGCCATTCAAAACCCTGAGCTGTATGTTGGCTGTAGCATATTCATTGTAGGAACTAGGTCGCACCAAGATGGGATCTATCAACCTCGGTAGAAGAGAGGAGTAGTCCTATGGTGATCGAAAGATTGAGTCCTTAAGCCCATGGCCATTACAGAGTGAAATAATGGAAAAGAGTTTTTCATTAGAGTTTCACATCGGACTCGGATCGATCGATTGATTCATATGACTGATGTTGGGTTTGACGAGTTCATCTTAACCCTAATTCAGTCGGGACTCATGATAGAGGAACTCAATCCCACAGGTAGCTGTACTGAGAGGTTCATCTTCAGTTCTGATGGATTGCCACCACATACTGCTAGGTGTCACTGATAGATTTTGGAAGTAATTAGAATGATATTGATGATCGATCATTCTAATTGTCTGAATCAGAAAAGTTCTGATCCATCGAAAGGAGTTTCGATGATGTCGATGATGAGATCAAGACATATCTCATTACCATACAAAATTGAACCTAACTGGGTCACACAAACAAGGGTTAGGGTTTGGATGTCATCAATTAGGCTAACCCAATTGATTTGGATAAGATCCAATTAGGTTCAATGAAATCATGCTAGCACACGATTGAGTCTAACTTTCTCCTCGTGTAATCTTTTCTATCTCTACTGAGCTAAATGTGATTTGACTCATCCAAAAAACTTTGAAAAAGTTTCTCTCAGTCTAAATGAAGCTTGTCCAGTATAAAAAAAGCTTGTCTTAATTCATGAGATGAATTTAAGACAAGCACCTGCTAATTCCTGTCATCTGTCAATTTCATTTTAGGATATCTGTCAAATGTTGACATATGGGTCTTAAACCAAAGAGAGCTCATTCGAGGATTTTTGTGGAGTGTCTACATGCCTAAACCATATCAAATTGATTTCCATAATCAGATTATGGTGTGAGCCCAATTGGATTAAAGTGGGCGCCCCAAATGGATAAGGATGAAAAAGTCCTGATTAACATGGACTCTTTGGCGCCACCTTGCTTGTGCTTATCCAATGTTGGCATCAACTTTTGGAGATAAGGTGGGGTTCTTATCTGATGGGATCAGATGATATCACTCCATCAATCAAAATTTTTTCATAATTAATTAGAATTTTTTGATTGGTCGAATGATGTGGCAATGCGCAGCATCCAGGGTCTATAAAATCCCTGTCTGCGCCTAGGGTTTGAAAGTTTCTGCTCAATACCCAGCCAAAATGAGAATCCTCTCCTCTTATCCATATCCTTCTTGCTCTCCTCTCTCCCCTCTTCACATCGAAGAAGTTGGACATCCATCTGGCAAAGGTCCAAGGCGTGGTGACGTTTGGAACAAGAAGGCTGCAGGACATCTTCGACAGGCTGCTGCTCCAACTTCAGAAGGAGTTCTGAAGCACTTTCAAATCAGATAGAGATTTGATTTTTGGAGCATAGATTCATGAATGGAAGATGTTCTAGGTCCTACCTAAGTGAATACTGATAGAGGCCATGCACTTATGTGGCTACATCAGAACTTCGGGCTGTGCTGAGATCATCTACAGGATAATCAGATTCCCTTGAGGTATCACTTGTTTCCTCATCCCTTTTAGATTTATTTTAGACTTAATATTAGATATGAAGATTAGATATAAAGACTTAGATCTGAAATAGATATAGAATAATTTTTTTTTAAATTATTCCACCCCAGATTTGATGAAATCTGAAAGATCCTACAAAGGAAAAAGGTTGTTTTTCCTTCAACTGGTATCAGAGCCAGGTTTTTGGCTCTATTTCAGATCTAATTTAGATCTGATTTTTTATTTATTTATCTGATATTTAAAAAATTTTAGATGTCACATCAGATATGATAAGATCTGAAATTAAAATATTTAAAATTAAATCTAAGAAGATCTAACATGCATGAGATGCATGACTAGACTAGGATTAGTTGAATCCATGAACAGTCTTAAGTTTTATATTTTAATGAGATTAAAATATGAATTAAATCTAATTTATTTTTTATTTTTTTGATGTTATAAGTGTTATAATTAGATCAGAAAATAGAAAATAAAATTTTAATTATTTCATAAAATTGATCTGTTGCATGTCTAGACTAGTTGTAGAATTGTTCTAGTAACTTATCTAGAATAGATTTAATTTTGAATAGTTTAATTTAAATTTTATTTTTCAGATATTACATGTGATGTATCAGATCTGAAAGCATGTTAATTAGATCAATTTTTGATACATAAGATGTATGCAAAACATGTATTAGTTAGATCTTAAATTGAATATGATATATGTAAATTTAGATCTAACTATTTATAGTTAAATTTATATTTCTGATTAAGGTGTTCCTCATGGCCGTCCGGTCATAAGAACAAAGTAAGATTTTAAGACCCTCTCTTCCCATTCAATGGGGTGTTCTTATGACGTGTAGGGGTGTCGCGCGTTCATCCTTAATCAGAAATCAAAACTTACTTTTCTGCAAAACCCTAAATCTTGAAATCCTAGGATTTATTTTATATATTTTATTTATGAATCCAAACTTAATTAATGAATTAAGTTTATGAAATCAATTTGGTCTAAAATTAAAAATTTTAGATCTAAGATATTTTCATAAAATTGGGTTCGGACTTGGGTAGCTCAATTAGGTCTAGCGGTTGATCAAATCAAATCAAGAGTTGTTTAGATTGGATTATGAAAGCTAATAATTGACCAACCTAATAGGATTAAGTCTGGGTCAAGGTCGAATCATATTTAGATGTGACTCGATCAAGTTAAGACCTAATTTGGCTCAGTGGTTAGAGCCTGGATTATAGGCTAATCCAATTAGTTCTGGTTCGATAATTTGGTATCTAAGGTAAATTGGGTAGATACAACCGACTGGTTTTTAATTGGGAGCTACTCGACTCGAATGCGTTCTTGTTGAGTTAATGGCATATCCCTCCCATCGGTCTCACTTACCTGGCCATATGTCTCGACTCAGTTCTAATTTGAGGTGGCTAACAATTCGAGCTAACCCATGCCACTAGGTTAGTCATAATTGTTATGACTATGTCAAGTCAAGTTTAATGAGACCTAAATCAAATCTCCCTAAGAAAATATTAAGTCTAGGTCTTCCACCATTGTGGATGTGCGGGCCCTTTCCGAAATTGATTGTTCTCGGCTGGATACAGTGGCTCAGTTGCACCAGAAAGATGCAACCATGTCCATTAGGCATTGGATGCTACGAATTAGAGGATGGGTTGGGCTCAATATTCCGAATACGGTGAGGGATCCAATCAGGAATCTAGTTCATGCAAATGGTGGGTCTGACTTAAATAAAGATTGGAGCAATATTTTAGATACGGTGAGCTTCATGAATTAGAGACCAAGTTTTGGGTGCACCATGATTAGAGAATCATTGGACAAGAGTTGTCCACTCATTGGTTGACCCATCACCAATAACTGTTAGGTGAGGTGATGAGCTAGTCAGTGAGACTGCACCACCCTCTAGAAATCACTGATCATGGAGATTTTCACATCTCTACCAAGGGAGTGTAGGGATCTGAGAAAATAGTGAGAGCCTAATTTGTTTAAAAATAAAACCCCTAAACAAATTGGTTAAGTATGATTACAAAATTTAACTAGAAACTTTCGACTCTCTACAGGAAATATGTCTGCCTCCAACCCCCTGATCAAAATACTAAACACCCACAGATTGACTGGATCCAATTTCAAGGACTGGTTGAGAAACTACAAAATTATTCTGGGTTCCAAAAAATTGACTCATGTCTTGGACCAAGACCCACCTGCCATGCCAGCACGTCCGACTGCTGAACAGAGAGCATCTCTGAAAAAGTGGACGGATGATGATAACAAAGCAAGGTACTATATGTTAGGTGCAATGTCTGATGACTTGCAGTGCCAACATGAGAATATTTTGACTACCCGCCAAATGTTGGCTCACCTACAAGAGTTGTTTGGTGAACAGAGTCACGCAGCCAAGTATCAAGTCTGTCAAAGACTTTTTAACGCTAAGATGCGTGATGGGCAGTCAGTCCAAGATCATTGTTTGACAATGATCAAGGACCTTGAGGAGCTTAAAAAACTCAGAATCATCTTAGATAAAGATTTTCAGATTGATGTGATCCTTCAGTTTTTGTCTGATGCATATGGTCAGTTCATCATGAACTTTCATATGCATAAGATGCAGTGTACCTTGGCTGAGTTAATGAACATGCTGGTTACGGCTGAGCATTCTATGAAGGGTTCAAAAGGCTCAGTTCTTACTGTGGAGCGGACTTCTTCCAAGAGAAAGTCTTTTGGAAAGAAAAAGAGATCTACGAAGAAGCAGAAGGTGGATGGGAAGAAGAGGAAGCAAAACTATCCTCAGTACCTGGCCACCCTAAAGAACAAGAAGGATGGTCCTTCTGAAGGTATGCTCGTTATAGAATCTAACCTTACGATTTCTTCTGCATCTAGTTGGGTACTTGACTCTGGTTCTAGTGTTCATTTGTGCACTTCTATGCAGGGTCTTGAGGAGAGCAGGAGGCTGAGGGATGGAGAGATGATCCTACGCATCGGGAACGGAGCAAGAGTTGCTGCCGTGATCGTGGGAATCTATCCTTTATGATTACCATTAGGATTAGATTTAGTTTTAAGAGACTGTTATTATATGCCTGCAGCAAGCAAGAATTTGATTTCTGTTTCATGTTTAGCACAAGAAGGCTATGTGATTAGTTTTCATAAGGACCATTGTAACATTTTTTATGAAAATAATAAAGTTACAAATGGTTTTATCATTAACGGTCTCTATCAGTTACATGTTGATGTATCTGTATTTAATATTGAGCAAAATGTGAATTCCATAGGAATTAAAAGGCCTAGAGATAGTCTAAATAATAGGTATCTGTGGCACTTATGGCTAGGTCATATAGCGGAAGATAGGGTTAACAAATTGGAGAAATCTGAACTATTGAGTCCGTTGACTTTCGAGTCATATCCAGTTTATGAATCATGCCTTCAAGGCAAAATAACTAAGCTTCCTTTTGTAGGACATGGGGAAAGGGCCATAGACATACTTGCCCTAGTACATACGGATGTGTGCGGCCCATTTGATGTGCCGGCTAGAGGCAACTACGTCTACTTCATTATCTTTACCGATGATATGTCTAGGTACGGATATATGTTTCTAATGAAACACAAGTCTGAAGCTTTTGAAAGGTTCAAAAAATTCAGACATGAAGTAGAAAAACAAATAGGAAAGCCCATTAAGGTTCTTCGATCAAATCGAGGAGGTAATACCTTAGTCGGAAGTTCCTAGACTATCTTAAGGACAATGATATAGTCTCTTAATGGACTCCACCTGGAACATCTCAACACAACGGGGTTTCAGAATGGAGAAATCGGACCCTATTAGATATGATCCATTCTATGATGAGCTTCACGGACCTCTCTGAATTTCTTTGGGGACATTGTCTCATGACAGTAATTTATGTATTGAATAGGGTTCTCTCTAAAATCGTTCCTACCACACCATATAAGATATGGAATGGTAAGAAGCCAAGTCTGAATTATTTCAGAATTTGGGGTTGTCTGGCTCATGTCAAGAGACAGCAGGCGGACAAGTTAGAGTTCAGGTCTTTTAGAGCTGTTTCATAGGATATCCTAAAGAGTCATTAGGATACCATTTTTATATTCTGAAAGACCACAATGTGATTGTGAGTCGAAATACTATTTTTTTTGAAAAATAGTTTATTCAAGATGGTGGCATCGAAAGAATAATTAAGCTCAAGGAGAATGTCTCCCAAGAGCAACGAGCTAAATGAAGGAGGAAAACAGCTTTTCCTCGTAGGATCTTCTAGATTTCACCAAATCTGGGGCGGAATAAATTTAAAATTTTTATCCTACATGTATTTTAGATCTAAATCTTTAGATCTAACCTTATTATCTGATATTTTAAATCTAAAATTAAATCTAAAACTATGATGAAAGAAGAAATACCTCAAGGGTAATCTGATTACCCTGTAGATGATCTCTGCACAGCCCGAGGTTTTGATGTAGCCATGCAAGCACCTGGCCTCTATCGATATCCACTCAAGTAGGATCTAGAAAATTTTCTCCTTATGAATCTATACTCCAAAAATTAGATCTAAATCTGATTAGGAAGATCTTCAAAAGTCTTCCTGAAGTTGGAGCAGCAGCCTGAAGAAGTCCTGCAGCCTTCTGTTCCAGGCATCACCACGCCTTGGATCTTTACCAGATGGATGTCCAACTCTTTGGACATGAAGAGGGGAGGAAGGAGAGCAGGGAGGATGTGGAGAATAGGGTAGGGGGTGGCAGCTATTGGGTTTTGTGCATAAAATAATTTCTTCCACGAAACCCTAGGCACAGCAGGGTTTATATAGACCCTGTATGCTGCGCAGTGCCACATCATTCAACCAATCAAAAAATTCCAATAAATTTTGAAAAAATTTTGATTGGTGGAGTGATGTCATTTGATCACATCAGATAAAAACCCCACCCTCTCTCCTAAGTTGGCACCAACATTAGATAAGCTCAAACAAGGTGGCGCCAAAGAGTCCATGTTTATCAGGACTCTTTGGTTCTTATCCATTTGGGGCGCCCACTTTAATCCAATTGGGCTCATGCTATAATCTGATTATGGCACCCAATTCAATTGGGTTTTGGTATGTGGACACTCCACAAAAATCTTCCAATGAGCCCTCTTCAGTTTAAGACCCATATGTCAACTTTTGATAGATGTCTTAAAATAAAATTGGCAGGTGCTAGAAATTAGCAGGTGTTGTCTTAAATTCATCTCATAAATTAAGACAAGCCTTTTCTGAGCTGGACAAGCTTTATTTAGACTGAAAAAAATCTTTTCAAGGTTCTCTGGATTAGTCAAATCATATTTGGCTCAGTAGAGACAGAAAAAATTACACGAGGAGAAAGTTAGGCTCAATCGAGTGCTAGCATGATTTCCTTGAACCTAATTGGATCTAATCCAAATCAATTGGGCTAGCCCAATTGATGACATCCAGACCCTAATCCTTATTTGTGTGACCCAGTTAGGTTCAATTCTGTATGGTAATGAGATATGTCATGATCTCATCATCGACATCATCAAAACTCCTTTCGATGGATCAGAACTCTTCTGATTCAGACAATTAGAATGATCGATCATCAATATCATTCTAATTGCTTCCAAAATCCATCAGTGACACCTAGCAGTATGTGGTGGCAACCCATCAGAACTGAAGCTGAACCTCTCGATGCAGGTACCTGTGTGATTGATTTTCTCTATCATGAGTCCCGACTGAATTAGGGTTAAGGTGAACTCGTCAAACCCAAATCAGTCATATAAATCAATCGATCGATCCGAGTCCGATGTGAAACCCCAATGAAAAACTCTATTTCCATTATTTCACTCTGCCATGGCCATGGGCTTAAGGACTCAACCATTCGATCACCATAGGACTACTCCTCTCTTCTACCGAGGTTGATAGATCCCATCTTGGTGCGACCTAGTTCCTACAATGAATATGCTACAGCCAACATACACCTCAGGATTTTGAATGGCTAGGAGACTGAGATATGGTGTAGTCAAACTATAACACACTCAAGATGAACTGTCGATGCACCTCAGGTTAAAGAACTAGACACACAACTACAGCATCGAGCTAGTCATCGACGAGAAGGTAGACTTTCTTATGACTGCTCGATATGGTCACGCTCAGTACTCTCGTTCTCAATGAATACCTGTACTCTCGCTCCGGTGTCTCCACACCGTAGACTCAAGATACATCTATCCTAAGAAAGCGATCGTACACTAACCTTCCAGATCGATCACCATCCTCGTGATGATCCTATGGTCAGGAGCTGTTTATGAGTTAGTTATGTAAATTCATGTCTTAAATTTTTAACTCTTGAAAATATGAATTGACATTCCTACAAACTCAAAGGATGTATCACAGACACAACGTATATAATGTGATAGAAGAATAACCCTTTTATTCATTTATAATCAAAATTATAAATTTGCCCTTTGATCTGTACAGAAATGTGTCAGCCGATCTGGCATCTAGGGCACACATCTAACAAACTCCCACTTGACCTAATGCCAATTGGCTACATATCTAAGTCCCATCTTGTCAAGGTGGGCTTCGATCTTCTGTTGGCCCAATGGCTTAGTCAGTGGGTCTGCCACATTATCTATGGAGTCGACTCTCTTGACCTCGACATAATCCTTTTTGAGGTAATCATGGATCAAATGAAATCGCTGCTCGATGTGCTTGGACTTCTGGTGAGACCTTGGCTCCTTAGCTAGGGCTATGGTGCCATTATTGTCGCAGTAAAGAGGTATGGCATCCGATGACATCACTCCAAGTTCTGCAGTAAACTTTTTGTACCAGAATGCCTCCTTCGCAACTTTCGATGCAGCAATATACTCTGCCTCCATGGTGGAATCAACAATCACAGTCTGCTTGAAACTCTTCCAGCTGACTACACCACCATTGCAAATGAACAGACTCCCAGATGTCGACTTTCGATCATCTATATCAGACATAAAGTTTAAGTTTGTATATCCCTGAATCTGGAGTTCTCCATTTTCAAAGACTAGAAACATATCCTTAGTCCTTCTCAAGTACTTAAGGATACATTTCACAGAAGTTCAATACTCTTCGTCTGGATTCGACTGATATCTGCTTGTGACACTCACAGCATGAGCTATATCAGGTTGTGTATATAGCATGGCATACATGAGGCTCCCTATTGCCGAAGCATAAGGGATCTTGCTCATGCGTTCAATCTCCTCAAGTGTGCTAGGGCACATCTTCTTGGAGAGATGAATACCATGTCTAAAAGGTAATAAACCTCTTTTGGAGATTTTCATGCTAAATCTTTTTAGCACCTCCTCTATGTACATCTTCTGTGAAAGTCCCAGCATCCTATTTGGTCTATCTCTATAGACCTTAATACCCAGTATAAAGGATGCCTCTCCTAAATCTTTCATAGAGAACTCCTTAAACAACCACACTTTGACTGAGGTCAGCATGGGAATGTCATTCCCAATTAGGAGGATGTCATCTACGTACAATACGAGGAGGACAACTGCGCTCCCACTGACCTTTTTGAACACACTTAGTTCCTCCTCGTTCTTAATGAAACCAAATATTTTGATCACATTATTGAAACGAGTATTCCAACTCCGAGATGCTTGCTTAAGTCCATAAATGGATCTTTGCAGCTTGCAGACCTTGTGATCATCATCACTGGATGTGAAACCAAGCGGCTGTTCCATATAGATATCTTCTTCAAGATGTCCATTTAAGAACGTCATTTTCACATCCATCTGTCATATTTCATAATCGAAATAGGCTGCAACAGCAAGCAATGTGCAAATGGATTTTAACATGGCTACGGGCGAAAAGTATCCTAATAGTCAATGCCTTCATGCTGACTATAATCTTTCACAACAAGCCTAGCCTTGAATGTCTCTACATTCCCATCTACATCTATCTTTCTCTTGAAGATCCATTTATACCCAATAGGTACAATACCTTCAGGTGAATCTACCAATGTTCAGACTTGGTTTGAGTGTATCGAGTCAATTTCTGATCTCATTGCCTCTACTCATTTCTCGGAGTCAATATCTGATATCGCCTCATCATAGGTCTTGGGGTCATCACCATGAGCCCCATTTCCCATGAGGAACATTTTCTCTACTTCCTTTCGTATGGTACCTAAGTACCTTTCAGGAAGACAGGAAATCCTAATCGATCTACGAGGTGGAAGAGGTTGTGTTGGGACTGGTTCTAATTGATTGGGTTCCTTAGGTTCTTGAGCTCGTTGCTCTTGGGAGACATTCTCCTTAAGCTTAATTATTCTTCCGATGCCACCATCTTGAATAAACTATTTTTTAAGAAGAATAGCATTTTGACTCACAATCACATTGTGATCTTTCAAAATATAAAAATAGTATCCTAATGACTCTTTAGGATATCCTATGAATCGAGCTCTAAAAGACCTGAACTCTAATTTGTCCGTCTGCTGTCTCTTGACATGAGCCGTACAACCCCAAATTTTGAGATGATTCAGACTTGGCTTCTTACCATGCCATATCTCATATGGTGTGGTAGGAACGGTTTTAGAGGGAACCTTATTCAATACATAAATTGCTATCATGAGATAATGTCTCCAAAAAAATTCAGAGAGGTCCATGAAGCTCATCATGGAATGG
The DNA here is from genome assembly GCF_000442705.2 of Elaeis guineensis. NCBI lineage: Eukaryota > Viridiplantae > Streptophyta > Magnoliopsida > Arecales > Arecaceae > Elaeis > Elaeis guineensis. Next base: position 56,959,747 of record NC_025993.2, read on the forward strand.
ACCATATCTAATAGGGTCTGATTTCTCCATTCTGAAACCCCGTTGAGTTGAGGCATTCCAGGTGGAGTCCATTGAGAGACTATGCCATTATCCTTAAGATAGTTTAGAAACTCCCGACTAAGGTATTCACCTCCTCGATCTGATCAAAGAATCTTAATGGGCTTTTCTATTTATTTTTCTACCTCATGTCTAAATTCTTTGAACCTTTCAAAAGCTTCAGACTTATATTTCATTAGAAATATATACCCGTACCTAGACAAATCATCGGTAAAAGTAATGAAGTAGATGTAGTTGCCTCTAGCCGGCACATCAAATGGGCCGCATACATCCATATGTACTAGGGCAAGTAGGTCTGTGGCCCTTTCTCCATGTCCTACAAAAGGAAGCTTGATCATTTTGCCTTGAAGGCATGATTCACAAACTGGATATAACTCGAAAGTCAACAGACTCAATAGCTCGGATTTCTCCAATTTGTTAACCCTGTCTTCCGCTATATGACCTAGCCTTAAGTGCCACAGATACCTATTATTTAGACTATCTCTTGGTCTTTTAATTCCTATGGCATTCATATTTTGCTCAATATTAAATACAGATACATCAATATGTAACTGATATAGACCGTTAATAAGAAAACCATCTGCAACTTTATTATTTTCATAAAAAATATTACAATGGTCCTTATGAAAGCTAATCATATAGTCTTCTAGTGCTAAACATGAAATAAAAATCAAATTCCTGCTTGCTGTAGGCTATAATAACAATCTCTAAGAAATAAATCTAATCCTAATAGTAATCGTAGAGGGTATGTTCTCACGGCCACGGTAGCAATTCTTGCTCCATTCCTGATGCGTAGGATCATCTCCCCATCCCTCAGCCTCCTATACTCCTCAAGACCCTGCATAGAAGTGCACAAATGAGCACTAGAATCAGAGTCAAGCACCCAACTGGATGCAGAAGAAATCATAAGATTAGACTCTAAAATGAGCATACCTCCAAAAGGACCATCCTTCTTGTTCTTCAGGGTGGCCAGGTACTGAGGACAGTTCCGCTTCCAATGACCGTCTGATTGGCAGTGGAAACAATTTTCCTTATCAGCAACCTTCTTCTTCGGTTCTGCCTTTTTCTTTTTTTCATCCACTTTCTGCTTCTTTGCAGACTTCTTTTTCTTTTCAAAAGATTTTCTCTTGGAAGAAGTTCACTCCACAGTAAGAACTGAGCCTTTTGAACCCTTCATAGAAAGCTCAGCCGTAACCATCATGTTCATTAACTCGACCAAGTACACTGCATCTTATGCATATGAAAGTTCATGATGAACTGACCATATGCATCGAACAAGGATTGAAAGATCACATCAATCTGAAAATCCTTGTCTAAGATGATACCGAGCTTCTCAAGCTCCTCAAGATCCTTGATCATTGTCAAACAATGATCTTGGACTGACTGTCCATCACGCATCTTGGCCTCGTGTGACTCTGTTCACCAAACAACTCTTGCAGGTGAGCCAACATTTGACGGATAGTCAAAATATTCTCATGTTGGTACTGTAAGTCATCAGACATTGCACCCAATATGTAGTACCTTGCTTTGTTATCATCATCCATCTACTTTTCCAGAGACACTCTCTGTTCAGCAGTCGGACTTGCTGGTATGGCAGGTGGGTCCTGGTCCAAGACATGAGTTAATTTTTTGAAATCCAGAACAATTCTATAGTTTCTCAACAAGTCCTTGAAATTGGGTCCAATCAATCTATGGGTGTCTAGTATTTTGGTCAGGGGGTTTGAGGCAGACATATTTTTTGTAGAGAGTCAAAAGTTTCTAGTTAGATTTTGTAATCAGACTTAAATAATTTATTTAGGAGTTTCATTTTTAAACAAATTAGGCTTCTACTATTTTTTCAGATCTCTACACTCTCTTGGTAGAGATGTGAAAATTTTCATGATCAGTGATTTCTAGTGGGTGGTGCGGTCTCACCGACTGGCTCATCACCTCACCTAATAGTTATTGGTGATGGATCAACCAATGAGTGGACAACTCTTGTCCAATGATTCTCTAATCATGGTGCACCCAAAACTTGGTCTCTAATTCATGAAGCTCACCGTGTCTGAGATATTGCTTGAATCCTTAGTTAAGTCAGACCCACCATTTACATGAACTAGATTCCTGATTGGGTCCATCACCGTATCTAGAATATTGAGCCCAACCCATCCTCTAATTCGTAGTATCCAATGCCTAATGGATATGGTTGCATCTTTTCGGTGCAACTGACCCACTGTAACCAGTCGAGAACAATCAACCGCACATCCACAATGCTGGAAGACCTAGACTTAATATTTTCTCAGAAAGATTTGATTTAGGTCTCATTAAACTTGACTTGACATAATCATAACAATTATGACTAACCTAGTGGCATGGGTTAGCTCGAATTGTTAGCCACCTCTAATCAGAACTGAGTTGACACATATGGCCAGATAAGTGAGACCGGTGGAAGGGATATGCCATTAACTCGACAAGAATGTATTCGAGTCGAGTAGCTCCCAATTAAAAATCAGTCGGTCACATCTGTCTAACTTACCTTAGACACCAAATTATCGAACCAAAACTAATTGGGTTAGCCTACAATCCAGACTCTAACCTCTGAGCCAAATTAGGTCTTAACTTGATCGAGTCACATCTAAATGTGATTCGACCTTGATCTAGACTTAATCCTATTAGGCTGGTCAATTATTAGCTTTCATGATCCCACCTAACTAACTCTTGATTCGGTTTGATCAATCACAAGACCTAATTGAGCAATCCAAGTCCGAACCCAATTTTATGAAAATGTCTTAGATCTAAAATTTTCAATTTTAGACCTAACTTAATTTCATAAGCTTAATTCATTAATTAAGTTTGGGTTTAGAAATAAAGTATGTAAAATAAATCTTAGGGTTTCAGGATCTAGGATTTTGCAGAAAAGTAAGTTTTGATTTCTGATTAAGGATGAATGCACAACACCCCTACACGTCATATGAACACCCCATTGAATGGAAAGAGAGGGTCTTAAAACTTTACTTTGTTCTTATGACCGGATGGCCATGAGGAACATCTTAATCAGAAATATAAATTTAACTAGAAAACTAGTTAGATCTAAATTAACATATGACATATACAATTTAAGATCTAACTAATACATGCTTTGCATACATCTCATGTATCAAAAATCAATCTAATTAACATGCTTTCAGATCTGATACATTATATGTAATATCTAAAAAATAAAATTTAAATTAAACTATTCAAAATAAAAACTATTCTAAACAAGTTACTAGAATAATTCTACAACTAGTCTAGGCATGCAACAGATCAATTTTATAAAATAATTAAAATTTTATTTTTTATTTTTTGATCTGATTATAAAAATTATAACATTAAAAAAATAAAAAATAAATTAAATTTAATTCATATTTTAATCTCATTAAAACATAAAACTTAAGACTATTCATGGATTCAACTAATCCTAGTCTAGTCATGCATCTTATGCATGTTAGATCTTCTTTGATTTAATTTTAAATATTTTAATTTTAGATCCTATTACATCTGATGTGACATCTAAAATCTTTAATATCAGATAAATAAAAATTAAAATCAGATCTAAATTAGATCTGAAATAGAGCCAACAACCTGGCTCTGATACCAGTTGAAGGGGGAAAATCGCTTTTCCTCATAGGATCTTTCAGATTTCACCAAATCTGGGGCGGAATAAATTTAAAATTTTTATTCTACATGTATTTCAAATCTAAATCTCTAGATCTAATCTTATTATTTGATATTTTAAATATAAAATCAAATCTAAAACTATGATGAAAGAAGAAATACCTCAAGGGTAATCTGATTACCCTGTAGATGATCTCTGCACAGCCCAAGGTTCTGATGTAGCCACGTAAGTGCCTAGCCTCTACTGGTATCCACTTAGGTAAAATCTAGAATATATTCTCCTCACAAATCTATGCTTCAAAAATTAGATTTAAATCTGATTAGAAAGATCTTCAAAAGTCTTCCTGAAGTTGGAGCAGCAGCTTGTCGAACAAGTCCTGCAGCCTTCTGTTCCAAGCATCACCACGCCTTGGATCTTTACCAGATGGACAGCCAACTCTTTGGACGTGAAGAGGGGAGGAAGGAGAGTAGGGAGGATATAGAGAAGATGGTAGGGGGTAGCAGCTATTGGGTTTTGTACATAAAACAATTTCTTTCATGAAATCCTAGGCGCAGCAGGGTTTATATAGCCCTATATGCTGTGCAGTGCCACATCATTCAACCAATCAGAAAATTCTAATAAATTTTGGAAAAATTTTGATTGGTGGAGTGATGTCATTTGATCACATCAGATAAGAACCCCACCCTCTCTCCTAAGTTGGCACCAACATTGGATAAGCTCAAACAAGGTGGCGCCAAAGAGTCCATGTTTATTAGGACTCTTTGGTTCTTATCCATTTGGGGCATCCACTTTAATCCAATTGGGCTCATGCCATAATCTGATTATGGCACCCAATTCAATTGGGTTTTGGCATCTGGACACTCCACAAAATTCCTCCAATGAGCCCTCTTCAGTTTAAGACCCATATGTCAACTTTTGACAGATGTCCTAAAATGAAATTGGCAGGTGCTAGAAATTAGCAGGTGTTGTCTTAAATTCATCTCATGAATTAAGACAAGCCTTTTCTGAGCTAGACAAGCTTCATTTAGACTAAGAAAAATCTTTTCAAGATTTTTTGGATGAGTCAAATCATATTTGGCTCAGTAGAGATAGAAAAGATTACACGAGGAGAAAGTTAGGCTCAATCGAGTGCTAGCATGATTTTCTTGAACCTAATTGGATCTAATCCAAATCAATTGGGCTAGCCCAATTGATGACATCCAGACCCTAACCCTTATTTGTGTGACCCAGTTAGGTTCAATTCTGTATGATAATGAGACATGTCGTGATCTCATCATTGACATAATCGAAACTCTTTTCGATGGACCAGAACTCTTCTGATTCAGACAATTAGAATGATCGATCAGCAATATCATTCTAATTACTCCCAAAATCCATTAGTGACATCTAGCAGTATATGGTGGCAATCTATCAGAACTGAGGATGAACCTCTCGGTACAGCTACCTATGTGATTGATTTCCTCTATCATGAGTCCCGACTGAATTAGGGTTAAGGTGAACTCGTCAAACCCAACATCAGTCATATGAATCAATCGATCGATCTGAGTCTGATGTGAAACCTCAATGGAAAATTTTTTTTTCATTATTTCACTCTGCCATGGCCATGGGCTTAAAGACTCGATCTTTCGATCACCATAGGACTACTCCTCTCTTCTACCGAGGTTGATAGATCCCATCTTAGTGCGACCTAGTTTCTACAATGAATATGCTATAGCCAACATACACCTCAGGATTTCGAATGGTTAGGAGGCCGAGTTATGGTGTAGTCAAACTATAACACACTCAAGGTGAACTGTCGATGCACCTCAGGTCAAAGAACTAGATACGCAACTATAGCATCGAGCTAGTCATCGATGAGAAGGTAGACTTCCTTATGACTGCTCGATATGGTCATGCTCAGTACTCTCGTTCTCAACGAATACCTGTACTCTCACTTTGGTGTCTCCACACCGTAGACTCAAGATACATCTATCCTAAGGAAGCGATCGTACACCAACCTTTCGGATTGATCACCATCCTCATGATGATCCTATGGTCAGGAGCTGTTTATGAGTTAGTTATGTAAATTCATGCCTTAAATTTTTAACTCTTGAAAATATGAATTGACATTCCTACTAACTCAAAGGATGTATCACAGACACAATGTACACAATGTGATAAAAGAATAACCCTTTTATTCATTTATAATCAAAATTATAAATTTGCCCTTAGATCTGTACAGGAATGTGTCAGCTAATCTGGCATCTAGGGCACACATCTAACACTAAAGAACCTGAGGAACCAAATCAATCAGAATCAGTCCTAACACAACCTCTTCCACCTCGTAGATCGACTAGGGTTTTTCGTCCTCCTGAAAGGTACTTAGATACCATACAAGAGGATGTAGAGGAAATATTCCTCACAAAAAATGAGGTTTATGGTGATGATCCCAAGACCTATGATGAGGCGATATCAGATATCGACTCTGAGAAATGGTTAGAGGCAATGAGATCAGAAATTGACTCGGTGCACTCAAACCAAGTCTGGACCTTGGTAGATCCACCTAAAGCTATTGTACCTATTGGGTATAAATGGATCTTCAAGAGAAAGATAGGTGCAGATGGGAATGTGGAGATATTCAAGGTTAGGCTCGTAGCGAAAAGTTATAGTCAGTGCAAAGACATTGACTATCAGGATACCTTCTCACCCGTAGCCATACTAAAATCCATCCGCACATTGCTTGCTGTTGCAGCCTATTTCAATTATGAAATATGGCAAATGGACGTAAAAACAATATTCTTAAATGGACATCTTGAAGAAGATATCTATATGGAACAGCCACTTGGTTTCACATCTAGTGATGATGATCACGAGATCTGCAAGCTGCAAAGGTCCATTTATGGACTTAAGCAAGCATCTCGAAGTTGGAATACTCATTTCAATGATGTGATCAAAATGTTTGGTTTCATCAAGAATGAGGAAGAACCATGTGTGTTCAAAAACATCAGTGAGAATGCAGTTGTCTTCCTCGTATTGTACGTAGATGACATCCTCCTAATTGGGAATGATATTCCCATATTGATTTCAGTCAAAGTATGGTTGTCTAAGGGGTTCTCTATGAAAGATCTAGGAGAGGCATCCTTTATACTGGGTATTAAGGTCTATAGAGCTAGACCAAATAGGATGCTCGGACATTCACAGAAGATGTACATAGAGGAGGTGCTAAAAAGGTTTAGTATGGAAAACTCCAAAAGAGGTTTATTACCTTTTAGACATGGCATTCATCTCTCTAAGAAGATGTGCCCTAGCACACCTGAGGAGATTGAACGCATGAGCAAGATCCCTTATGCTTCGGCAATAGGGAGCCTCATGTATGCCATGCTATGTACAATACTTGATATAGCCCGTGCAGTGAGTGTCACAAGCAGATATCAGTCGAATTCAAGCGAAGAACACTGGACTTTTGTGGAATGTATCCTTAAGTACTTGAGAAGGACTAAGGATATGTTTCTAGTCTTTGGAAATCGAGAACTTCAGATTTAGGGATATACAGACTCAGACTTTATGTCTGATATAGATGATCGAAAGTCGACATCTGGGAGTCTGTTCATTTGCAATGGTGGTGTAGTCAGCTAGAAGAGTTCCAAGTAGATTGTGATTGCTGATTCCACCATAGAGGCAGAGTACATTGCTACATCAAAAGCTGTGAAGGAGGTATTCTGGTATAAAAAGTTTGTCGCAGAGCTTGGAGTGATGTCATTGGATGTCATACCTCTTTACTACGACAATAATGGCACCATAGCCCTAGCTAAGGAGCCAAAGTCTTACCAGAAGTCCAAGCACATCGAGCGGTGATTCCATCTGATCGGTGATTACCTCGAAAAAGGTTATGTCGAGGTCAAGAGAGTCGACTCCGCAGACAATATGGCAGATCCACTGACTAAGCCATTGGGCCAGCAAAAAATTGAAGCCCACCTTGAGAAGATGGGACTTAGATATGTAGCCAATTTGCATTATGTCAAGTGGAAGATTGTTAGATGTGTGCCCTAGATGCCAGATTGGCTGACACATTTCTATACAAATCTAAGGGCAAATTTATAATTTTGACTATAAATCTATAAATAGGTTATTCTTTTATCACATTGTGTCTGTGATACATTCTTTGAGTTAGTAGGAATGTCAATTCATATTTTCAAGAGTTGAAAATTTAAGGCATGAATTTACATAACTAACTCATAAACAGCTCCTGACCATAGGATCATCACGAGGATGGTGATCGATCCAGAAGGTTAGTGTACGATTGCTTTCTTAGGGTAGATGTGTCTTGAGTCTACAGTGTGAAGACACCAGAGCGAGAGTACAGATATTCATTGAGAATGAGAGTACTGAGCGTGATCATATCGAGCAGTCATAAGAAAGTCTACCTTCTCGTCGATGACTAGCTCGATGCTGTAGTTGTGTGTCTAGTTCTTTGACCTGAGGTGCATCGACAGTTCACCTTGAGTGTATTATAGTTTGACTACACCATAATTCGATCTCCTAACCATTCAGAACCCTGAGGTGTATGTTGGCTATAGCATATTTATTGTAGGAACTAGGTCGCACCAAGATGGGATCTATCAACCTCGGTAGAAGAGAGGAGTAGTCCTATGGTGATCGAAAGATCGAGTCCTTAAGCCCATGGCCATGGTAGAGTAAAATAATGGAAAAGAGTTTTCCATTAGGGTTTCACATCAGACTCGGATCGATCGATTGATTCATATGACTGATGTTGGGTTTGACGAGTTCACCTTAACCCTAATTCGATTGGGACTCATGATAGAGGAACTCAATCACACAGGTAGCTGCACCGAGAGGTTCATCTTTAGTTCTGATGGGTTGACACCACATACTGCTAGATGTCACTAATAGATTTTGGGAGCAATTAGAATGATATTGATGATCGATCATTCTAATTGTCTGAATTAGAAGAGTTCTAGTCCATCGAAAAGAGATTCGATGATGTCGATGATGAGATCATGACATATCTCATTACCATATAGAATTAAACCTAACTGGGTCACAAAAACAAGGGTTAGGGTCTGGATGTCATCAATTGGGCTAACCCAATTGATTTGGATAAGATCCAATTAGGTTCAAAGAAATCGTGCTAGCGCACGATTGAGCCTAACTTTCTCCTCGTTTAATCTTTTCTGTCTCTACTGAGCCAAATGTGATTTGACTCATCTAGAAAATCTTGAAAAGGTTTTTCTCAATCTAAATAAAGCTTGTCAGTTCAAAAAAAGTTTATCTTAATTCATGAGATAAATTTAAGACAAGCACCTGCTAATTCTTGTCATCTGCCAATTTCATTTTAGGACATCTGTCAAATATTGACATATGGATCTTAAACTGAAGAGAGCTCATTGGAGGATTTTTGTGGAGTGTCCACATTCCTAAACTACATCAAATTGGGTGCCATAATTAGATTATGGCATGAGCCCAATTGGATTAAAGTGGGCGCCCCAAATGGATAAGGATGAAAGAGTCCTGATTAACATGGACTCTTTGGTGCCACCTTGCTTGTGCTTATCCAATGGTGGTGCCAACTTTTGGAGATAAGGTGGGATTCTTATCTGATAGGATCAGATGACATCACTCCACCAATCAAATTTTTTTCAAAATTAATTGAAATTTTTTGATTGATCGAATGATGTGGCACTGCGCAGCATCCAGGGTGTATAAAATCCCTATATGCACCTAGGGTTTGAAAGTTTCTGCTCAATACCCAATCAAAATGAGAATTCTCTCCTCTTCTCCATGTCCTCCCTACTCTCCTCTCTCTCCTCTTCATGTCTAAGAAGTTGGACATCCATCTGGCAAAGGTCCAAGGCATGGTGATGCTTGGAACAAGAAGGCTGCAGGACATCTTCGACAGACTGCTGCTCCAACTTCAGAAGGAGTTTTGAAGCACTTCCAAATCAGATTGAGATCTAATTTTTAGAGTGTAGATTCATGAGGAGAAGATGTTCTAGGTTCTACCTGAGTGGATATCGGTAGAGGCCATGCACTTGCATGGCTACATCAGAACCTCGGGCTGTGCTGAGATCATCTACAGGATAATCAGATTACCCTTGAGGTATTACTTATTTCCTCATCCCTTTAAGATTTATTTTAGACTTAATATCAGATATGAAGATTAGATCTAGAGACTTAGATCTAAAATAAATATAGGATAATTTTTTTTTTAAGTTATTCCACCCCAGATTTGATGAAATTTGGAAGATCCTACAAAGGAAAAAGGTGGTTTTTCCTTCAATATAATCATAAATTTGATTCAAATCAAAACACTCGTAACTCAATAGCCTCGACTATGACCAATGTTTAACCCCCATTGACAGGGTCTACTGAATACCAGTGCACAACCTCCACTGACAGGGTCCACTAAGCACCAGCGCACAATCCCCACTGGCAGGGTCCACTAAATACCAGCGCACAACCCCCACTGGCAGGATCCACTGAGTACCAACATATAATCTCTATTGATGGGGCTCACTAAAACATAGTTAGACTGAGAGTATAAATCCGATCTATATCAAAATACTTTTGTATCATGACATATCATAATTTTTACTAAATAATGCATAATCAATAATTCATAGTATTTCAGAATCACTTTTCATTCAAAATATAATTTCATAAATCATGCATAATTTTAAAGAATAATTATTTATTTTTAGAATAAATATGAAATATCTCGAGAAGATGATTCATTACTTACCTTTCGCAGATCACTGAATGAACAGGTCGACTAACTTCTAGGAGTATCCTTCAGTGCCTATTATCCAAAATTATATTCTTATATTAATTTTAATTCAAAATTAAATCTAAATAAATCTTAAATCAAAATTTCACTTAAGATCGGATCCTTCACTAAGCTCGATCAAAATCATTAAAAAGAAGTCTTTCACTATGCTAATCTTAGAAAGATGACTTTGAGAGAGAAAAATCCATCAAGAGAGAGAAACAATCTAGAGAGAGAAAATTTTAGAGAGAAAAAGTAGAGAGAGAAAGTTCAATTTTAGAGAGAGAAAGTAATGGTTCAGGTTGAAGGAAGAGAGAAGAGAGAGAAACTTTCTCTCATATTTTATTTTCTTTTCCCTTTTTTTCTTTTCTTTTTCTTTTCTTTTTCTTTTTCTTTTTCTTTTTCTTTTTCTTTTTCTTTTTCTTCCTCCTCCTTCCCATGGCCCTCTTTGGGTGAAACAGGGACCGAATGGTCCCCCCCTTTTGATTGACCAATTAGGGCCGCAGCCAGCACGGCGGTGGCTGGATGTAGCCGGCAGTAGGAGGACAACCCATGCATGGCCCGGAGGGACCAAAGCTGGCGATCGGTGGTGACCACCGACGTTGGAAAATTAAAAAAAAAGAGGGCTGAACAGAGGATATTTTTCCAACAAAATCTGGTGACTCTAGTCACCGGCGATCATGCACACAGGTATGGAAAGGAAAGGAGAGAAGAGAGGGAGAGAAGCCGGGGCTTACCTCGAGCTCCGGTGACGTCTCCAACGAGAAATCAAGGTGAGCATGGTGACGGGCTTCTACAAGCAAATTTCGATGATTCTCATCATTTCGCTCTAAGATTCTTTGGTGGAAAGAAGGAAGAAGGGTCTCCCCCTTAAATAGAGCCAGAGGAGAGGAGTTTGACTCCTCCCCGATGAGGTTTCTGACTCCGATTAGGAGCCGATCGGAGAAGAAGAAGACTCTCAGGAGTCTTCTTCGATTTTTCCTTTTTTTTTTTTGGGGCTTTTGGGTTTAAGGCCCAACGGGCTAGGTGTTACAAACTACAACTATTGTATTGGCTTAAGAGAAATTCTGATTTAATCTAATTTTTCTTCTTAATCCAATTGATTTTTGATTCTAACCCTAGGTCTAACCCAATTAGGAGTATCTGATCAAGCTAACCTATAAACCCATCACTCATGTTTTATGCAAATGATATTAGATCTTTAATTCATAATTTTAGATCTAATAGGTTCAACTTAATTATCAATTAAGTTTGAGGCTGTGGGTAGGGATTCGGTGTTTGAAAATAGTTTTAAATTTTATAAAATATTTTTATAATTAATTTTATTTATAATCATTTAGATCTGAAGCTTGAATCGGCTCACCCCTGGATTGAGCCTACTTATTACAATAGATCGACTAAGTTTTGAGACTTAGTTGACTCATTGATGATGAACTATTAGTCATAATTTTTAGCCTGTTATATTGAGTCAACTCAATAGAAATTGAGCTGACTAACCAGGATCCTGAGTTGACTCAATAGGCAAACTACAATAATTATATTAATTTCAAATCAAAATTAGTCTACATAAATAGTAATAAAATCAATCATAAATTATTTTAAAACTATTCTAAATATATTTATGATTCTAGATTTTATTTGCAAAGATCAGATGCAACTACTTTTCGTATAATGTATCACATACACAATCCTAAGATTTTAAGAAAAGTAATTTTTTTTTTTCGCATTTATCTTCATGGTATATAGTCACAATGGCACCCTTACACATTATAAGAGGCTCCAATTGAATAAAAAAAAAAGAGATCTAATCTCTATTACCTCCTATGACTGGACGGCCTGGTGACAAACCCGATCCGATTACTTCGCTACTCAGATCATCTAATCTAAATAATTTAGATATAATCTAAATTCTTTTAGATTTGATTATTATATTTTAATCATATCAAAATTAGATAATAATCATCATAAATAAATTTTACATACTTCAAATTAAAATCAAATTTTATAAAGATAAGTACAAACTAAGACAATCTTTGCACTGTAAGGGGTAAACCTTACAGTAGGACAACCTTATATCAGTGTATGCGATCAGATCTATAACTAATTTTAGATCTAAATATTATATATCAGATCTAATCTAAATTAAATTATAGATCTATATATATATAATATCATGTCATATCGAACCTGGCTCTGATACCACTATTGGGATGCGCAGGGGTTTCATGTATGCATTTCAAAAAATTTTACAACATAAAATATTAAATTAAACTATTTAATCTATAAATGAATGCATAAGATTTGATCTTAAAATTCTTATAAATAGATCTATGATATAAATTTATATGCATAAAAATCTGAATCTAAATTGACAAGCATGTGAACCAAAAATAGTATTTAGTAATAGATCTAATCTACTACTTTTAGGGTTCCGAACCCAATATCTGAGTATGGGTAGTCAAACTTTACAATTGAGAATATAGATCTGAAAGTCTTCTATGATTGCTCACAGCCGCACAAGCATCCAACCTTTACAGATGGTCCACACGAAGCCCCTCGGACCGATCAGCCCTCCACAGAAGTGCTAGCTCGCACAGTCGGGGCTTTTGATGACAGATCTGACTTGATCTCCTTCTTTGATCACCTCGAACCTTTTCAATATTAAAGATGAATTAAAATAGGATGCTAGATGGTGGAGAAAAATTAGATAAAGACTCTCTTCTATTTGATTTTTTTCTTACTCAAAAACCTAGAACAGTTCTAGGTCTCTCACCCGAGAGGAGAATGGTCTTTTCTTTTGTTCACACCAAGGAAGAAAGAAAACCACCCAAACCTCATGCCCCAAAGAAATATTTTAGCTCCTCTTTCTCTCTGATATCTCATAGTGAAAAGCTCTCTTTTGTTGGTGCACAAAATTATGGTCTTTTTATGGTTGTCGCACAAATCAGGTAAGACATGATAAGAGCTAGAGTTTGTTGTAATTCAAATCATTTTAAATTTTAATTTGACTCTAACATTTTCTCACCCTTATCTGACTTAAAGAGAGACTTATCAAAGAAAATTGAGTATAAAAAACAATCAGAAAGACTTCCTTTTCTCTCACACAATGGGCCCCTTCAAAAATAGCCAGCGTGTGGAAGGATATGTATAAGATTTTAGGTTGAAATTCAAACTATTTTGAATTCAAATTAAAGCCAACCAATTTATATCCCTAATGAGCAACAAAATAATGGTTATCTTTTGATTTTCTCATGTATAAATTAATTTTATGTGGTAAAAAAAGGTGTGAGACAATTTGGATGGTGCAAGGGAGAGAGAGTCCCATTCATTTGGGACTCTAGAGTTTAACCAATTGAATTTCTTTCAAACCAAATCCAATTAGATCCAATTAAAATATGATGAATCTAATTTAATTAGATTTCTATAATATTAATTAAATCTGATCAAATCAATAAATTAATTGAGCCATAGATCCGATCAAATCAGGATCATTGCTTTCTTACCGATTAGGTCATCTCATAACCTAATCAGACTTGACCTGATTGAATCCAATTCAATCAAACTTGATCCAGACATTAATGCTCAATCAAATTGAGTTAATTATTGATTTAATAATCAATTAATCCTCTATTAATGATAGAGTCCAAGTCTAGTGGGACTCTTCTCTAGAGTCCCCATCCAGTGGGACTTTCCAGCAGAGTCCCAGTATAGTGGGACTCTTCACCAGAATCTCCGACCACTGAAACTCTTCAGATTAGCCATATAATCAGAGAAAAACTTTTAATGTGTGTGACTCCATAGGTTTGAACCTATATCGGTAGCACAGAAACTGATTCTTGTACCAGTCAGAGTAACCATCTAGCAATGGTACCCGATGTCCGGATAGACCGAATGTATGCAAAGCAACACTCAAGAATCTATTTGGATATAGTTACCGTATAATTCATTCCTTTGACCCTTGATGCTAGGATGACTTGGAGTTTAAACTGTCAACTCTTAACAGTATATCCATTATGTGTCTCAACCTGATAAATCTTGTGACTCCTCCAAGGGATTGCCCTGGCCAAAGTCTTACTAACTTAAAACACAAAGCATTCTCTCTAATCATTTGAAATAGTCAATTCCATCTCGATTCACGCACCAACTTCATAAGTACTTGACTGTACTCAAAAATCTTTCGATCCTAAATTAAAAATTTAGATAGTCCGATACCAAAGCATAGTGAGTTGCTTGTAAGTCACCATGGTGATTTCAGATCGGAGGGCCACTTATACCTATATCTCTTCGGAGTGACTCTTAACAGTAGAGTACTCCGGAGTTGGTCATGTTTAGTGAAATGTACTCCTATATTTCACCTGCATGCCATTCCAGTGTCTCTACGCTCCTCGGTTAAGAAGACAACCAACCTATATGGCACACAATGACCTACACTTGATATGTCTATCATCCTAGTAATAGCATATCATTCGGTCACGAACTTATTTAAGGACTAAATGATAAATCTTTCTTTATCGATTTAAAATAGTCTTAAGGACTTTTATCATAACACAAAAATTTAATATAGAAGATGTACAAGCATATGATGAAAATTATCAAATAAATATTTTATTAATTAATTCATTTACAATTACATCAAATAGCACCATCGTCAACAGGCTGACGATTGACTTTGGGACATATTTTTCAACAATATCCCCAGAATGAGATTTGTGAAGCATATTAGAGAACACACCATATCTCATATGGGGTGTCCAGCTCTGGGTCAAGATATTATTAGTCTTCAAACATCCATATGTTCAAAACGTAATACCTTGCTCACCTTTTCCCATATCCAGTAAATGGGATCTTTGTCATTTTATCTATGAGACAAGATTTACAAGTTCTATATGATTCAAAATCATACAGACAAAGAACTCTTCTTTGCATTACTTATTTATCTTTGACTCACAAAATTAGCTAAGTTGACAATATCAGAGATATGTGACCATCACATATTCATTTCTTGTTCTCATCAAAATGAAGAATAATATCATTGAGTGATAGAAACATAAGACCATAGCCATAAAATTTATCAGAAAGAGAGTAACTTTTACTCTTTATATTAATTTCAATACCATGCTATAATAGCAAAAGATTTGAAATAATATTTCTGATAAATTTAGGCATATAACAATGGTCTACAAGTTTCTAAACCTTGCTAGTAGGTTCCTACAGCCTTGGCATGAATGGACTATCCATTAGTGCCAAAAATATGTAGTCACTTCTCTTCAGCTTTATAGGTCCAGCAACACTTTGCATAAGTAGAACCTATATAAGGTATTACATATCCAAAATTTTAAAGCTGAAGCACTCAATGATAAAATTAATTTGTATCATATACAAACCATTAGCAGATACCATCTTTGCATCCTGCTACTACTTCATATTTGCAAGACAACTCTTGCAATTTATCTCTATTGCTCATAATTACTGTAATGATAATAGATACCTATGGTGAAGACAATCTTTGCCTTTCTTCTCTTAAGAGATACTAAAAATGAAATTCAGGAGAGTTAGAAGGATTAAATCCTAGATTAACTCACCATCCATGATATTGACTTAATCACATGATTAAGTTAATTAGGATATATTTGACAGTCATGCTGTCACCCTGTCATATCTTATATGCGGTATTTTCTTCTATATAATATCAACTCTAATCAAATCGAAATTAGGAGAATAAGAGACTATCTTCAATATGAGAACTATTCTCAGGTTCCTCAACCATTCCATGATATTTGGTCAATTTTAAAAATATCCTATGCAGTGATAATGAAGATGCAAATATGTATATAAGAACATAAAAGGACTACTCATGATGACATGCACAATTTAGATGAAGTTTTTATCTAATTGTGTCTCCCATTATTTTAGCAAATTTTATAGCCCTCAAGTATAAAAATGAGAAACCTTATCATGAAGTTTTTTAGTGGGGTTGAGATCCCAATTCTTCATAAAAAGTCTTGTGGATAGCACAACAAGTTCCTATGAGTTCAAAGGTAGGTAACTCTTTATCAATTGCATCTTATGCAACTCTCAACATAACTTTTACCTCTAAAATACTTATAGCCTTGTAGATAGCATAACAAACTATAGTATCCTAGTCAAGTCATACCCTTCAATCTTATATAGTCATATTTGAATAATACTACCCTTGTGGATAGCACAACAAGACAGTACTATCAAAATATGCCATAAGCATCACTTAGTCAACATCATATCAATATCTATAGCAAGTCTTGTGGATAGCACAACAAACTTACCATAGTTTTTGATATATTCTATTGACAAGTATGAGCTAAGTACCATTAGCTTCATGATGCATCAAGACAGTATTAAATCAATCCTCACAGCAAGCCTTGTGGATAGCACAACAAGCCTACTATGGTTCTTGACATAATACTAGCTTAGCATGAAAGAAGGCATGGGTAGTGTTCTTAACACTTTGCCATTATAACTTAATGTAATTTAAATGAGGGTCTTACATCTTATGCACATCCAAAACATATATTTACATCATATGCAATTTAAATTTTAACTACCAACAAATAAAAGTATATAAATAGAAATCTAATGGTTATGGATTTTTGAAAGATCATCTATGCTATAGGATGATATTTAGGTCTAACCCTAGGTGCATCCTAGAATGAACCATCTTATGGTCAATATTAATGCACCTCTACTCTTAAATGCTTGGTAGTCAAGTCTTCATCTTCATGAAGTCTACCATGAATGCTTGATCTTTATTTAAAAATAAAAAAAATAATTTTTATTCATTCTCAAATAATTTTTTTCTATAATTTTACATCAATATGTAAAAATTCCAATCAATAGTTAGGAATATACAAAAGAAAGGTACAGTTGATAATACAATACATCAAGACACCCAGCTCCTATTGCAATTCTTGCATATGCATTTATATAATCAGTCAATAGGGAAGCATTCATGCATATATCCTTCACATGGATGTACCATAGTCCATAACCACTCAACATGTATTTTATAATAATTATAAAATATGATAACTAATATCTCATGTTATCTTAATTATGATATCATTCAAAAATATGTCAATAGAGATGTTTAAATATTTGGGCATAAGGCCCATCTAGGATTTTTGATTCGGGTTCAACACTTGATCTAAATTTTTAATTTTAAGTCAATTATTTATCATCCTATTTGAGTTAAGTTGACCAATTCTTAGGTTAACCTAAATTAATTAGGTAAGCATAGATTCGATCAACCATGACTCAAACCTTAATCGAATTAGGTAAATGACAATTTGACTAACCTAAATCAAACAAGATTTCTAATCAAATTAGAACTATAAATTTAATTTAATCTATAATCATTAATTCTAATCATATTAGATCAATGAATTATAGTTCAACAAATCCATCAGCCAAAAATCCTAATCCATGTTTAAGGCATCCTTTCCATGATCAAAAATTTTCTGGCCCCACACATACCTTGGACAACAACTAAGATGGAAGACCCATAATGGTGAGTGTCCAATAACATGGTGGTCAACTTTTGGATCTTAGGTAGATACATCAAATGCAAGAACCTTAAGTCTTGACAATGTACATTCATATGTATCATTCCAAGGCTTCATGCATCACATGCACTGGATTACAATTCCATCGAAAATTAGATCATGGGATCTAATCTAAAACTTGTCTCACAAGTCTAAGGACCATGAAATTTTTTATATCCAAGATTTGATCATGGATTGATAACATTTATCAAGAGATGCATCAAAAATATCAACTACACATCAATCAGAAAATCTGATTTTGACATAGTTTGAACTAGATCTAATCCATATTACAAAAATAACATGAATTTTGATTGAATCTATTAAGGATAGCTTTGATACCTGTTGGGTATAAAATATCCACAACCGAAGTCCTTAGTGGAATCGACTACATGACAACTCCGCCCGGACTCCTACGGGAGCCGGGCTCCATCACCGACAACTCCAACAGCTACGAGCAGACTTCGTCCGGACTCCTACGGGAGCCGGGCTCCACCACCGACGTCGACTACAGGATAGCTCCGCCCGGACTCCTACGGGAGCCGGGCTCCGTCCTCAGTGTCAACTACTGGTAAGCCCCGTCCGGACTCCTACGGGAGCCGGACTTCGCCTTTAACCTTGATTGCAGGAAAACTTCGTCCGGACTCCTGTGGGAGCCGGGCTTCATCCTCGACGCCAACAACATCAGCCGCAAACAGATTCTGCCCGGACTCCTACGGGAGTCGGGCTCCGCCGCCGACATCGACTACAGGACAGCTCCGCTCGGACTCCTACGGGAGTCGGGCTCCGTCCTCAGCATCAACCGCTGGTAGGCCTCGTTCGGACTCCTACGGGAGCCAGACCTCCCCTCTGACTTTAATTGTAGGGAGACTCTACCCGGACTCTTATGGGAGCCGAGCTTCATCCTCGATGCCAACAACTTCAGCCGCAAACAGATTCCGCCCAGACTCCTACGGGAGCCGGGCTCCGCCGCCGACATCGACTATAGGATAGCTCCGCCCGGACTCCTACGGGAGCCGGGCTCCGTCCTCAGCATTAACCGCTGGTAGGCCTCGTCCGGACTCCTACGGGAGCCGGACCTCCCCTCTGACTTTAATTGCAGGGAGACTCTGCCCGGACTCTTATGGGAGCCGGGCTTCATCCTCGACGCCAACAACTTCAGCTGCAAACAGATTCCGCCCGGACTCCTACGGGAGCTGGGCTCCGTCGCCGACATCGACTACAGGACAGCTCCGCCCGGACTCCTACGGGAGCCGGGCTCTGTCCTCAGCATCAACCGCTGGTAGGCCTCGTCCGGACTCCTACGGGAGCCGGACCTCCCCTCTAACTTTAATTGCAGGGAGACTCCGCCCGGACTCTTATGGGAGCCAGACTTCATCCTCGATGCCAACAACTTCAGCCGCAAGTAGACTCCGCCCGGACTCCTACGGGAGTCGGGCTCCATCCTCAGCGTCAACTGCTGGTAAGCCCCGTCCGGACTCCTACGGGAGCCGGACTTCGCCTTTAACCTTGATTGCAGGAAAACTTCGCCCGGACTCCTACGGGAGCCGAGCTTCATCCTCGACTCCAACGGCTGCAAGACAGACTGCGTCCGGACTCCTACGGGAGCCGGACTCCGCCGATAACTTCAGCAGCGAGCAGACTCCGCCCGGACTCCCACGGGAGCCGGGCTCCGTCCTCAACGTTAATTGCTGGTAAGCCTTGTCCGGACTCCGACGGGAACCGGACTTTGCCTTTAACCTTGATTGAAGGAAGACTTCGCCCGGACTCCTGTGGGAGCCGGGCTCCGTCCTCAATTCCAATGGCTGCAGACAGTCTTCGTCTGGACCTCTACGGTGGCTGGACTCTGACCACTGCCGAACTTCAGCCGACAGATCTGCACTCCCAGGCCACAATCACGGCCACGATTCTGCTACATTTCCTGCGGTGGATTCCGTGCAGCTCCACCACTCCCTGACAGGCCGCAGTAACGATCGCAGCACTGCTCCACTCCTTATGACGGATCCCATGTGGCTCTATTACTACCTGACCAGCCACGATAAACGGCCACGATCCTGCTCCACCTCCTGCAATGGATACTGCACGATTCTCCCATCCACTGGGAAGTCACGACGACAAACGCCACCCCACTTCACGTGGCAGACTCCACGTGGCACGCCCCAGCGATAGCCACGGGTCCGTTCCACTACACTTCGCAGCAAACTCCGCCTGACCCTGGGCAGTCCGCTGCCAGACGGTTACAAACGTCACCATCAATCCGTTGCTTCCTCCGCCTATAAAAGGGTGACCCAGATACGTTATTCTATAAGCTCATGTCTTATCTCAAAACTCTGCTAAATTCTCCGTTCGAGCACTCCATTCTTGTTGAGGCAGAGAACTGACTTGAGCGTCGGAGGGTCTTGCCGGAGCAACCCCACCTCCGATTTAGACTTCCTTTGCAGGTCCCGGCGGCGACCGTGACTTCCTCGACTCCAGCTTCTCCGACGCAAGCAGATTTTTGCACCAACAGGATTGGTGCTAGAGGAAGGGCTGAACCTTCGCAGTACCCTTGTTCTTAAAGGAGTGTTCAACGGAGCCGCCTCCGATCGTCTCTCCGACACCCACTCCTAATTTTCCCCCGCGAGATCCACGCTCGATGCCTCCACGCAAGGCATCCACACGATGGTCCACGGCCTCCGCGGCCAAATCTCAGGCTCCGGCCTCCCCTCCTGTTTCCCAGCCTCCTCCTCCTCCTCCAGCGGCGGTGGTCGGCGCGGAGCAATTTGACTTGCTGGCACAGCAGGTCAGAGGCCTCATCGAAGCAGTGCAAGCAATGCAGCAGCAGCAACCGCAGGCGTCGGCACACCCGGAAAGGGCATCTCCGGAATGTCAAAACCCGACGGTGGGGCGGGCCACCTGGGCCAGCCGCCCCATCCTTCCCGAGAAAACAAATCCGAGGGTAGAGAGCCCTCAATCGGATCACGACTCCACCCCTGGAAGATCCCTGCCCCCGTTCTACCAGAGGACCCTCGAGACTCGAAGTCGAGAGGATTTCCTGGACCGGAGGCTCCAGGAGATGAACCGGCGGATTGAAGAACTCTGCCACGCACCCCCCGCTCATGGTGAGGATATTTGTACTGACCCTCCCTTCTCTCAAATGATCATGCAGGAACCGATCCCGCCAAACTTCAAGCTTCCCCAGTTCGAAAGCTACGACGGGACTTCGGACCCGGTTGATCATCTGGAGGCCTTCCGGACGATGATGCTGCTTCATGACGCTCCTGACGCCATCTTATGCCGGGCTTTCCTGTCTACTTTGAAGGGAGCAGCGAGGAACTGGTACTCGGCTTTGAAGTCGGGTACCATCTTTTCCTTCGATCAAATGAGCCACCAATTTGTGGCCCATTTTGTCAGTAGCCGGCGCCCCCGAAAGGGTTCGGAGTCCCTCATCAACATCAAGCAGAGGGAAGGGGAGTCCATACGGGCCTACGTCAACTGCTTTAACATCGCGGCGTTGGAGATCCGGAACTTGGACCAATCAGTTGCCATGGCCGTCTTGAAAGGTGGCCTTCAGAAGAATGATCTTTTGTTCTCCTTGGAGAAGAAGTACCCCAGGGATTTTGCCGATTTACTGGCTCGGGCTGAAGGATACGCCCGAGCAGAAGAAGCCTTCAAAATGAAGGACGAAGAGACAGCAAGGGAGCGGCAAGCGGGAGATTCGAGTAAGCCCGCAGTTGAGAAAAGGCCAAAGGAAGCCCGACCACGTTCCCGATCCCCTCTTGGACATAAGCGCGCCCATACTCCACCCCGGGCATGCAGGCAGAGAAGCCCGGACCGCGGGGTTCGGCGGGGCTCCCCACCAGGGAGATTTTGCAACTACGCCCCCCTCAACGCCTCGAAGGCCCAGGTATTAATGGAGGTCAGGGAGCAGCTCCCTAGATCGGAGAGGATGCGCACACGCTCCGAGAAGCGCAACCCCAACAAGTTCTGCCTCTACCACCGCGACCACGACCACGACACAGAGGAATGCATCCAGCTCCAGGACGAGATCGAGGAGCTCATTCGGCGAGGTCGACTCGACAGATTCATCCGCCACAGGCTTGAGGGTAGAGGAGACCGGCCAAGAGCCCTTCCACAGCCTGAACCGCAGAGAAGGGAGGAGCAACCCGGGGACCGGCCTCCCATCGGGACCATCGACTCCATCACCGGAGGGCCTCAAGGAGGAGCGGGAAAACTGTAAATGTATCACTTACGATTTCACCTTGAATCTATTTTTCTTTCTACCTAACGTGCCCTTCCCACCTGGCGTGGATTTATTATGACTGGATATGATCCCTCCAAAAACAAAGCCATGTCAGGAACAGGAGGAGAACCTCATCCTGACATGAGCAAAGTCAAAGGCCCGGTTCTCTTAGACCGGATGGGGGTAGAGGCCTTACAACGCCCTAATGTGCCCCCACAGCCATGTCAGGAACAGGAGGAGAACCTTGTCCTGACATGAGCAAAGTCAAAGGCCCAGTTCTTTTAGACCGGATGGGGGGAGAGGCCTTACAATGCCCTAATGTGCCCCCACAGCCATGTCAGGAACAGGAGGAGAACCTCATCCTGACATGAACAAAGTCAAAGGCCCGGTTCTTTTAGACCAGATGGGGGGAGAGGCCTTACAACGCCCTAATGTGCCCCCACAGCCATGTCAGGAACAGGAGGAGAACCTCGTCCTGACATGAGCAAAGTCGAAGGTTCGATTCTTTTAGATCGGATGGGGGGAGAGGCCTTACAGTGTCTTAACGTGCCCCCACAGCCAGGCTGGTAACGAGGAGAGAACCTCACACCGGCTCGAGCAAAATGGAAGGCCCGGACTCCTACGGGAGCCGGGTTCCATTCACGGCGCAAAGGAAGACTTCACCCGGACTCCTACGGGAGTCGGGTTCCGCCTACAAGGAAGACTTCACCCAGACTCCTACGGGAGCCGGGTTCTGCCCGCAAGGAAGACTTCATCCGGACTCCTACGGGAGCTGGGTTTCGCCCGCGAGGAAGACTTCACCCGGACTCCTATGGGAGTCGGGTTCCGCCTACAAGGAAGACTTCACCCGAACTCCTACGGGAGCCGGGTTCCGCCTACAAGGAAGACTTCACCCGGACTCCTACGGGAGCCGGGTTCCGCCTACAAGGAAGACTTCACCCGGACTCCTATGGGAGCCGGGTTTCGCCTACAAGGAAGACTTCAACCGAACTCCGACGAGAGTCGGGCTCCATCCATGACTTCTGCAGCAAGGGTTAATGGTGGCAAAACCTGGCCGGCTAACAAGATCAGATGAAAGGAAAAAGCCCCCTCCCAACGATGTCAACATCAGGCAAGTCAGATGGCAAGAAAGGTTTGGCAGACAGCGATATTAGTGCAGCACGCGGACGAGGTAACGCAAAATGCTCTTTTTATTCCATTTCCGATATACACACTACAAAGCCAGGAAGGCCAAGGAAAGAAGGGCAAAACGACAAAAAGGAAGTAACTACATGATAAGACAGAAAGACAAAAAGAGCTCTAAGGAGGCCCTGCTCCCTCCGACCTAGAGTTATCTATTCCGTCCCTCAACCAGGACTGCCTCAGATTCTCTATTTCTCCTTCTAGCTCTTCCCTCTTCCGCAGTGCGTCCTGGAGCACCCGATGAAGTTGCTGGCCCTCAGCCTCCACTTCTCGATGCCTCTTCCTCAAAACTTCGGACTCCGCCTCCGCGTCTGCGACGGCCCGCCGCTCAAGTGCCAGTTGGATCTTCACTTGTTGCAGCTCGGCTGTCTTCTCCCCGAGGGAGACAGAAATCCCTTCAACAGTGCCTCTCAGGGCTTGGAGCTCTTCAGAATCTTGGGCGGAAGTAAGCTGCGCCCTGTTAGCCAGCTGCCTCTGGAGACGAACGACTTCGTCGGCCGTCGTTCGGAATCTCCCTTTATACTCTTCCACCTGCCGGCGCCAGCTAGCCCGCTGCACGTCGTGGCTCATCTCGGCGTCTTGAAGCTGCTTCTGAAGGTCAGAGACCTTCTGCGACCACTTCTGTTCATCATCGACCCAGGCCAAGAGCCGGGATGAATTTCCTTCCAGCTGGCCGATCTTCCTCTTCGCAGCTGACAGTTCCACCTTAAGGGTGCTGATCCTGGCTTCTTGAGCCCAAATACGATCACTGGTGCTCTTCTTGCACTCCTCGAGTTCCTTTGCGAAGTTCACCTTCCTCCAGCTGTAATCCATGATCGCCTTCACATGGAGACTCCGAAAGTGGGCGGCCTCAGTGGCGGCTTCAGAATGGCCTTCTCTCGATTTGCGGAGCTCGCCTTCCATCTTCTTCAACTTCTTCGTCAGGTGAAGGACCTCCTTTTTCAACCGCTGGATTGTCGATTTCAGCGGGACCCCCAGGGCCAAGGGGAGTGCTTCTGTAGGGCACTGCCATCGGAAGGCAAAAGCATCATGGAACAACTCATTGCAAGGAGAAAAGCAGAAAGAAGGAGGAGGGGAAAGGAGAAGCCATCCACAACAAGAAATTCGACTTTATTGATTGAATAATTTTGAAGACAAACAGAAAGGAAATATTGCGACAAAATAAGGGCACAAGATCAGAGGTCTCAGACCTCAGGGGCGGGAGGTGGAGAACTCGGCGCGGGGGGTGCGACCGTGGTGGCGGCAGACGAGGGACCGGCCTCATCTTCGGACTCCTCAAGGAAGCCGAGGTCGAGCTCGGGAAATTTGCTGGCCACCTTCTCTTGGCAGAGCTCGAACCCCTTGGTGAACGCCTCCTGGCCGAACTGGACATTCAGGTCCCTCATCTCTGCGGAGGCCTTGAATTCCTCCACCGTAAGGGCCCTGGCCTCCGAGACCAGGATCGGAGTTTGCTCGACCAAATGGGCGACCTCGGCCTCCGCCTTCCTCGCTGACTCCTCCAAGATCTGCCTCTCCTCCTCCCGGGCTTGCTTCTCTCTTTCCAGGGCCTCCTGGAGGGCGGCTACTTCAGCCGACTTTGCTTGGAGGCGGGCAACCTTGGCTTGGCAGCGTTCCTCCACCTGGAGGATGTCCCTCCTCATGCGGCTCACCGCCTCGATATAGGCGAAGAGCTGGTGCCCAATCTGCAAGGACGGATAGAGAATTACGATAAAGGCTGAGTGACCGTGTAAATAAAGATCCGTTTACCTCGAGGAAGGACCCCAAAGAGTCCCAAGCCCGCTGCTCAGGATCGGTGCGGTCGATCCTCTCCACGACGTCGGACAGGATGCAGCCGTCGATCAACCGCCTGATCAAGTCTCTATCATTGAAGGGATTCTTCGATCCCTCCTCAGAGCAGACGGACTCGTCTACAGCAGCTCGGTGGCTACTCGCCCTGCGAGCCACCGATTTCCTCCTCCTCCCCACGGCGGGTGCCTCCGTGGAGCGAACCCTCGGAGCGGGGGCCCCAATCGGCGGGCTCCTCGAGGAGGCCCGGAGAGCCACTGGCTCGGCATCTGAGGGAATGTCGATGGCCGGGGCCGCCTGGATGGGCGCAGCCAAGCTCATCTCCTCCGCCCTGGCCCTCTTCGCCAATCCGGAGGCCGCCGCACCCTTTCTCTTCTGAGCTCTCATACCCCTGGCGAGCATCCGCGCTGCTTCGGCGTCCATTCCTAAAAAAAAAAAAGAAAGAAGAAAAAGGGGAAAAAGAAGCAACATCGGTCAATCAAGAGTCAAAAAAAAAAAAAAAAAAAGAAGAAAAAAAGAAAGAAAAAGAAGAGAAGGGGAAGGAAAAAGAGGTAAAGAGAAGAAGAGGAGAAAGGCAAGAAAAGAAAAGATAAGATGAATACTCGCTGGATCCTGGGGGCTCAGGCCGATGTTGAAAAGAAGCTGCTCCCTCAGAAGATTAGGAAGGGAAGGAGCGGGATAAGTTAGAAGCTTCTGGGCGGCCTGAAGGTCATCCTCCCCCAGGCTGGGAGCCCGGCGGACAGAATCCCTCAGAGAGCCCCAAGGGGGCAGGCCCAGTTCCAGGGTCGGGCAGTGGACGAAGAGGTATTTCCCCTTCCAATTGTGGATCGAAGAAGGGGCGCCTTTCAGCAACCCCTTCTTACCGAACTGGGGGGAGAAGTACCACCAGTCCTTCACCGAAGGATGGCGTTTGAAGGTATAAAAATGCCTAAACAAGGAGAGAGACGGCTGAACCTCGACTATGTGGCAGAGGGAGAGAAACCCTATCAAAAATCTAAAGGAATTCGGGGCCACGGAAGTGAGGGAGATGTCCAAGAAGCGGAAGAGGGCAGCGACAAAGGAAGGAAGCGGAAGCCGGAGTCCGGCACGGAACGCTTCCTGATACAAACAAAAGCAACCGGGAGGGGGAGTGCTGGCCCGGTCAGAGGGGCCTGGTAGGTCCAGGTCGTACTCCAGAGGAACTCCATACTGAACCCTTATCAGAAGGAGTTCCTCCGAAGTCAAGGAACATGGAATAACGCCCGGTGCGAAAATCGGACGAAGCCCAGCCCCAGACGCGGGTTCGTCCACAGAGACAGGGACCTGGGGGTTTGAAGCAGAAGAACTCTCGAAACTACTGGGAGCAGAAGAGCCAGAGGACATTTTGAGTAGTTTCGAAGGGGGGATCTAAAGGACCCTAAAAAGACGGATCGAAAGGGGAACGAGAGGCCGAAGACTAACTCGGAGGGATGCACAAAAGTAATGACGAGAAAAGAAGCCCCTAGGCGGTGAGAGGAAGGTTGGTACTAACCTATATTACTCTGAGGGACCTGAGGGACGAAAAATGGGAGGCGCCTATGGCTCGAGAAGACGCTTACTGAAGCAGGGCTCTCGAAGAGAAGACAGACACTAGTGAGAACTCAGGAATGGAGTAGGATGCCTAAAGGTGGGAGGACGGGTTTAAATAGACCCTGGGATCCGATGCCATAATGATCGCGAATCCCCCAGGCCAGTCCACATCCGACACGTGTCCCACTCCCCCTGACAGATGGCTAAAAGCGGCTGACGGTTGGCAGGATCATAATTGCACCGTACCTAGGCTAGTGTACCAGCAAGAATTTTGAAGCATCCCCTCGTACCGCTCCAATTCGAAAAGACTCCGGCACGCGCACATTTAATACCAAAATATCTGGAGGCGGCAGTGCGCAGGATTCGAAGGGACGGTTTCGGCTGTGCCCATCTCTCTCTCTGTACTTTTTTCGTTTGAAATTCAAACTCGGAAGTAGGGGGACTGGTGTTGGATATAAAATACCCACAGCCGAAGTCCTCAGTGGAATCGACTATATGACAACTCCGCCCGGACTCCTACGGGAGCCGGGCTCCGTCACCGACAACTCCAACAGCTACGAGCAGAATTCGTTCGGACTCCTACGGGAGTCAGGCTCCACCGCCGACATCGACTACAGGACAGCTCCGCCCGGACTCGTACGGGAGCCGGGCTCCATCCTCAGCGTCAACTGCTGGTAAGCCCCGTCCGGACTCCTACGGGAGCCGGACTTCACCTTTAACCTTGATTGCAGGAAAACTTCGCCCGGACTCCTGTGGGAGCCGGGCTTCATCCTTGATGCCAACAACTTCAGCCGCAAACAGATTCCGCCCGGACTCCTACGGGAGCCGGGCTCCACCGCCGACATCGACTACAGGACAGCTCCGCCCGGACTCCTACGGGAGCCGGGCTCCGTCCTCAGCATCAACCGCTGGTAGGCCTCGTCCGGACTCCTACGAGAGCCGGACCTCCCCTCTGACTTTAATTGCAGGGAGACTCCGCCCGGACTCTTATGGGAGCCGGGCTTCATCCTCGACGCCAACAACTTCAGCCGCAAACAGATTCCGCCCGGACTCCTACGGGAGCCGGGCTCCGCCGCTGACATCGACTACAGGACAGCTCCGCCCGGACTCCTACGAGAGCCGGGCTCCGTCCTCAGCATCAACCGCTGGTAGGCCTCGTCCGGACTCCTATAGGAGCCGGACCTCTCCTCTAACTTTAATTGCAGGGAGACTCCGCCCGGACTCTTATGGGAGCCGGGCTTCATCCTCGATGCCAACAACTTCAGCCGCAAACAGATTCCACCCGGACTCCTACGAGAGCCGGGCTCCACCGCCGACATCGACTATAGGATAGCTCCGCCCGGACTCCTACGGGAGTCGAGCTCCGTCCTCAGCATCAACCGCTGGTAGGCCTCGTCCGGACTCCTACGGGAGTCGGACCTCCCCTCTGACTTTAATTGCAGGGAGACTTTCCCGGACTCTTATGGGAGCCGGGCTTCATCCTCGACGCCAACAACTTCAGCCGCAAGCAGACTCCGCCCGGACTCCTACGGGAGCCGGGCTCCACCGCCGACATCGACTACAGGACAGCTCCGCCCAGACTCCTACGGGAGCCGGGCTCCGTCCTCAGTGTCAACTGCTGGTAAGCCCCGTCCGGACTCCTACGGGAGCCGGACTTCGCCTTTAACCTTGATTGCAGGAAAACTTCGCCCGGACTCCTACGGGAGCCGAGCTTCGTCCTCGACTCCAACGGCTGCAAGACAGACTGCGTCCGGACTCCTACGGGAGCCGGACTCCGCCGATAACTTCAGCAGCGAGCAGACTCCGCCCGGACTCCCATGGGAGCCGGGCTCCGTCCTCAACGTTAACTGCTGCTAAGCCTTGTCCGGACTCCGACGGGAGCCGGACTACACCTTTAACCTTGATTGCAGGAAGACTTCGCCCGGACTCCTGTGGGAGCTGGGCTCCGTCCTCAATTCCAACGACTGCAGACAGTCTTCGTCCAGACCTCTACGGTGGTCGGACTCCAACCACTGCCGAACTTCAGCCGACAGATCTGCACTCCCAGGCCACAATCACGGCCATGATTCTGCTACATTTCCTGCGGCGGATTCCGCGCAGCTCCACCACTCCCTGACAGGCCGCAGTAACGATCGCAGCACTGCTCCACTCCCTATGATGGATCCCACATGGCTCCATTACTACCTGACTAGCCACGATCCTGCTCCACCTCCTGCAACGGATACTGCGCGATTCTCCCATCCACTGGCAAGTCACGACGACAAACGCCGCCCCACTTCACGTGGCAGACTCCACGTGGCACGCCCCAGCGATAGCCACGGGTCCGTTCCACTACACTTCGCAGCAAACTCCACCTGACCCTGGGCAGTCCGTAGCCAGACGGTTACAAACATCGCCATCAATCCGTTGCTTCCTCCGCCTATAAAAGGGGGACCCAGATACGTTATTCTATAAGCTCATTTCTTATCTCAAAACTCTGCTAAATTCTCCATTCGAGCACTCCATTCTTGTTGAGGCAGAGAACTGACTTGAGCATCGGAGGGTCTTGTCGGAGCAACCCCACCTCCGGTTTAGACTTCCTTTGCAGGTCCCGACGGCGACCGCGACTTCCCCGACTCCAGCTTCTCCGGCGCAAGCAGATTTTTGCACCAACAATACCACTGTTAGATTTTAGTGACATAGTGGAATATAAATTTTAAAAATTGTTACTTGCATTCAATTATTGAAAATAAAGTTTAACAATTAAAC